>NC_136505.1:98091067-98286067 GCF_053919585.1 Euprymna scolopes
GTAGTAGTAGTAGTAGTAGTAGTAGTAGTAGGCGCAGGAGGAGGATAAAAATCGCGCCAGACAAAGCATTGACCTACATAATATAAAGAGATCAAAAAATACTATTCTGACGTTGCACCAAAAGCTAGCCAATGATAAATGTTGGATGGATAGATCCCGAGCCAGAATAAAAGCAATTATTCCTCCTTTGTCAAAAACATAGACCCAAAGGTACAAGATTGCCAAAAGTTAGCCCAAGGTCCACTTTTTACTCACCCAGCATATATATGTGTGTCTGCGCGTGCGTGTGAGTGGGGGGTGATTACAAATGTGAGCACACTTCAATATTAAAAATAATTAATATATATATATAGTCACCCACATACAGTATTGTTTCGTAGCTCGTCAGTGTGGATAGACAGGAAACTACCTCAAGCTAGGATTGAAACTCAACCGCTTAAACAACAGTCAAGGCTTCTCACCATTACGTTATACGTCTGACGCTGTGTGGGTAATGAATTAACGATCTTTTGACATCGTCCAAATGCCTCCGCTTGATTTGCTTACACAAAGAGCGTCGCTTAATACGCTAATGGCAGTTTGTATATCACTTCCCAATATGCTCAACCCAAGATAGGGAGCATTATATATATATATATATATATATATATATATATATATATATATATATATATATATATACTCGGGTTTTTTTATACAAAAGTAATGGATTAATGAATTCAACGAGGTTGTTAGATAGTGCTCAATAAAAAGAGCTGATAATACTTGTTTATTGTTATATAAACATGCTCACATCCCGCTGCTACAAACAGCCACTTGTTTCACTCAAACAACAGATATCATCAGGCAGCCACTTGACTATTCAAATGTTCAATGAATAACCTTATTCATTGAACATTTGAATAGTCAAGTCGCTGCCTGGTGATATCTGTTGTTTGATTGAAACAAGTGGCTGTTTGTAGCAGCGGGATGTGAGCATGTTTATATAACAATAAACAAGTATTATATATATATATATATATATATATATATATATATATATATATATATATATATATATATATTAGTGTTGAGACGATTACTCCGAATCGGTAATCGGAAAAATCGGAATTTTGGGGGGGTATCAGAATTGGTATCGGAATCGGAAAATTTGTGTATATTTTCCAATGCCAAAAACGATTCCTTTAATTATTATTTTTTTTATTTTATTTTGTTTAAAACAAAATCGCTCACTGCTGGTAGTAATACTAAAATAATATTTATTGATTTTAAACGATCGGTAAAAATAAATCTATAGGCCAGTCCCAACAAGTACACGCATATAACGCATATATATATATATATATATATATATATATATATATATATATATATATATATATACCTTTATTTCCTTATTGAATAAGTTTTAAACTTAAACCTGTCCTAATTCGCATAAATAAGCATGCAGATAATTTTGTAAATAAACAGAGCAAATTCCCAATACGAAACTTATGTGGTTTCGTAACGATTTAACTTAGTTGATTAGTCTGATTTAAAAAAATAATAAAATTGAAAATTCAAAATTCAAAAAGAAAAAATTAAGAAAAAAAGAAAAAAAAATTTTAAATAAATATTTTTTAAAAATAAGTTTAATTAAATAAAGAAATATAGAAATCTAATTTAAGAAATCGATAAATCGTATTAATAAAACATATTTAATGGCCATAGGTAACATCGTTTGATATTTAGTTTGAAATTCGTTTTTTTTTTTAATAAAGATACGAAAATAGGTAGATATATAATCTTTAAAAAGGTATTTAGTTTGAATTTTTCTTTTAAATACAGATACGAAAATAAGTAGATATATAAATCTTTAAAAAATACTTTACAAAGGATGCGACAGAGGTAAAGTGTTCCCGCTTGTTTTGTTTTTTTCCTCATGAAGGAAATGTTTCTTTTCTTTAATGTTTCATTGTTAAATTGTTTTTATTTAATAAGTCTGAAGAACGGCTGTCCTTGTGAAATTTTTCAAACGACATATTGTTTGAATTTGTCCAACTGGTATTGAGACAATTGTAGCTAACAATGAAATACACTTTTTGTTGCTATCAACTCATTTCCTGAAGTCATGGTTTTTGTTAAAACAGTATATGAATGCTCAATTATGAAATATGATAATTTTGTAGCTTACTTGTTGGGTCATCTCCCCTTTTTAACTTAAATTTATTGGTATATGAACAATTATTAAATTATATTAACCCAGTATAATTCAGAATACTACACATTTGTTTATATATATAGATAGATATATATATATATATATATATAGTAATTTATAAAATATATAATGCGACTAAGCTACCCTGAGTATTCTGCGTTTCATCCACTGTAGGATTCGTCAGGCTTATATATATATATATATATATATATATATATATATTTTAGTCATCGACATACAGACCTGTTTCGTTGTTTCACAACTCATCAGTGCCGCTAGACTAGCACCTCTCCCAAGCCGAGGATCGAACCTAGAACCGTCGTGATGACAGTCGGCAGTCCTACCCCCTGACTACGGAATCGGTGGCCGAAATTAAACTGTCGGAATGCGTATTTAAATAAACATCCGTCCGCTACTCGTAGAGGGCTCAAACGTTTTGTTTGTAAACAAATTGCGAGCTTCGCATTATTTCAGCTAAATTAAGTAGCGAGTAAGATAATTTACGAGAGTGCTCTACCAAAGAGGGGAGCTTTATAAAATATATTTTAGTCATCGACATACAGACCTGTTTCGTTGTTTCACAACTCATCAGTGCCGCTAGACTAGCACCTCTCCCAAGCCGAGGATCGAACCTAGAACCGTCGTGATGACAGTCGGCAGTCCTACCCCCTGACTACGGAATCGGTGGCCGAAATTAAACTGTCGGAATGCGTATTTAAATAAGCATCCGTCCGCTACTCGTAGAGGGCTCAAACGTTTTGTTTGTAAACAAATTGCGAGCTTCGCATTATATCAGCTAAATTAAGTAGCGAGTAAGATAATTTACGAGAGTGCTCTACCAAAGAGGGGAGCTTTATAAAATATATTTTAGTCATCGACATACAAACCTGTTTCGTTGTTTCACAACTCATCAGTGCCGCTAGACTAACACCTCTCCCAAGCCGAGGATCGAACCTAGAACCGTCGTGATGACAGTCGGCAGTCCTACCCCCTGACTACGGAATCGGTGGCCGAAATTAAACTGTCGGAATGCGTATTTAAATAAACATCCGTTCCGCTACTCGTAGACGGCTCAAACGTTTTGTTTGTAAACAAATTGCGAGCTTCGCATTATTTCAGCTAAACTAAGTAGCGAGTAAGATAATTTACGAGAGTGCTCTACCAAAGAGGGGAGCTTTATAAAATATATATATATATATATATATATATATATATATATATATATATATATATATACATATGAAAATTTTCCTGGGGGTACAGAATTTTATAACGGCTAAATACAGACCAAGAAGCATAATGAATTTAAAAAATAAAAAATGAAAATAAAGGTTAGCTAATCAGGTTTCGTTTCTTACATATCAAAACTAAATCGAGGAAAAAACGAACAAAAAAAGTCATGAATAAGGCGGGGGTAGGAAAAAAAACAGAAATAAACGGGGGGGAAATTACATAGAGACTAAATTAAGTCCTAGAAGACTTTCTTTTTGCTTGCAAAGAGAAGGTCTCAAAGACTTAATAAAAAGAGTCTCTAAAATTTTCAGATGATAGGGAGAATGCGACTTACTAAGGATCGTAAACATGTCAGCACTGAAATTCGTGGCACACGCATGGTTATTTATAAGATGGTCGCAAATCGCAGAACCATGCGTATTACTGAGAACATCCGAGGGTTACAAATTTTCATAACGAATCTTTGAAGGCACATGCTGTTTCAAATGAAAATCTAATCTTTGCGATATTCGCCCAATATAGTGCGCACTGCAACTACATTTAAATAAATAAATAATAGAATTATTATGATGGGGGAGGGGAGAACATCTTTGCAAATAGACGGCAGCCTAGGCCTAGTTGAAAAAACAGCACGTGGGTTCGATGCAAAATAACACCATTGCACAGACAAAGAAATCTGCTTAGCAAATCGGTCACTGATGTTACCTAGCCAAGGTAGACGTAGGTACACAAGACATCTATTAGCTATAATTTCTTTGGGTTTATGAAAATTTGAAACTTTCTTATTGATAGTAGGTTCAACAATATCCAAGGGGTAACCATTATTACAAAGGGTCTTAGTGATAAATTTGAGTTCGTCATCCAAATTAACTTTAGAACAAATCATCAAGGCCCTATGTGCTAAAGTTTTGGTTGAATTATATTTTTGGTTTATAGGGCAAAAAGAGTCCCAGCGCGTATAGAGGCCTGTAAAAGTTGGTTTACGATAAACAGAAGTAAGAAAACACGAGGATGTCTTGGACACAAAACATCCAAAAACGGAAGAGTAGAATTCGTTTCCTTGTCTACCGTAAACTTAAGGGCTGGATGAACGTTATTAAGGGACATAAAAAGGCATCCGCATTCGTCTCGTTGTCAAATAAGCAGAAAGTGTCGTCTACGTAACGAAAATAATGTCTGGTTTGCATAAACCAGACAATAGACCCTCTTCATGACAACCTACAAAGATATTAGCCGACGCTGGTCCCAATAGGGAACCCATGGCCACACCATCCGTCTGTCTGTACATAATATCGTTGAAACTGAATTCTACTGACATGGTGGCGAATTTCATCAATTCTACAAAAATATTTTCTGGTATTGGGGGAGTCGGAAGTTTACTCCGATATAAAGCGTCAGCACAAATATTAATAGTCTCTAACAATGGGATAGAAGTAAAAAGACTGGAAATATCGAAAGAACACATAAATTTGTCTGAATGAGTATAATTTTGTATAAAGTTAGCAAAGCTAAAAGAATCTTAAATACAATATGAACTATAAAGTTCCAAAACAGGTTCTAAAATAATTGTCAACCATTTTGCTAGTTTATGCTAACAATACCCTATCATAGATAATATGGGTCTCAACGGTACCATCCCCTTATGGGTCTTAGGCAAACCATACAAACGAGGGCGAATAGAACCAGTAGGACGAATTAAAACAGAAATGAAAGTGGGAAGAACACCACTTTTGACCCATTTGACAAGTTGGTTTTGGAACTTGGTCTCGATAGAAACAGTAGAAGCATGAGTATCTACCGGACCCAATTTAACAAATTTAGAGGTGTCCCCCAAAATAGTCAACATTTTAATGACATAATCCTGGTGATCCGTAATGACAACGCCAGAACCTTTATCGGGTTTTGTGATGACTAGAGATTTATTATGGCGAAGTGCTTTGATTATACGATAATGTTCACTTCGCCATTTTGCTTCACAAAACTAAATGGGTATATATATATATATATATATATATATATATATATATATATATATATATACATATATATATATATATACTAGCAGATGTACCCGTCGTTGACTGGGTTCAACAACAGCCTACAGAAAATGGACTGTGATTGATGAAAGTATGATAGGTTATTAAAACGAGGAGGCTGTAAAAAGATAGGTTTTGATACTCAAAAATTGTACCCTAAGCAAAATATGATGAAAGTAAAGATAATTTTCGCGGAAATATATCTTTTTATATCAACTTTGTTTCCATTCGTAGCGAAGAGTGACCAACAAAACAATGTTTACTTACAAAGAGAAACTGTTATATATATATATATATATATATATATATATATATATATATATATATATATAATAATGTAAATATACAAGAAATGAATTTTACCATGGTCAATAAAAGTTATTTTATAGTAGAAAAGTTCATTGGTTTGTATTTTTAAGTTGTTTGCAAAAATTCTTTTTTTTTTTAATTCACGAACCAGTTTTAAAAAAATCAAAATGGCAGCGACTTTGAAATGGAGAGCCCCGTTTTCAATTTGAAGGAGAGGCAACTGAGCATTCTGTTTTAACAATTTAAGAGAGTTCCGTCAGCGTAAGGAATATTTATAAACATATTTTAATGTTTTCCGTTATTTTGTGCTTGAGGAATATTCGATTATGGCATGTGTAGTTTATATAAAAATTCATTTAAGTAGTTATCGCCTCAAATTTCGTTTTAATTTCGGTTCGCTGAAATTATTTCAAGTAAAGAGCATTAAAAACTATTTCAAAACAAAAAAAAACATGAACTTAACTTTTATTGACTATGGTAACATTTATTTCTTGTATATTTATTTTTTCCACTGAAAAAAGCTTAAACAGATATATAAATAAAAATAAAATGTTCATGTAAATGTTTTTATAAAGACACGTAATCACATGAGCAGGATTTTTTCCTTCTTTTGACACGATAACAAGTAACGTTCTTATTTTTCATTATTTATCTATTTTCGAACGAGTGCCACTAGCAAGTGGAGAAGGAAAAAAACAGAGTTATGCAAAATTTGTGTCGAGAATTGTCTAAAGTTCCGACTTTTTTTTTTTTTTTTGCTTTCACTTTAATAAGAACGTGAATTCATGAGGTGAATTTATTCGACACAATATGATTCAACTCAAAAAAATAAATAAAAGCTAACGTGAATTAAGATTAAAGTTAAGGTGTTATTGTGGACCCTCACCCCTTTTAAAAAAACCTTGTTAAACTTTGTGACATATTTACATTCTATGGAGGTCAGGCGCGAACGAACACCCAATAATTTTATTATATCATATTTCTTTAAACTGAAACATAATTATCAAAGTATACTTATGCAAATAGTTATGAAAAGTCTTTATTAAAGTTTGTGCCATATTTCCATGGAGTACAGGCTCAAACGCAGACCCCACAATTTTATTAAAGCATCCCTATTTAAGTTAAAACATACTTATCAAAGTATTCTTATGTACATCTATATCAAAAACCCTTGTAAACGTTTTTTGTTTTTTTTTCATTTTTTATTTCCATACTTTGGAGGCCAGGCGCGAACGCAAACCATGAACCACCGTTCTGCCAGATCAAACATACCCATTCCTGATCCTCGATACATCTATCATTATATGTAATCAGTTTTTTAAAATAGTCAACCATATAGGAACCTATTCGTGACCAGACACATACACACACGCACACACACACACACACAACAACAACAACAACAAGTGAAGCATGCAGTGAACGAGGTATAAAAAATGACTAAGTTCAGCATTTACCTCCCCCCCCCCAATCCATTTAACCTCAAAGGACCCCACGAAACGTCAAATCCTGGTGAAAATGAACAACCGGTGCAGTTTTAGGCAATTTTTAACATGTGTAAACTTGAGTTTTGCACTATGCAAAACAAAAAGAAATAACTAAGTCCATCATTTACCTCCCCCCATTTAGCCCCAAAAGTCCCAAAGGCATTGATATATTAAATTTAAGTTAAGCACCATGCAAAGCTGATAAATAGACATACACAGAAAATTTTGGACAAATATGGTAATATAGTCCCAATAATGGAGTGTTTTTATTAGCCCTAAAAGAGCCCCTGGGGCACACTCAAGAGTTATCGCGAAGTACAAACAAACAAAATTATATAGAAATCAGTTAGTTACAACTTTTCAGAAAGTTTTATAAAAATCTGACGCATCATTTTTTTTTAATATGCACAAAAGTGTCAAATTTACCTATTTTAACTCGAAAGGCACCTCTAGGAGTTATCCCGGAAAATCTGTTCTGTTACATTTTTACTCATATCATGTTTAATGTTTGTGCAAATTTCAAAAAAAAAATCCAAGGCATACTAATTGAGAAAATTGCGGACATACGAACGGAGAACGGTGAAAATTCACGTCCACTCTTTTTTGTCGGGAGACCAACAATTAACAACTCATATCAATTAACAACTCATATCAATTAACAACTCATATCAATTAACCTTAACTGTTAGAGAAGAGGGGTGCCTCCTCCCTTTTTACAGAGACAAAAAAATATGCGTGTTTACCCCATGGTTTCACCGGCGAAAAGAGAGAGAGTTCTGTTGCATTGATGTCTCTTTTCCCCTGTATCCATCCACGAGCGTCCAAATAACTCCCCCCCGTAGCCGAGGGGGGAGGGGGCGACAACGCAGTGGCACTTACGAAATAGTGTCACAGTTCAAACTCCTAGGCTTAACATTCACAGGCAAAATGTATTGGAACAAATAGATTGAAGACATTGCCAAGGTTGCTTCAAAGAAAATGGTTTCTCTCTACCGTACTAGAAAACTACTCACACCTGAGGGTATTGTTGTCACATCTGGGCTTGTGCATCTCCCCTATTAAGACACGGCCCGCAAAAATGTTTCCAACCTAGTAGCTTCCGCACTATCACCTAAACATCGCCGCAATGTTGCAACCGTGTGCCCGTTTTACAAATATTTTAACGCAACGTGCCTTGACAAACTCATAGCACTTGTATCCCCCTCTACGTAAATACAAGCGACTAACCCAACAAGCAACAAAATTAATATCCTCAACTGTAGGGTTACCCGGCGTTGCTCGGGACCGTATAAAACAATGAGAAAATTGGAGATGATTTTGAACATACCCTGTTATTCTTAGGATAGAGAATGTTTGTGTATCAATTGCTATAGAATAATTTCCAAAAGAATAATTTTCCTATCCTAAAAAGGGTGTTACAGAACACATGTATGAAATAATTCTACCTTCCCTAGCACAGGTAATTTACAGCACGTATATGAAATAATTTTACCTTTCCTAGGACGGGTAATGTACAACATATATTTAAAATAATTTTACTTGTCCTAGGACGGGTAATGTAAATACCCATATAAAACAATTTAACGTACTCTCGATAGGTATTGTACAACATATATGAAATCATTTCTCTTCCCACCAAGGCCACCATAATTGTAAGAAAAATGAAGTCACTATTAGAATTTCCAAATAAATACATAAATACATTGTCTTGGTTAGTGATTAGGCAACCCTTGCTTCACCATAAAATTCGTCATTACTGTTTCTTCTTTCATCACAATCAACAACGACACTATAATTTTTTCTTTCGAACAGCTAGACATTCAAATTCTGTCCTGATCTTCTGCTCCTCTGATTGTACTGACATGCAAAAGTTAAAGTACAATATGAACAGACATCTTGCTGCTCAATTCCCTACATAGTGTTCCTGTGAATATGGCCCCAAATAGTAACCCCTTACATTACGCCCCTATTTAGACACGGCCCCAAATAATGCCTCCAACCTAATAACTTCCGTACTATTATATAACATTAACTCCTGTCATATCGCCGCAATGTTGCATCCGCGTGTCTTTTACAAATATTTTAACGGAACGTGCCTCGACGAACTCATAGCACTTGTACCCCCCTCTACGAAAATACCACTGACTAACCCAATAAGCAACAAAAATCCACCCCTTTCACTGTAGAGATTCCCTACATGCCGGAAGGAAATCTGCTCTAATAATTGTTTCTTTCTGACAGTTAGACTTTCGAATTCTTCCCTGATCTTCTGTTTCTTTGATTGAACTGACATGCAGAAGTTCAAGTGTAATATAAACAGACATCTTGCTGCTCAACTCCCTACATAGTGTTCCTGTAAATGTGGTCCGAAATAGTAATCCCTTATGTCCAAGTTGCACTGTGCCTTGTTTGGAGTGAATAAGAGTATAATGTTGTGATTCTTTGGCTGTGATCATAGCGTAGTATCTGTGTTAATTGTGGCAGGCAGGGCTAAGGGTCAAAACATTATTATTATTATTATTATTAATAATAATAATAATAATAATAATAATAATAATAATAATAATAATAATAATAATAATAATAATTGATTTAAGCGATGGCGGGTCGCTGGATCGATTATTATGATTATAAAAATAAACAATTAAATTGGAAAAAGATGAATGCTAGCTGAAATAATAAACAGCTACAAAAAGAGTGATTTTAGAAAATACAGGAAAACATAATTTTTGGTTTGGATAAACAAATATTCAGATTTATGTTACGTTCGCAGTTGGGGTTTTAGACACGTGATGAGATGTAGATTTAGGGAGATTCTAGTCAGTCGTTAGCTGAACATCAAAGAGAACGGACGACTCAAGGGGAATTTGGTCTCTCCATGACACAGGGGGCGGCGTTTTCTCAGGCAACCAAGATGTGAAGACGTTGTAATCTTTGAAGATTCCGACCGGAATCATGAAAATAAATGGCCGTAAAATAATTCAGGTATGTGTTGTGTTATTTACATTTGTTAAAAAGAACTGTTTGTCTACAACTGTTTCGATACGTCCACGTCAATCGGTTCCTGTTAAAACTGCTGCATAAATTTTTTAAATATATATACTAGACGATCAACTAAATGATATGACGTATATAAATCATCATCATCATCGGCGGTCACTCGTGTCCGAGTAAGACTGTCCTCCGTTGTGGCTTCTGTGGGTCCTCAGATGAGCATAGAGCCCAATCCTAGACCCAATTTGTCTTGTGCAATTTGGGCAGATAAAGGTAGTGGTGGTGGGGTGGGGTTGGGTGTGTCTGGTTAATAATCTGTCCTTTCTGTGCTTGCGTTTATCCTCAGCAGCTTGATTTAGGTCACTACTATAAAGCGCAGCACTTTTGTGGACAGCGCTCCTCCATGCCAACCTGTTCCCAGCCACATCCTCCCATGTCTCAAGGTCCATGTGAAACCGCTTTAGATTTGCTTTGATGTTGTCCTTATACCTCATCTTTTGGGCACGCTTTCCCTCAACAAGCTGAGAGCAGTCCATCTGAGCTGGCGTTGAGCAACAGTAGCGGTGATAGTGGGAATGTCAGCCTCACTCAGGACGCTGGTGTTGGTGCGTCGGTCCTTCCAACTAATTCTGAGGATTTTTCAGAGGCATCTTTGGTGGTACGTCTCCAGGGTTTTTACGTGCCTCCTGTATGTGGTCCAGATCTCCGATCCATAGAGAAGAGTGGGCAGCAAGAAAGCTTTATATACCATGATTTTGGTCTTTGCCAGAAGGTCACGGTTCTCAAATACTCTCTTTCTTAGCCTTGAGAAAGCCCCACTGGCACAGCTGAGACGGTGTTGTATTTCATCATCTATGTTGGCTTTTGATGATAGGATGCTGCCTAGGTATGGGAAGTGGTCCACATTTTCCAGTCTAGCGTTGTCGATGGAGATGTTTGGGGGTGAGACTGGAGTACTGTTTGGTGGTGATTGATGGAGGATTTGGGTTTTTTTTTTATATTAATTGTTAGTCCTAGCTGTTTGTACGCCCTCGTGAAGGCAACCAGTGTACACTGTAGGTCCTCTTCTGAGAGGGCTACAAGGGCGTTATCGTCTGCATACTGTAGCTCCATAATGGATATGGTGTTCGTTCGACCTTTGGCCCTTATAAAATATATATATATAAAAATACACGCATTTACACGTACATGAATATACAGATAGAATATAAACTCCAATATTCAACATGTACGTCGTTCTGGAACATATTCATATGCACACACAACGTAACAAGATATCTACGAGGTGCCTTAAATAAGTTTCTAAACTTTTTTTGTATGGACATTTTATTGATAATACATACATGAAACTCTAATTTCCTTCGAAGTAATCTCCTCCAGCTGCAATGCACTTGTTGTACCGTTCTAACAACTTCTGGAAAGCCTCATGGAAGTCCTCCTGTGTAAGCATGTCAATAACCTTCATCACACCCTCATTTATCTCCTCAATTTTCTCATAACGACAACCTCTAAGGTTTTCCTTGAACTTCGGGAATAACTAAAAGTCACAGGGAGCAAGGTGTGAACAATACGGAGGTTGAGAAACTGTCTGGATGCCCATCTTGGTCAAATAGTCTGTGATCGGCTCTGAGCACCGCCAGGATAAACTTCGCGCCCATCTTCCGCATCTTCAGTTTCTGGCGAATAATTGTGCGTACAGTTCCCACACTGACATCAAACTGTGTACTTATTGTCTCTATAGATACACGATAGCCCTTATCCATGAAATTCTTTATTTGGCCAATGAACTTTTAATCGTTTCCTGTTAGATCTGATGCATAAATCTTAAAATATACACGTTAGACGATCAACTAAATGATACGACGTATATATATACATATATATATATATATATATATATATATATATATATATATATATATATATATATAGAATTTAAAGGAGATTAGAACAATAGTCTAAAGAGCAGAGTGTATTTTAATGTAATAATGAAATTACTAGTTTAATTAAAATATAGGAAAGAAAAAGTGCTCGTTGTAATTTAGATATATAATAAGCTCGATAGGTAAATATCCTAGAGCTAATTTAATATTTAGTAATGTGATTGATAATTTAAAAATCTAATTATAATTAAATTAAAAATCCGTTTCATAAGATGTCTACCACAATAAAAACACTGTTTTCCGAAACGATCGTACAAATAATTGATTTTGTTGTTGTTCCTTCTTATGAAACGGATTTTTAATTTAATTATAATTTGATTTTTAAATTATCAATCACATTACTAAATATATATATATATATATATATATATATATATATATACACGAATATACAGATGATTAGACAGATAAAATAGAAACCCCAGTATTCAACATGTACGTCGTTTTCAAACATAATTATATAAACACACAACGTAATTAGAGTACATAAACTTATTTGACAAAAAAATAAAATAAACATGCTTTAAAAGGAAAGGAAGGTAGAAATATATAGAAATATCCACAGAAGAGGATACAGTAGCCTAGCACTTGTCCTAATTCACCTTGACTTGCGCCGCTGTTTCGTATTTATTACCTTTCTATTGATTTAATTAAAAAGAATTAAGTGTTCCTCTTTCGGTTCAATCGGACTCAGATATAAAATAGTTCCTTGTGAGCCGCGTAGATCTCGTCCTTGTGCAAGAGGGAGCAATAGGTTCTTAGGCATGTCATAATCTTCACTGAGGAAATCATAGGGAGCGAGATAATCGCGTAATCGTCGGCGCCTAACAGAGAAAAATATATGTGCATGCATATGTAAATGTTGCGATACAAATATAGAAAGGATGGAAGTGTTGTAATTTTTCTAGTTTAGTACCAGAGTATTTTTACTTCTTTTTGTTTTGTTTTTTTGTTCTTTTGTTTTTTGCTTTTTGTTTTTGTTTGTTATTTGTTTTGTTTTTTAAATCTTATCAGAAACGAGCAGCTGTCTTTATGGGAGACAAAAGAGTCGTTCGTCTACAAAAGCCAATCATTAGGCATTCATTATCGAAACGCGGAATATCGAACTATGAATAATTTACAAAAAATAACAACTAACTTTGTATGTGGTGTGGTGTGGTGTGGTGTGGTGTGTGTGTGTGTGTGTGTGTGTGTGTGTGTGTGTGTGTGTGCGTGTGTGAGAGAGAGAGAGGCTTTTCCCGCTAGTCGGTCGGTCACAGTAAGATTTTGTGATATTATTTGACAGAGTTCGCCAGTCTTATCTATCTATCTATCTACAAATATATATTTCTTTTTATCATTTTTTCTTTTACCTCCTATTCTCCTTACCTCACCCTTTTTTTAACCAAGTATGATCTGTGACTTACTTGTGGTTTCATTAAATACTTTTACATGCAAAATCCGATCCCGCATTTTGCTAATTCCTGCCCTCTGATGAGAAGGAGAGTATTTCTTCGAAACTCCGCGGATTAAGGACTATCCACTTATCTTGTGCTTCCTTTTTAAAATTAAATATGTTTTTAACTCTTTTTCAAGATGTTTATAACATGTTTTATTAATCATTTGTTCATATTATAAGCTCTATTTCCTTTTCGGTTTTATTGAGCTTTTACATCTGGTTGAGATTACTTTACTTGGAAATATCAACTCTTTAATATTTATAATATATTTTAAGTTTACCATTTTGATTACCTTGGTAAACTTATTGTAATTTTTATTTCTTTATATATATATATATATATATATATATATATATATATATATATATATATATATATATATATATATATATAAGTAAATTTTTGGTACAGCAGAATGGAAGGAGAAATTTCAGAGGAAACATAATTAATTTAAATACCAAAAAAAACAAAGAAATGGGCAGGTGAAATTAAAATTTTCCCTAAGGCCTTATCGTCTGACCCTCTAAGAGGAAACGTCAGAATGATAGATTAAAAACTAAGAAAACGAATGAGGGAAGAGGGGAATTTTGGTTACAGTTGGAAGAACAGTGGAGAAAAAAAAAAAAAAAAAAAAAATCTCACTGTTCAGGTGGTTTTAAATCAATGAATATCTCCAACTGATGTCTAAGAATCTTTTGTCTACACAGGCTAGGTCGAGAGTTGTTAATAACTAACGCCTCAATGATATTGAGATGATAGTTCGACCTAGCACTGTATAAAACAGAAAACCACCTATCGGAATATTGATCGGCACACCTATTTATACTCAACAGGTGATCGCCGATGGCAGACTCATGAGCCTGGGAGTGCCCGGATGCTCTCGAAACCTGGTGTAGTCGAATATCCCGAGGGATATGTTGGGATATTCTCATTTCTAATCTTTGGGACGTTTTGCCAACGTAGTCAGCTCCACACTGACAAACGAATTTATAAACAACAGAGTTCTTTTGAATGGTTGGCAAAACATCTTTACGAAAAGAAGAGAAAAAGGTTCGAGTTGTGTAAACTACTCTAAGCATAGTAGCTGGAAAACATCGTTGAGTAGCAGAAGAAATCCTTTTAACAATATGAAGGCCATCAGGACCTAACCATGGTAATTTTAGATAAATGGGACAACGTGATGGACCAATATGTTTACCGCTATTAAATGTAGTAATTTTACGTTCAATAGTAGATTTTATTATATTAATGGGATATCCATTATTAAGAAAAATAGTTGTAATTTCACTAAGTTCCGTATCAAGACGGTTTGGTGAACAAATCATAAGCGCACGATGCGTAAGAGCGCTAATGAGGTTTATTTTTCTAGACTGAGGGGCAAAAGAAAACCAATTAAGATAGAGCCCTGTAAATGTAGGTTTTCTATAAACAGAGGTCTCAAACGTAGTACCAACTTTAGAAACACGAACGTCGAGGAATGGGAGAGAGCTACAGTCTTCAACCTCCATAGTAAATTGTAAAGATGGATGCAGGTTGCAAAGAAGACGAAGAAACTGTTCAGCTTCGCTCCGAGAGGGAAAGCATGCAAAAGTATCATCAACGTAGCGTGTGTAGAATGCTGGCTTAATAATTTTGGAAAATAATTCGTTTTCCAAAAATCCAACGAAAATGTTGGCTAACGAAGGACCAAGAGGGCTACCCATTGATATCCCATCAATTTGACGGTACATAATGTTGTTGAAACTAAAGGAGACTGATTTAGTAGCAAGTTCCATTAGTTCAACAAAAATTCGTTCAGGAAATTGTGGAGATTTTAAGGGGCCACGGTATAGATAGTCAGCACAAATACCAATGGTTTCATCCAAAGGTATATTAGTATAAAGACTATTAATATCAAAGGAAGCCAAGAACTCGGTATTTTTAGATAAAGGTAATTTTTGTATCTGAGATACGAATTGAAAAGAATCAGAGATACAATGGACCGAATAAAAAGAAAGCACAGGTTTAAGAAGGTCAACTAGCCATTTACCAAGTTCGTGTTGTGCAGAACCCAACATAGATAAAATGGGTCGCAAAGGAATGTTGGGTTTATGGACCTTGGGTAAACCGTACATTCTAGGCCTTTGAGAACCGATGGGTCGGATTCTATCATAGATCTCCTTAGAAATAAATCCGCTTTTATGAAGTTGAAGAAATCTTTTCTGGATTTTTATTTCCATACGAAAAGTATCATCATGGCATAAATCACCCAAACGGAGAAACTTACTTTTATCGTCCAAGATTTGTAACATTTTGGAGATATAATCCGTTTTGTTAAGTATAACAACGCCCGATCCTTTATCCGGGCGAGAAAGGTAAATGTCGGGATTAGACCTAATTAATTTTGCAGCTTCAAAATGATTTTTCTGCCAAATAAAATCACTAGATTTAGTATTTATGGCAGAAAACCTCCGACCTAATTCGCCCAACTGAATTTTAACACTAGTTAATTCATCAGTAGAGATAGGCGAATGGTGTTTTAATTGAGTATAAAATAATTCAATTTCACTAAATACTGAGACTTTATCAACAGAAGGGGGAGGAATGCAAAATTGTAAGCCAGCAGATAAAACAAATTCTTCTGTAGTGGACAAAACATGAGAAGAATAATTAAATATATGTTTATCCAAATTTGTTATAATCCCAAACTTCTTAGTAATTAAATTTTTTAAATATTTATCATAAGAAGAAGTACATTTAATACGGGTAAAATTATCGCCGATGGATAAAAACCTAGAAAAACGGAGTTTATCAAAGAAAGATAGTTCTTTCCAAACCATGGCCCAAAGAAAAAGGTGTTTACTACGTAACGAATTATATGTATCAGAATTAAACAGGATTTCATCTTGTAGGAAAACACGTTGAACTGCCAATGTATTTCTACATTTAATTTTAGAAATACGATTGCAAATATAACCGGGAGCAACATGATTTAGGCGGCAAGATTTAAGAAATTCCATCCTACACTTCAAAACGATTAACTTATTTTTAATACGTATAACTTTGTTTAACGTTTTGATAAATTGTGAGTTGTACCGACCTCGAAAATATGTAAGTAAATTTTTGGTACAGCAGAATGGAAGGAGAAATTTCAGAGGAAACATAATTAATTTAAATACCAAAAAAAACAAAGAAATGGGCAGGTGAAATTAAAATTTTCCCTAAGGCCTTATCGTCTGACCCTCTAAGAGGAAACGTCAGAATGATAGATTAAAAACTAAGAAAACGAATGAGGGAAGAGGGGAATTTTGGTTACAGTTGGAAGAACAGTGGAGAAAAAAAAAAAAAAAAAAAAAAAAAAATCTCACTGTTCAGGTGGTTTTAAATCAATGAATATCTCCAACTGATGTCTAAGAATCTTTTGTCTACACAGGCTAGGTCGAGAGTTGTTAATAACTAACGCCTCAATGATATTGAGATGATAGTTCGACCTAGCACTGTATAAAACAGAAAACCACCTATCGGAATATTGATCGGCACACCTATTTATACTCAACAGGTGATCGCCGATGGCAGACTCATGAGCCTGGGAGTGCCCGGATGCTCTCGAAACCTGGTGTAGTCGAATATCCCGAGGGATATGTTGGGATATTCTCATTTCTAATCTTTGGGACGTTTTGCCAACGTAGTCAGCTCCACACTGACAAACGAATTTATAAACAACAGAGTTCTTTTGAATGGTTGGCAAAACATCTTTACGAAAAGAAGAGAAAAAGGTTCGAGTTGTGTAAACTACTCTAAGCATAGTAGCTGGAAAACATCGTTGAGTAGCAGAAGAAATCCTTTTAACAATATGAAGGCCATCAGGACCTAACCATGGTAATTTTAGATAAATGGGACAACGTGATGGACCAATATGTTTACCGCTATTAAATGTAGTAATTTTACGTTCAATAGTAGATTTTATTATATTAATGGGATATCCATTATTAAGAAAAATAGTTGTAATTTCACTAAGTTCCGTATCAAGACGGTTTGGTGAACAAATCATAAGCGCACGATGCGTAAGAGCGCTAATGAGGTTTATTTTTCTAGACTGAGGGGCAAAAGAAAACCAATTAAGATAGAGCCCTGTAAATGTAGGTTTTCTATAAACAGAGGTCTCAAACGTAGTACCAACTTTAGAAACACGAACGTCGAGGAATGGGAGAGAGCTACAGTCTTCAACCTCCATAGTAAATTGTAAAGATGGATGCAGGTTGCAAAGAAGACGAAGAAACTGTTCAGCTTCGCTCCGAGAGGGAAAGCATGCAAAAATATCATCAACGTAGCGTGTGTAGAATGCTGGCTTAATAATTTTGGAAAATAATTCGTTTTCCAAAAATCCAACGAAAATGTTGGCTAACGAAGGACCAAGAGGGCTACCCATTGATATCCCATCAATTTGACGGTACATAATGTTGTTGAAACTAAAGGAGACTGATTTAGTAGCAAGTTCCATTAGTTCAACAAAAATTCGTAGCAAGTTCCATTAGTTCAACAAAAATTCGTTCATGGGAGTATGAAATTCACAAGCGGTCCCCAGTCGCATGTATATCCCCGTTAGGGGAGATGACGACGTTAGGGTTTTTGCAACTTTTTGCAGGGAGGTGTCGACGTCCTCCTACACACAGCACTTGGACTTCCCAAATTGGTCACCCATTTTAGTAATGATCTGGCTCAATGTTGCTTAACTTCGGTGATCTGACGGAACCGGTGTGTCAACGTGATTATGCCGTATATACGACATTACTCTACTACATTTAGAAAAAAAACATGTATAAGTCTACCACACTGGCATTTGAAATAATATTTCATTATCACACGGGATTAATGGATGACTCGACGGGGGCTTCGTTTCTAGGGCAATAGCTCTTGATATATATATATATATATATATATATATATATATATATATATATATATATATATAAACTGACATGATTAGGGAAAAGTATGACGATAGGTTTCCTACCCCTTTCTCTCTCTCCCTCTCTCTCTCTCTCTCTATATATATATCCCCCTTTCTCTCTCTCTCTCTCTCTCTCTCTCTATATATATATATATATATATATATATATATATATATATATATATATATCCCTTTCTCTCTCTCTCTCTCTCTCTATATATATATATATATATATATATATATATCCCCCTTTCTCTCTCTCTCTCTCTATATATATATATATATATACATATCCTTTTCTCTCTCTCTCTCTCTCTCTCTCACACACTCTCTCTCTCTCTCTCTCTCTCTCTCTCTCTCTCTCTCTCTAACCAAAATATGAAAAGGGACTTTACTTTTTTATTATCATTATTTTTTGTGTATGCTTACCAAAATTTAGTTGGCAAAGTTTACGCATATAATTCTTGCGACTACTTTGCTTCTTTTTTTTTTTTCCTCGAGTCATTCCCGATTTATTTGGAATGTAATTGTCTATCCTCTTTGCTAACATATTCGACGCTAGGCGGCGCTTGACTAATTGAAAAGTCCACTAAAGAGAAGAGAGTCTACTATTCTGTTGGTCTTTTGTGTTTGTTTTGTTTTTTGTTTTTTTTTGGGAGGTGTTTTTATTTTGTTTGCAAAAAAATACGTGGATGGACAATGATTCCATTGGAGAATGCGTTTATTTTAAGGAAAATAACAAGTGAATCACAAACTGAGAATTTTATTATTATTAAAATCACAATATTTCGGTCGATGTAACCGACTTTCTTCAGGTTTATCTTGTCGAACTCGGGAATGTTTCTGCCAAACTCAGGAATTTGGACGGAATTTCGAACGGAACCCTTTATTTAATTCACTGGGGTAGAGTGCTCTTGTTCCGTCAGCCATGAATGGATAGAGGTCCTAAGTAATTCGCAATTGTATTTTTCGTTCGCCCACACTGAGGATTGAACCTTCAACCTTCAGAAGAATGTTACAATTGATTTTCCAAGTACTCTAACCACTGTGCCACTGGTCCTTAAGAAGATCGGAGGTGACATCGAACAAAACATGGTGAAAATGACACTCAAAATGAGAACAGTAGTCCGAATAATACAATAACCAATCATCATCTGAAAAATTCAGAAAAGTTATTATATACTTAAATCACACAAAATACATGCAAAAATATTTCACAGTCTACCTACTACATATTTAAAAATATACATTTTAAGTATATATCAAGGCTCATAACTACTAAGGGACATTGTTAAATTTATTTAATTTAACATTTTCGTTTGAGTTTTTTTTTAATATTTTATTCAACTACAACGCTTAAAATTTAAATAACCACGCATTAGTCTGTCACATTCACGTTTTAAATATCATTTCATTAGTCTGTCATGTATGAATGTTAAACAATATTTTATTAAACTGTCATACATACTTTTAAAATATTCCATTAGTCTCTCACGCTTAAGTTTCAAATAAAATTTCATTTATGATAAATAAATTTTCACGAAAAAGTTTGAAAATAAATTATTAGTCTGCCAAGCTAATGTTTGAAATGATTTTCCTTAATCTGTGAAGCTTAAGGTTGAAATAATGGTTAATTACTCTGTCACACCTAAGTTATAAAAAATACTACATTACTCTGTATGTGCAGTTAACACCAACCCTATTCAGGGTTTAACCGGCTTCCTCCGAAGGAGGAAGCTTCATGGGAGTATGAAATTCACAAGCGGTCCCCAGTCGCATGTATATCCCCGTTAGGGGAGATGACGACGTTAGGGTTTTTGCAACTTTTTGCAGGGAGGTGTCGACGTCCTCCTACACACAGCACTTGGACTTCCCAAATTGGTCACCCATTTTAGTAATGATCTGGCTCAATGTTGCTTAACTTCGGTGATCTGACGGAACCGGTGTGTCAACGTGATTATGCCGTATATACGACATTACTCTACTACATTTAGAAAAAAAACATGTATAAGTCTACCACACTGGCATTTGAAATAATATTTCATTATCACACGGGATTAATGGATGACTCGACGGGGGCTTCGTTTCTAGGGCAATAGCTCTTGATATATCCAAAGCTTTTGATAGGGTATGGCATAAAGGTCTACTTAACAAGATTGCCAGCTACGGAATAGTTGGAAATGTCCTCTAAATTATTAATTTCTCTCTGACAGACTTATACAAGTAGTCGTTGATAAGCAGAAATCAAAAGCTCATAGTATCAACGTTGGCGTGCTTAAGGGTTACACTCCGGCCCAACTCCCTTCGTGATCTTCATCAATGATCTCCCAAATCACATTCTGAGATCATTCATAGACATTTATGCAGACGGCACCACAATCTGTGGCAACACTTTAAATGACCAAAATCTTTCCGATTTTCTCTATTTTGATATTGAAAACCTGGTGCAATGGGGAAAAAAAAAGCTTGGTTAATTTTCATGTATCTAAACCCAAGCTTCTCTATTTTCACCATAATCGCTCTGATCCCCATCCGGCCCCAATTAAAATGAATGGCTCTCGTCTTGAGGAAACTCCACGTTCCGTTCCTAGACAAGCTTCTAGGATTGACCTTCACTCCTGATCTGAAATAAAGCACATATATCAAATATGCTGCCAAGATTGCTGCAAAAATAATTGGATTATTCTATCGCTCTAGTAGATATCTCACTGTCAACGCACTCCTCTATCTGTATAAGAGACAGGTCCGTCCTAAAATGAAGTACTGTTGCCACATCTGGACAGGAGCTACTCGGCGCGTCTTATCCAGCCTTGATAGAGTTCATAACCGATATCAAAACCTAGTAGGTGGTGGACCTTTCTCTTCCCTGCAACCTTTTTTCCCACAGAAGACACATTGCCAGCCTGTCTCTGCTCTATTGCTATTTTCATGGCAAGTGCTCGACTGAACTCCAATCTATGGTTCTCCTTTTCCACACTTTCACAAAAACACTCAATTAGTTACAACCAGTATACACAATTTCTCCCACTCTTTATCTGTGCCTAAATCTAAACACAGATTCCATGAATAAAGCTTCTTTCCCCAGAACACTGTTCCGTTGGTTTGCTTTCCGGTTGAATACAACATTGTAGCCTCCAAATCCAATGTAAACACGTTCTTGTTGAGCTGACTTCATAAATATTTTTTTTCAAATTTATTCCATTAACAGTTACTACTTATATTCACTAACTTTTATGCTCGAGTGGCCTTCGGGTCTTCATAAGTGGTGACTCCTAAGTACAAAAAATCATTTATAAAGCGGTTCTGGCATCTGATCGGTTTGTTATTAAAACTGGTGCTTATAAATACAACCAATCAAAACTTAATAGATTTTTACAACAATATAATATACAAGCACGTTTATTGCGTTAAATAAACAAATAACTGTTGATATGCCGTAAAACCTAAAAATCAACCAATCAAATTTGAGTAAAAAATCTTAAGCACTAAACGCGTAGATTCCATGGACGTGCGTTAAGAAATATCTGTCCTTGCCTTAATTTATATATTTGTTTTTATGTTTGTTTGTTTTGTTTTGTGTGTGTGTGTGTGTGTGTGTGTGTGTGTGTGTGTGTGTGTGTGTGTGTGTGTGTTATTCCATGCATATATTTCTATTTGGCTGCGCCTGTTTCTTCATAGGAACTCTTGTCTGTATATCTTGATTTGAATTATGTTGAACTCCAAATATGATATCCTCGGTCGCGTAAAATTCGTAGCATTTATTTGCTATATGATCATATGGCGTAGCGTGTGGCATTTTGTGACAATGGAGATGCCTTGGACTTGGGTTTTGCTACTTGACATAATTATAGGGGTATGGCACCATACAGACTGTATGCTAATATAAAAAAAAACTTCTCTAAATCAGATGAAGTTATGCCATTTCTCCCTCTCTCTGTCTCTGTCTCTCTCTTCTCTCTCTCTTCTCTATTTATATATATATATATATATATATATATATATATAAAACAATTGCGTTTAAATTCAATAAAAACCCTCCTAAATTTGCTGATGAGGAGACCTTGCTTACCAAAAAACTATATATAATTGTTCTACATAACTTCATGTATACCACAATAAAAAGCACGGATTTCCGAAACGATCGTACAGATAATTGATTTTGTTGTTGTTCCTTCTTATGAAACTGATTTTTAATTTAATTAAAATTTGATTTTTAAATTTTAAAAATTTTTTTAAATTTTTAAATTTTAAATTATAAATCACATTACTTAATATATATATATATATATATATTTCTGTAGAAATATATTTTCTTATAATATATACCAATCCTTATTTAAGAAGCTCAATGTAATTACAGAGCAATATAGAGAATAAATGACAAAAAACTATATTAAAAAATTTATGATGTTGACCATCTTATAATTTATTCCTTTAATTCAGTTGACGTATGCAAGTCTTAACAGTATCTGTTTCGTAGCGCAAAATAAATCACTTAATTAGTTTTTTGTCATTTATTCTCTATATTTTATATATATATATATATATATATATATATATATATATATATATATATATATATATAATATATATAAATTGTCTGTCCACCTAACTCGTAATTAGCAACCACGTGACCGTGACAACAATATGTATATATATAATTAAAAACATAATTTTTATAACACAATGTACCTGAAAATGATGAGAGTATTCCCATTGAAAGCGCTCGGTAAGGAAACTTATAAATCCACCCTTAACACTTTGAGAAAAACTCTCTCTCTCTCTCTCTCTCTCTCTCCCTCTCTCTCTCTCTCTCTCATATATATATATATATATATATATATTTATATATATTCTGTAGAAAAATACATTATTTCCTTATAACATATAACAATCCTTATTTAAAAAGTTCAATATAATTACAGAGCAATATAATGAATGAATGACAAAAGTCTATATTCAAAAGTTCATGATGTTGACCATCTTACAATTTATTCCTTTAGTTCAGTTTACATTTTAAATTCTTGACAGTATCTGTTTTGTAGCACAAAATCAGTCACTTATTTATTCTCTCAATCAGTGAATCTATTTTGCCCTTGTCTCATCAGAAGAAATAGCAACAATCAATCCATCAAAAGGAGATTAAGTGCGTTTTGACATGATTGAAATCCGAAAATTGGAAAAGAAGGTGTCAGTACCTTATAATATGTTTCCATTACGCCATTTTGAGTTTCATCAAACAAAGTCATTAAACCCAACTATTCGTACTAACAATCTACATTAATCTTTGAATCTTCTACCAAAATGTCCTATTTAATAATTAGTAAATTTATAAATTCTAATTTGTGTATAGATACTTAAGAAAATAACATCAATGAATTATAAACTATTATACATGTTTGTATGTACTAAACTAAACTAAGCTATAAAAATTGATCTTTACGGTTATCATAAATAATTAATTGATTTGAATTGAAAACCGTACATAATTCAATTCTGTTGACTATTATAATCAAGCTTATTATTATTGCACTTAAAATTCTTAGAATCATTCAATTCAAAATCTATACTTAGGTTAGGTTAAGTTAAAAAATTCTGAAAACACTTTTTTATTGTAATTGTAAATAGTTAAAATTAAATTAATTAAAGTGAGATAGTGTTACCTCCCTTAGAACAAATCTAACGATATATTAACTTTTCTTATATTTATTTTTTAACATTCCTACTATAAACATTCCCAACCCATAGTCATCCATATTCAAAACTAAACTAAGCTACAATATATATATATATATATATATATGTGTATATATATATATATATATATATATAATCGTTCGACTGGTAGTAATCGTGACACCCTGCACTGAAGAATCCCGAAAGGATGAAACACTAGTGTCTGTAGGTATTTAATTATTATAGTAAAAAAATAATTATATATATATATATATATGTTGCCAGTTAATCTATTTTCCCTTAATTCATAAAAAAATTAGCAACAATTAATCCATCAAAAGGAAATAAAGTGCGTTTTGACATGATTAAACCCCCGAAAATTGGAAGAGAAGCCGTGAATAGCTTATATTATGTTTACATTACACCATTTAGAATCTAAAATAAATTTAATGATTGATATATTAATGGGTTGTCGATGTTTCGTCTTGCAAGCTATCTTCATTTAGAACTGGTTGAGATCTTTCAAATAAGATTTATCAACAGATGTTCGGATCCTGGAAGATTATTTCTCGTTGGCTAAATTTGGACCAATCGAAATTGAGTATTTTTTTTTAAATCAGTAACAAGAATTTAAGTCAAGCATTTTAACCAGGTTCAGCATAAAATAATTCAAATAATTTGCCATGAAAAGAAGCAGCTAAACAGAACCCTATGAATAATTATCTATATATATATATATATATATATGTATGTATATATATATATATATATATATATATATACTTCTATAAATTTGTGAGTTTTTGTATACTGTTATTCATAATAAAGACCTTTTTCTATTTATTAAAAAAAATGCAACTTTGTTATATATGAGTCGTAGAATTGCATTCATCTGCAAAGGATTCAACTAATTTGCATATTATTTTAAACATTCGTTTTAATTAATTCCTTATTAGTTTTTTTTTCATTTTTCTTATGAGATGATCATCTTTAGTTAACTATTACGTGTAATTATATTCATGCAGTTATTATACATGATTATACTTGCGTAATTTTTGCGTAAAAAGTTTATAGTAAACCTCTTTCTATATATATTATGTATGCGTATATATATATATTTATTTTTAAAAATTGACTACTAAACTCCTCTGTCAGTGTTTGGTCTACATACACAGAACTTAATATATAAGGTATTCGAACGCGAGCGAAACTTTATATTTGGATTTTTGCTGGGGAAAATCGGTTTAAAGTGTGAAATTAAAAAAAATGCCAGGTAACGATCGAACGACGGCATTACAAATATACATGTGTAAGGCAATAGCTATTAGTTCATGTGTTAATTTTTAGCCTTGCAGCAAACATGTCTTAATAGCTTGGGCATTAACCTCAAAGAAAAATGTCAGTCATAAGTTAAACGTTTTGGTTTCGATTCTCGGTGGTGACGCAGGATCATTTTTATTTATTTATTTATTTATTTTTACTTTTTAAATCATTACTATATATTGGGTCCAATATAATAATAATAATGATGATGATGATGATGATAATAATAATAATAATAATAATAATAATAATAATAATAATAATAAATACGAAAACTGCATTAATCAATATCATATTTACGCGTATTTTGCAACCGGGCAATGCCGGGCGGCCTGCTAGTTTGAAGATATAACGACGATGAAGCATTATTATCTTTATTATTGTAAAACTAAGAATCCAAACTAAACTCGCCATTTAAGTTTGCCTTGATATACAAACTATTGGTATCGCTTTTTTGAACAGATTGACTTAATTTATATCTTGGAACGTAGAAACTACGTTCACTATCTATTAAAATTCGAAGTTATTTCATTTTTAAAAGGTGCTTTTGATGGCTTAACAATGCGGGAATGTACAGTCGTTGTAAGCAGATAAATAAATAAATGATAATTAATTCAATAACATTTTTTTTTATTTTCAACTGTAGAGCGGCTGCTCTACAGTTGACAGCTTAGAGAGTGGATATACGTTTCTATCACTGACGAGGAGAGATGATCTCGAAAGATTCTTTGGAATAAATACCATCCACAGTTGTAAAAATAAGAAAAGAAAAAATGTAACATCTATAATCAGTAAAATAAAAAAAATGATTGAATTATTTATTATTTATTATTTTTTTATCTGCTTAAAACGACTGTAAATTCCTGCATTGTCACTTTTACCCGTTAAACAATGCTTCAAGATAATGCAGGAATGAACCGTTGTAAGCAGATAAATAAACCAATATAAATAATTCAATACTATTTGTTTTTATTTTCAACTGTAGAGCGGCCACTCTACAGTTGACAGCTTAGAGAGTGGATATACGTTTCTACCATTGACGATAGGAGGTGCCCTCGAAAGATTCTTTCCGATAAATACCATCTACAGTCGAAAAAAGAAAATAAAAAACATCTACAATCGGTTAAATAAAAAAAAGATTATTGAATTATTTATTATTTGTTTATTTATCTGCTTACAAGGACCGTAAATTCATGTACTATAAGCCTTCAAAACACGTTTTATTCGTTAAGCAATGCTTCAAGCAAACCGTAACATACTTCTTATTTCATTTATATTTTTTTTTACTTATACGGTATATTAGTTGACTAAAGCGTATGTTGTAAACATTGCTATTGGAAATATGTATTGTTTAAACGAATTATGTTTAGTTATATATTTATAGTAACATTGCTTTGAATAGCACACAAACAAATATGCAATAACCCTGAGATTATTATGCAAACATGCGCACGGCAGCAAATATATTTTTACTTGTTCAAGCAGTTCGTCTGAAAAGAAATATTCTTATCTTTGCAAATGACAAAATAGTGGAAAAAGCATTAATCAATATATTTAGAAAAAAAAATGCATTTTTATAAAAAGTAATGACAAACATTAATCCATTCATAATATATGATTGTATTTCGTACTTTGGTTCAAAAAGTAGTTGGAATTTTATACTTAAAACGTAATTTAATGAAATTCGTGGATGATAATATCTTCACAGAGACGGAATTTATTATAAAAATCCTTAAATCGTGCAAAAGTAAATGTTCATAACGAGGAATACTAAATGCGTGACATAGTCCATGTGCTGCAGCGTTTCTAAATATTTTACTATGAATCACAAAAAGATACTCATTGGATTTTTTACCTTCATGTAAAAAAAATAATAATGCTTTTTTTAATCCACTAAACTGATTAACGTTTCAAGTAAATGATCAACCCATATATATATATATATTAACCGGAGGTTAACTGGGCCTTTGTCCTGTAAGTGCCTGCTCATTGGCTGATTAAGAAGGGTGGGGTGGAAACTAGAAAGCTGATTGGCTTACTAAAAACTCAATAGAATATACGTATATAAAAATGCGAGACTACTACAACTCCTCGCATAAGCCTGATCAATCCTAGCGTGGATGAAACGCGAAATATTCTGTGTAGCTTAATTGCCATATATATACTTACTACTTACTATAATATATATATATATATATATATATATATATATATATATATATTCACAACGTGAGAGATTATTAGGTACCTCCAACGCGCGCCACAATTTTAACCTCCTCCCTGTATGTAACACGATGTAACTGTAATTTAATTTAATATTATCATCCTAACATTTTTACCATTTAAATGAAGAAGCTTCAAATAAACTGCTAATATTTTTAAAAAATTTTTACAGCATATCAAAATAATGAAAATGCGAGACAAGAATCGTGTTTACATTATCGACGCTTTAAAACAACCTTCCTATGTTGGGACGTTTTTTTTTAAGCCGTTGACACACCCATGATTTAAAAATCTATCAAAAATTAAATAATAGTCATATTTCCTAAAATTTTCGATATTTATTCATTATTAAATAAACTTACATAATAAAAGTAGGTTTCGTTTAATATATTGGAGGATTTTTTTTTTAGGTGTTCTACCCAACCCCATATTTCATGTAAAGAAAACTAAAACAAAAACAAATGTAGGCTGATAAAATTTCAACATTTTTTTAAGCTGAAAAGATCAAATAATTAATAAATAGTTATATATATATATATATATATATATATATATATATATATATATATTAAATCCCGTCATTTTTAGTCGCGTGCAAGCGACTCTATAAGTCACTCGGTCGGTCGGTCGGTCGGTCGGTCTGTCCGTAACACTTTTGTGCTTGGCCTTTTTGGTTAAGATCAAAGGTCTGTTGTTAATAGATGCTGTTCTTAGCTTTATACATGCTGTACTTATGTTTGTAACTTAGTGATATAAAGTGGGGGATCACTTTTCTGTATTAATTTAATGTAAAATGATCACCCACTTTACAACCTGTCAGTCTCAAAGCCATTCAAGTAATTCTCCAGATCATTCAAGTTGTTTTTGAAGGATTATAGTTATTTTTTAAGTATTCAAGTCATTCTTAAGGTCATTCAATTCATCCTTAAGTTCATTAAAGTCATTCTAAGTCATTTACTTTTTATTTATTTAAGTCATTTCAGCCTATTTTTCGGTCATTTTAGTTTATCTTTAAGAAATTCATGTCAATCCTACATTCACGCATTCATTCATCGCACGAGAGCACGCGACTAATGGCTACCGGCATTGTTTTCACTTATCTTAAAGTTGTAAATAAAATTGGACATGATATCAATATTATTATGCTTAAAAAAATAAAATAAACAATTTTTCTTTTTTTTTTTTCTTGGTGATATAATTATTTGAATTGCATCAAGAAAAACAGAATTCTAAAAAAAATATTATTTTTAAAAAGCTTTAAATGATATTAAATTCAAATATTACGCGATATGAAGTTTAAACAGATTTTTTTATATAACAGGTTTCCAATAATAAAAAAAAATATTTATATATATAAAAAAAATATATATAGATATATATATATATAAATATATATATATAAATATAAAAAATATATATATATAAAAAATATATATATAAATATAAAATATATATATAAAAAATATATATATATAACAATATATAAATATAATATATATATATATATATATATATATATATATATATAAAATATATATATATATATAACAAAAAAAAATATATATATATATAAATATTTATATAATAGAATATATGATTCCGGAGATAATAAAAATTACAAAAGAAAAATCTCCTAACAATAATTCGTTTAGATTTGATTATCAAAAATTATAGCGGTGATAATCAAAGATTATGCCTTTTTTCATATAAAAATACGAAGCTCTTTAGATACATATATCAACAGAACAGGTTAAAATTAATTTTATCGTCCGTGTAGTTTAATTAAAAATCTATTTGTTTTATAAAAGGTAAGACTTATTTTGTTTTTTGTCCATTTTTATTGGACAATTTATTTATTCATAAATTTCTGCATAAATGATTTTCCATGGAAATTGACCAAAACTATAGTAAACACACGAAATGATGACGTCACTACTTAATGTGTATAATGATGACGTTCTACACAAGATGTAGTTCTACACAAAGTTTGGAGATGCCTAGAGATTATATAATTATTTGCACGGCCAAACAACGTCGCAGCGCACAAGAGCTATGACAGCCAACAAACCGGAAGACTCGAGTTTCGCCCTCATCTGGGCTCATCAGTAAGACATATCCGAACCCGGGATTCGAAACCCGAGCGTCTTGCATACGAAGCGAGCACTCTGTCACCTGAGCAAACGCAGCACACCCAACTGGCAGAGTGCTCGCCCCGCATGCAAGAGGCTCGAGTTTCGAATCTCGGGTATGATATATCTTAACTGATGAGCCCATATGAGGGCGAAACTCGAGTCTTGTTTTGCTGTCAGGGCTCTCGTTATTTGGCTTTGGAAATAATTATATATAATTATATATATATATATATATATATATATATATATATATATATATATATATGAGTAAACAGTAAATAAAATATGTTAAAAAACACTTTGAAATGAGTTAAAAACATATTTAATCTGAAAAGGAAACACTAGATAAATGGATAGTCCTTAATCCGAGGAGTTTCGAAGAAATACGTTCCTTCTCATCAGAGGGTAGGAATTAGCAAAATGCGGGATCGGATTTTGCATGCAGAAGTATTTGATGAAACAACAAGTAACTCAAAGATCTTACTTGAAAACAAAATAAGTTAAGCAGAGGGAATATGGTAAAGAAAAAGGTGATTACACGTGAATGGATAGTATGGTGGAAGATAAAAAATCCAGTGACGGTAAAATCCAAATGTAAAACTTCAAGAAAGTTAAAAGAATTTCCATTTGTACAAGTAAAATCCAAGGAAATCCCGTAATTGGAAGAAGATGGTTCTATAATAATCCAAAGGCAGAAATCCATGGAATAATTCACAAACATGTGTACAAGGAAAAAATATATATATATATATATATTTATTTATTTATTTTTTTACTATAATAATTAAATACCTACAGACACTAGTGTTTCATCCTTTCGGGATTCTTCAGTGCAGGGTGTCACGATTACTACCAGTCGAACGATTCGAACCCCGCGACACGAGACATCTCTGGCTCTATTAGCGGAGGCCGTATCCATTCGGCTACCATTAACCGTGTGAAATAGCGTTGAATTTTAAACATTTTAATTTAAATGTTCATTACGTCAGACAGACAGTGATCAAATCGTTATACGACGATCTACGCATAAGAGCTAAATTGACCGACTTTTATTCAACAGAAAGTGCTCAACGATAAGAAACGTATTTCTTAAAGGGGCTGTCATAATTATTTTTTTACTATAATAATTAAATACCTACAGACACTAGTGTTTCATCCTTTCGGGATTCTTCAGTGCAGGGTGTCACAATTACTACCAGTCGAACGATTCGAACCCCGCGACACGAGACATCTCTGGCTCGATTAGCGGAGGCCGTATCCATTCGGCTACCATTAATCGTGTGAAATAGCGTTGAATTTTAAACATTTTAATTTAATTGTGTGTGTGTGTGTGTGTGTGTGTGTGTGTGTGTGTGTTCTTGATCAAGCAAGCAATACAACATGTAAGATACTGAACAGTAATTTTATAGCTAGAATTTTTTCTTTAAAAAATGGCATGTATTTACAGAAGAGAATACGTTAAGGTTGCAGAGTGAACGTTTTTCGTTTCTATGGAATCAACTAGAAAAACTTGACACAGAAAATTGGATCTACCGCAAAACGAAAGTACGAAACCTAATCTCGGCATGTTAGCTTGCCTTGCTACGCAGACTATTGGCATCGCTTTCTTGGACAGATCGACTTAATTTCTTTGTACTTGAGAATATTTCTGCTTGAAATATCGTACGCATTTTTGGAGGTTGACATTAAGATTCTTTGGTACGATTCTCGAATAGAATGTTTCCAAACACGAGAAGAAATGTCGTTATACGTAGCTTAAAAATTACGACAGCGGAAACGTTTAAACTAGAAGCTGTGGTAGGAATATTAAATCTGAATAATCAAAATAAATAGTATTTCATTCGGATGATGAAACTTGTGATGCGAAAGGGGAGACAACTTGTAATTGAATTTGTTCATCTCTCCAGATCTCACAAATAGAAATGGAAATAAGTTGGGAGGAATGATTAATATCATAAATATCCTCGTCGATTAAGATTGTCATAATATGCCAACACTTTGCTATCACTTTAATGAACAGTTAAAATATGGACACGTTTATTGATTGATTGAGATTGTCGGACTGACTTCCTCATCTTGGTTGGCATAGTCACAACGTTTCGGCCGTTTTGCCCTCCAGCCTTCATCAGGTGTTTTGTATCGAACTGGGGAACCGTTTGTTAGGAGTCTCGGGCCCAACCCTTTATTATTATTACGGAGGTACCGTGCTCGGACTCCAGCTAGGCTCTGGGACATAGTTGCTGATTCTCTGTTTTTGAATGTTACTTTTCACTGCCTTCGTTCAGGATTGAACTCAGCACGCTTGGGTAACTGTAAACTTTGATACAACGTCTAAAACCACTCGGACAATTCTTAGTTGGTTTTTGTTAATGTTAAACCTATGTTGTTATTCAATGATTTTTCTTTCTATCAGAGGTGTCCAAATTGCATTCAGCTCTAAACTTGGTTTGCTCAGTAGGTTGTTATGTCCGAGCATGTGAGCTGTTTCTTTAAGTTTTCTCACTTAACATTCAAAAACAGAGAATCAAAGAAACTATGTCCCAGAGCCTAGCTGGAGTCCGAACATATAGCTCATCTCAAAATACAGACAATTACTACGTTTATTGATAGTACAAACATGAAACACTAGTCCCCTTCGAAGTAATCTCCTCCGTCTGCAATGCACTTGTTGAACTGCTCCAACAACTTTTGGAAGGCCCTCTTTTTTTCCATAGGCATCACCACATATCAAGACCAATATGCCACTCGAGGATAAAGGTTAAAGAGTGTACAGTAGAAATTGGACAATATAGTAATCGTTAGTAATGGAGATTCGGTAAATTTGTTAACTTATATCGAACGGCTCATCAAAAACTTGTTTACGTTAGACTTGAAGACAACCATATTGTAGTCAGCTGGAAAGCAGAACAACGGAAGACAATTCCATAGGCGTGCAGTTCTAAGAAAGAAGCTTTGCTCATGGGATCTACGCTTAGGTTTAGGCACAGATAAAGAGTGGGCGAAACTAGTAATACTGTTTTCTGCTAGACGGGTTTTTTGTTGTGAAAGTTTGGCGAGCGGGGACCATAGAATGGAGCTCAGCCAAGCACCTGCCATGAAAATTACGATAAAGTAGAGACAAACTCGCAACACCTCTTCAGTGAGAAACAGGTTGCAAGGAAGAGAAAAGGACATCTCCCACAAGGCTACGAAGTCTATTTTGAACTCTATCAAGGCAGGATAAGTCCTTTCTAGCAGCTCCTGCCCAGATGTGGCAACAGTACTCCATCCTTGGACTTACCTAGCTCTTATATAGATAGAGAATTGCATCAGCAGTGAGATATCTACCGAATCGATAGAAGGATCCCACCATTTTTCCAGCGGCCTTGGCAACGGATTTTATGCATATGTTCCATTTAAGATCAGGAGTAAAGGTCAAGCCCAGAAGCTTGTCAAAACATGGGGCCTCCTCAAGACGAGAGCCATTCATTTCAATTGATGCCAGATGGGGATCAGAGCGTTGATGATGTAAAGATAAAAGCTTGGTTTTAGATGCATTACAAGTAACAAGCCACCTCTTTCCCCATTGTACCACTTGCTCAAGATCAGAGGAGAGAGAATCAGAGAGAACTTGGTCGTTTACGGTCTTAGATGTGCTACCATAGATAGTAGTGTCATCAGCATAGATGTCTACGAATGATGTAAGGATGTGATTTAGAAGATCATTAATATAGATCAGGAAGAGAGTAGGGCCCAGGATGAACACCTGAGGGACTAAGAGCTTCTGATTTCTGCCCATCAACCACTGTTCTTATGAACCTATCAGAGAGAAATGATTTAATAATTGAGAAGACATTTCCAGCTATACCATACCTCTTGTGCGCGCATGTCAATGACCCTCGTAACAGCCTCTTTCATCTTCTCAATTGTCTCATGATGACAGTCTCTTTTCTTGGGCTTATTGAATAACCAAAAGTCACAGGGAGCAAGTTCCGGACTATAAGGAGGGCGAGGAACAGTCTTGACGCCAATCTTGGTCAAATAGTCTGTGACAAGGATGGAGTTGTTGTCTGGGACAAATTTCGTGCAAATTTTACACATATTTTTAGATATCGGTTTTCAGCATTTCTCTAAAAAATGCTCAATCTGTGAATAGAGCAAGGTAGTAAGTTATGATAATATATTAAAACTGGGAATGGGGCATTTCGGTGTGGTCGATTTGGCGCTTGGTCGAATCGGCTCAGCTGATTTGACGGCGTGGCCGATTCGGCTCAGCCGGTTCGATGGCGTGGCCGAATCGGCGAAAGGACAATTCGGCGTCGACCTCGCTAGTCAGCATTTTTTAAAGAAAAACCATATGAAAATATATCCCTTTACCTGTTTTCACAGAAAAAATATCTTCCTTATTTCAATTTTATTCACAGAAAAAATATCTTCCTTATTTCAATTTTATTCACAGAAAAAATATCTTCCTTATTTCAATTTTATTCACAGAAAAAAATATCTTCCTTAACTGAATTAATTTTAAAAATATAAACAAAACTTTTAGAACAACGAAGCGGTAATTTGACGGTGAATTCATCCTCCAGTTGAATCAGTCATACGCCGAATCAGCTACGCCAAATCGGCTACGTCGAATCGTACAAACCTATTAAAACTACACAGAGGCGTCCGAACTAAGTATGAGAATTACATATTAAATAAAACATTATAAAATCATCAATAAGGATATAACTCTTTAGGCCATGACATTTCGATGCTTAAACTTTAAGTATTTTGATAGGTTTTTGTATAAGGATTATATTTTTTATCTTTATCAATTATCAGCTGGAATTATAGAATACGTTTAAACATAATATATTAATTTATGCATATTGCGTATGTATTATTGAATATTATATATAACGAGGGATAATTTTCTCGAGGTACTAACTCACACAAGAAAAAAAATAATAATGATAATGTCGTTCATCAAGTCCCGTCTGTGTTTGTTTACAATATCACGTCAGCTGATATTTGGGCTTGACGATCTTAAAAATAGTTCTTCTTCTCTTATTGATTAAAAAAGAACATTTTTACTGGGGAAAATGTTACGTTACACCGGTGTAACCTTGGTCGGTGTAACGGAAAATATTACCCTGTAAATATTCTTTTTTATCTATAAGATTTTTTCGATTTTGGATACTTATCGGATGAATTTCTGTACAAAACATATCTAAGAACACTGCCAGCGTGTGAAATTTGCAAAACATAGGTTCAACCGTTCCAGAACCTATAAAGAAGGAATTCACACACACACAATATATATATATATATATATATATATATATATATATATATATATATATATATATATATATCAGAGAGGCGGTAACACTCTCTATATAGGGATGGCCCGTACACGCCTATATACGCCTACAAAACAAAACTATCCAAATCTCAACTAAAATCAACTTATGAGTTTCAAAAAGCACATATTCTTACAGAGAAGCGTCTTACGAATCCAGCGAGTGTCAGAACGTCGGTTAAAATGTCAAAAGAGAGAAAAAAAAAAGGGTACAAAAATGGCCAATTGTTCTTCTTTCTTCTTTCTTCTTTCTTCTTCTGCTTTCTTCTTTCTTTTGAGACGATGTATCTCGGTGTACGAACGGTCTCTGACAACAGTTCAAGCATCAATCGACTGCTCTTTACACGGAGAAGTGCAGTGATCCATCGCTTTTTAGCTAACTCCATAATTAAATTAGATTACGTGTAATAACAAGTTTTAAACACTATATACTCAATGTAGACATACCACTTCGAACACGGAACTTCTCTCAAAAGGGACAGCTACAAATAATACACCGGATGCTCACAGACGTTCCAGTTTGCCAGTGGCCTATATTTCTTGGACGCTGAATATTTGAGGTGAACGTTAAGGTTTTTTCTTTAAACAGTAACCCACCAGTGTTAATGAAACCACGAAATCTTTATCTCAGTTGATCAAAATTGTTATAAGAGTAACCTATCAGCAAGTACGACGTCAAAAAACATTGTTATAAAAACAAATAATTCTTCAGATTTTGGACTGTAAAATATGTACAAAATGTCAATGCTGTGACCAGGATTCGAACCTAGGTTAGCACGGCCACAATGTGGGGTCCTAACCTCTAGACGATCACGGCTAACACTGACGTTTGTCGCTCTTGGCAGAAAGACACATGACTACTGTCAAACTATTGAAAAATAAGGAGGAAACTTGAAATTCTCACGCATGCGCAAAAATACACTATAGCAACCATTGTTAAATGCAGCTGAATCTCTTCGCTCGCTAAGAAAAGTAGATCAGACCAGTTCTTCTAAGAACTCACCAAACGCCAAAGGAAATAAGTTAAATTAACCGCAAAAGAAACTGCAAGAAAGTCATCTTCTAAGAACTCACTGGAAGCTGACCAAAAAGAATCAAAATCCAAGCCCTAGCCACAAAAATAACTAGATATTGTGGCTACCATACACAATCTACTAATAAAAACAAGTAAGTTTTCTAAAATAAACTACAAGAAATTAACTAAGTAACCTCACACTGTCACTGATTAGGACTTTATATAAAGATAACAACTATACTATTGGTGTATATACCGTTCCACACTTTAACTATTAGTGACGGGGCAGTATCTCAATTCTACGAGAGTTGTCTTGCTATAAGATAAGTGATATTATAGTAAGATACACATAAGTGTTATATGTTTGCATTTAATAAAAAATGCCAAAGTCAGCACGTAGTAAAAAAGCTCAGAGAAATATAGACTATGAAAAAAACAAAGTCAAGGTATTATCTGAGCAAAAAGAATACTATCAGAAAAATGCTGAAATAATAAAAATTAAGTATCATGCAAATCCTGAGGCAAAGAAGGCTGCCTCACGTGCTGACTCAAAAGCACGGTATAACAGGGATCCCGAGGGGAAAAAACTGCCTCACGTGCTCTTTATAACAAAGAACCAGAAAAAAAGAAGGCTGCCACACGTGCTGACTCAAAAGCACGGTATAACAGGGATTCTGAGGAGAAAAAAGCTGCCTCACGTGCTCTTTATAACAAAGAACCAGAAAAAAGAAGGCTGCCTCACGTGCTGACTCAAAAGCACGGTATAACAGGGATCCCAAGGGGAAAAAAGCTGCCTCATGCACAAACTATTATAAATATAAATAAAAAAAACTGCCAAATCTTTGCCAAAACGCCAAAGAATGAACCAAGAAAAATTTAATAGTGAAGGTATGAACATTTTAGAACTTTATAATACTCTAACTGTTTTATCAGAGAGGCGGTAGCACTCTCTATTTAATATAGAACCGATGGAGGACCAAGAGGCAACTCCTAAGGCCGCAAACCCAAAGACCTAAAACCCAGCAGGAAGCGACCTGCTACTAATGGAGGCGGCAATGAGTCGCCTCCTAAAAAAGACAATACTATCATGAATGTAAGTTTAAAAATAAGACTGTAAGTAAAAATACTAATTAACAAGAATAAAAAAGCATTGGAAATGCAAAAGGATATAGGGATGGTATGCCAAAAAGTATACAAACAAGATATCTATGAATGGCTAGGCACATGGAAATAGAATTCCATCCAAAGTATAGCCCTATAGCTTTTTACAACCGTAATGATGGCACGGAATGAAGATTGGAGAAAAGCTATAGGGCTATACTTTGGATGGAATTCTATTTCCATGTGCCCAGCCATTCATAGCTATCTTGTTTGTATACTTTTTGGCATACCATCCCTATATCCTTTTGCATTTCCAATGCTTTTTTATTCTTGTATATATATATATATATATATATATATATATATATATATATATATATATATATATATATATAATACGCATCAAGTGCGCTTGAAAACCAAATTACAATGCAATTTTACGAAAACGAACAAATATTTTACTTGTTTGAAATTTATAATTTAAATATATTTCGGACCACAAACTCTATCCTCAGTATCTTGTTTCTTTATATGTCTATAATATAAAGCTGAATGTGTGTGTGTGTGTGTGTGCGTGTCTGTGTGTGTGTGTGTGTGTGTGTGTGTGTGTGTGTGTGTGTGTGTGTGTGTGTGTGTGTGTGTGTGTGTGGCCACGCATAGGCTCCTATATGGTTGACTATTTTAAAAAACTGATTACATATAATGATAGACGAGGTATCCAGTCACAGGAATGGGTACGTTTGATCTGGCATAATGATGATTCATTAAAATTATGGGGGCTGCGTTCACGCCTGGTCCACAAAGTATGGAAATAAAAAAATTAAAAAAAACGTTTACAAGTGTTTCTGATATAGATGTACATAAGAATACTTTGATAAGTATGTTTTAAATTAAATAGGAGGGTATAATAAATTTGTGGGGTCTGCGTTCGCACCTGGCCTCCATAGAATGGAAATAGGCACAAACTTTAATAAAGACTTTTCATATCTATCTGCGTAAGTATACTTTGATAATTATGTTTCAGTTTGAAAAAATATGGTCTAATAAAATTATGGGATGTTCATTCGCACCTGACCTCCATAGAATGGAAATATGTCAAATACGACAAGGTCTTTTAATATAGATCCACAGAATATTGTGATAAGTGTTTCAGTGTGAACAGGTATGGTATAATAAATTATGGGGTTTATCTATTTTATTTTTACTTTCATCATATTTTGCTTTGGTTTTTATACCCCCAAATTCGAAGCTATCTCTTTACAACCCTTCCTTTTCATAACCTATCATACTTTCATAAATCAGAGTCCATTTTCTGTAGGTTGTTTTTGAACCCAGTCAACGACGGGTACTTTTGCTAGTATATATATATATATATATATATATATATATATATATATATATATATATATATATATATATAGTTTTTTTGTTTGTTTGTTTTTTTTCCTTTTGTATTTTATGTGCTGTTTTGCTTATTACGAATTCATCGCACGAAACACCTGCGAAATTCTGCGTTGTTCAATCGGTGAGAATAGAATTCTTCCAATCAAACTAAACCAACGTCGTTACCATGGAAATAAAAGAAACCGACCTCACGACGACGTGGTAACTTGAACAATAACCAAAATATATCCATGGCAACTGCATGCAATTATAAAATCCCAGTCATCTAGTGACATCTATGACGCTGTAGGTGTATCAGAATTTTTGTAGGAATTTTTGACACCCCTAACACGAAACTGCGAATAAAATATAGGAAAAAACTCGTAATTTCTCGTTTAAAAGTGGGTTGTTTATTTTCGTTATGGATTATACTTCCTAAATAAACTATTAAAGTTTTTTTTAAAGTAATAGAAATATTTTTTATTTAAAAAAAAAACAGTAATGAAATTAATTGAATTTTACGAGCTCAGTATTTTTCAATTTTTAAACTTTAAAAATCTATCAAAATTTTTCGATTGATTCTATTTTTACGATATTTTCAGGGTCAATGTGAAATTTTATGCTCTTTTCGATAAACGCAATATAATATTTTAGACAAACCTTTTTTTAATTCACAACCCCCCATTTTGAAATGTATATTAAAAAGTAAATAATTAATTTACTCACCAAAGTGTTATATATCACAAATTGAAGATAAAAAATCAATAAATAATATATTCAAATTTAAAACAAAAAAGTAGTGTTTTTTAGAAATCTACCTGTAAAGTTCGAAGTTTAAAACCTTTTTTTTTAAACATGTTGTTTGTTTTTGTTTGTTTTGTTTTTTTAATGAAACCAGGGTCCTTGCTCCTTTAATTGAAAAAAAGAATTTGAATTACATTTTTCGAGGAGTTATAAGCTTGGAAAGACGGGGTGGAATTATTCAATATTATTCACGAAATTTCTGACACACCTAATGATGCTGTTCGTGTACTTTTAGGAACGAGCTAACAAATTTCCGAAAGAAAAGAAATATAATTTATAGTTATGCAGGGTATCCTAAAAGGAACTGACGGATTGGAAATTTGAATTCGACCAAAAGTACCACTCTAGGATAAATATCCGCTCCTCGGTGGTGTAACGACCTCTGGTGACTTCATTACCGTCATTCTGGATGTTCTAAAATCTTTTTTCGTTGATTTGTTGCTTATGTTGTTCCATCTTATATTTGATCAATTCAGCTTCTTTTGGATCACCCTATATATATATATATATTATTTACTATAATTAAATACTTTTCGGGAATCATTAGTGCAGAGTGTCACGATTAACACCGGTCGATAGATCCGAGCCCAGCAACAGAAGCCATCTCATTAGCAAGGACCTAGTCCATTCGGCCACCGTTAGCCGCGAGAAATACTGCTGAAATTTAAACATTTATTTTTAAATGTTTTTTTAACGTCTGTCAGAGTGATCTTATGATTATATGATGATCTACCCCCCCACACACACATATATATATATATATATATATATATGTGGGGGGGCGTGGCAATTATAATATAGTCGTATTTCTTTCTATATGTTCACAATTTAACTTATATTTACAAAAGGTACAATGTTTCACAAATTAATTTTCGTACATTTTTATTCCAGTTTGATGTCTCTCTCTCTCTCTCTCTCTCTCTCTCTCTCTCTCTCTCTCTCTCTCTCTCTCTCTGTATATATATATATACATACATACATACATACATACATAGGTAGATAGATAGATATTATATATTGAAAAGAAATTTACATTGAATATATATATATATATATAGAGAGAGAGAGAGAGAGAGAGAGAGAGAGAGATAAAAAGGAACAAACCGTATTATGTGTTCATCAACGTTTCGTCTTTATTTCGAGACTTCCTCGAAATAAAGACGAAACGTTGATGAACACATAATACGGTTTGTTCCTTTTTATTTCTCTCTCTCTCTCTCTCTCTCTCTCTCTCTCTCTCTCTATATATATATATATATATATATATATATATATATATATACATACATACGTACATAGGTAGATAGATAGATATTATATATTGAAAAGAAATTTACATTGAATGAATAATTTGCATATTACATTAAAGAAAATCTATTTTAATAATAAGCTTGATTTTATTGTTTGTTGTAATAGAATCGTTTAGATGTTATATTTAGAAATATAATCATCATATAAACGATTAGGTCTACTCGTCCAATATCTTACCGAATACCAAAATTAATTTAGCCAAAAAGGGTTGATGTGCCATAAAACGAAACGATCAAACTAAACCAAACGCCATGAATAAATATTTGACGATAAAAAGAACTTGAAGCATGAACACATGTTCTAAGATTACAAAATACCAAAATGAAATAAGCCGAAAAGTGTTGATATGCCGGAAAACGAAGCGATCAAAATAAACCAAAAACCATGAATAAACATTTGAAGATATAAAGAACTTTAAACATTAAAACCAAAATTACTGGATTCGGCATCAAATAACTGGAAATCGTTAACATTCCGGAAAAGAAAATACCCACGTAAACCAATTTTTTTTAAATTTACTTTCTCTAGGGAATTTCTTTGATGTCACTAATTATACGTGTTTATTTTCGATTTTTCTTTAAACAAAAAATTTTTTTTGATCAATTCTTTTTCTGAAAGATTTTTTCGTGACCCATTCTTCTTTGACTTCTCTAGGCTACTGACTCTTTTGGGTGTTTTGCTACAAAGATCAAAGTAGCTAATCTCTTCACTGCTGTAGACTTACATACTCAGGTTGTCGAGAAGAAATAATTCGCAAACTATAAGTGCTAAGAAAAATCAGCTGCAAGTGACAGTATTCTGGAGGCTGAAGGATCAATCCACACTAAAGACGTTACTACAAATATAATGCATTTTTTAAATTACCTATAGTGTTATAAAAGATGCTGGAAGTGTTCCCCGTTGACATCTATGTATTTCTGCGCACGTTTAACAACGTTTTCAGATACTGCATGTGAATCTTATCTGGTAATCCTCCTGTTCTCCTTTAGTTGGTCTAGGTTGTGAGAATTATTTGTATAAGTTTTTTTTTTTGTAATTTTAAAGTCCCCAAAAGATAAAAATCACACGATGACAAATCCGGGGAACGTGGTGGCCATAACCTTTTGTTTATTGTTGTCATGAACTCGTGTCAGTGATCTGTGAGACGTGTGGCATGTAGCGCCATCTTGTTGGTAAAATAGTTGCATTTCATCTTGTGGTGTCAGTTGGTTAAGAGAAAGATTAGATAGACTGGGCTACTTTTAAGTGGGCCATGTCGATTCTGGTATTCAAAAAGAATCAGCTGTAAAAGGTAGGAGGTCTTATCGGCCGAAATATTTTGTACAAACCATCCAACATAAGAAAAGTAGTTATTTTTAAATCAAATGTACAAAAGTACACCATTATCGTACCAATAACACGACAAAATAATATATATATATATATATATATATATATATATATAAACCAGCATGTTCCATCGAAGATCAGACAAGGGAGGATGGGGTCTGGTGGTATCCCTCCTTCTGCAGCCATGGACTCTGCTATTGGCCAGCATTTGGTTGACAACCCGTGCTGTGCCGATAGATATAAAATAGAATGGTTCGAGGTGCTACATAGAGCGGATTCCAGAAACGATTTAAAGATTTTGGAGTCTGGCTCTATTGCGGTGCGGAAACCTTTTTTGTGCCGGCAAAAGGAAACATCCAACCCATTGTTTCTCTTTGGGGAACTTTGAATTTTTTCTCCCGTTTCCCCCCCCTCGTTGTGCCAATATTTTAATCGTTTTTAAACGTTAATAAATTTATTTTAGTATCCCCGTACTTTTGGCACATTCAATAAGTTCCCCATTAGAACTCTTTATTTTCGATATAATATTATTTTGTACGCTATCGATTTTCTCCTGATGAGATGATAGGCGAAAGAGCTCTCGAGAAACTTCCGTTTATTATTTTCAAAACTGTATATAAATTCTGTACCTCCAAACATATATATATATATATATATATATATATATATATATATATATATATAAATGTATGCTAATTTCGGCGTATTTCATTGGTTTGAAAATATAGGTTCGTTTTATTCAATTGTCATAAAATTTTAACCATAGAATATAATTATAGTCTTCTAAAAGCCTGCAAATGTTCGTGTAGTTTCGGCCCAAAGATATGAGCATTCCAATATTCAATTTGTCTACGAGTATATATATATATATATATATATATATATATATACATATATATATGACAGTTGAGTGTATATATATATATATATATATATATGACAGTTTTGTATATATATATATATATATATATATATATATATACAAGCATTTCAGCCCCGGCGTTGCCTGGGTGTTTGAGGGTGTATGTTGAGCAAAAAAAAAGCGGTCAATTTTTTTAACTTTGACCCCTATTATGACCCCTTAACATTTATTGTTTTGGGCTCAAATCAAGTTATTAAGTTAGATCCATGTCCAAGGAACCTATATCTAAAATTTCAATTGTTTATACCCAAAATTGTCAGAGGAGATTGATAGAGTTCACAAAGGTCAAATCATTGAACTTTGACCCGTTAACAGTACAATTTCTGGAAGAAACCCGAGCACAAAAATTCTCCCAAATCTCAGTACCCTGTATGTCAACTTTTAAGTGTGTAGACTTAAAATTGATATTTATTGCATAAGGAAATGTACACCCACAGACAGACAGATAAACAGACATACAGACAGACACGTTCACTTTTATAGATATACTAGCATTTCAGCCCGGCGTTGCCTGATTGTTTGGAGGTGTATGCTGAGCAAAAAAAGAAAAAGGGTTAATTTTTTTTAACTTTGACCCCTATTATGACCCCTTAAAATCTATTGTTCTGGGCTCAATCAAGTTATTTAGTTAGATCCATGTCTAACGAACCTATATCTAAATTGTCAAGTGTTTAGACCCAAAATTGTCGGAGGAGTTCTCAAATGTCAAATCGTTGAACTTTGACCCCTTAACAGCGAAATTTCTGTCCGAAAACCGATCACATCGATTTTCCCAAATCTCAGTATCCTGTATATCAAATTTCGAGTTTGTAGACTAAAAATTGACAGAGTTATTGCGTAGGGAAATGTACACAGACACACAGACAGAGAGACAGACAGGCACACAGACACGTTCACTTTTATAGATATATAGATATATATCTCAACCATTGGGGCAGTTTTATAAGTTTGAAATCCCGGCAACTACTGATCAAAATTTTACAAATGAAGGCTCGTTGGAAAGCTAATGACCTGAATTATGTATTGGGCCATATGATATGTGCATTTATGTTAAATTAATATAGAAAAGTGATCCCCCCACTTTATAATATTTTCATATCTTGGAAACTAATCATTTCCTGGGATTTTTACTGTTATTTTTGTTTTCAGCACCCTCGAAAGCCTATATAGTGGTAATTTTAAAAGATTTTTCGTGGGTTGCATATGAATTACGAAATATCTGATATTTGTTGAAAACCCATCGCCTTGATATATATATATATATATATATATATATATATATATATATATATATATATATATATATATATATATTGTTAAAGCCGAAATTGTTAGCACCTTTTCATTTTGGAGTTTTTTGAAGAAAAAAAACATTTTTTCACTAATTATTTTTATTAAAGTTTTGATGAACATTTATATCGACCATCTACAGATCTCCTGAAACACTTAGTTTATTATAAAATATTCAAAATAAATATTATTAATGATAACAAAAAACAGACGAATTCAAATTTATTGGCACCAATGATTTTTACCATAGAATTCACGATATTTAATGCAAAATAATACTTGTTTATTATGATTTGGGTATTGCATAATCTTCTAGAACGTTCCAAAGCCTTCTATAAATAACGTGCATTAGTCAATCCTTCACTTTATCAATAACACCAGACTGCAAAGATGGTTAAAATTAAGGAACACAGTTTCGATGTTAGACAGAAAATAGTGGATGCACACATGAAAGGTAGTGGATACAAATCCATTTCTAAGCGTTTTGAAGTTCCTGTGTTAACAGTGAGAAACATTATCAAGAAGTATGGTGTTTTCAATACGATTCAAAATTTGACGGGTCGAACCCGTAAAAAGAAACTTTCTCCCAGAACTGTACGACAAGTCATTCGAGAAGTGGAAAACTACTGGTAAGAAAGTAGTCCAACAATTGAGCGATCAAGGTATTGAAATTTCTATTTCGACATTGAGGAGGGCACTGAAGTCACACGGGATTCAGGGGTACCGACCAAGGAAGACTCCTTTCCTCACCAAGAAACATGTTAAAGCCCGCTTAGAGTTGGCACGGGAGTTTATTGACAAGGATTCAACTTTTCGAGGTTCAGTTTTATGGTCAGATGAGACTAAAATTGAATTTTTTGGCAGCAGAGATGTGTCGTTTGTTTGGTGGAAGAAAGGAGAAGCCTTCAACCCAAACGGTGAAGTATGGTGGAGGAAACCGTATGTTTTGGGATTGCTTTTCGGCGAATGGCACTGGAAAACTTGTCAATTTGAATGGCATCATGAGACATGATCAATACATTAAAATATTGACTGAAAATCTGAAACCTTTTGCAGAAGCCCTTAGTCTTGGAACCAACTGGGTCTTCCAACAGGACAATGATCCAAAACATACGGCGAAATCGGTTAAGAAATGGCTTTTAGATAATGAAGTAAACGTCCTGAAGTGGCCGGACTTGAATCTAATGGAAAACTTGTGGGATGTGGTGAAGGCGAACGTGAAAGGAAGGGAACCAAGGAACCTGAGGGAATTAGAAGATATCTCCAAGGAAGAATGGTTTAATATTCCTGTTGATGTGTGTAGGAATTTAGTAATGTCGTATAGAAAACGTCTGGAAGCTGTTATTAAAAACAAAGGGTTTGTAAGTGGCTATTGATAAAGGGTGCCAATAAATTTGAATTCGTCTGTTTTTCGTTATTTCAGTAACATCAGATCTTAATCCTTTTCATTATTACGTGTAGGGCGTCTTTGAAAAGGTAGTTAATAAGCATCCTCATTACACCAAATCCTCTTTGATGGAAGCAATAGCCCGAGCAATGGAGGATACAAATAAAGACGACCTGATCAAAGCCTGCAGTCGCTTTAGAAGTCAAATTGAGTCGGTGATAGAAGCCGAATGAGGATATATATATATATATATATATATATATATATATATATATACAGGGTGTCCGTAAAGTTACTATACAGTCTTATTGTTTTATTGTATTATATTTGTATTAATAGTTAATATTTATTTTTGTGTAGCTGTAGGGTGTCTGTATAGTAACTTGTAAGACTGTATAGTAACTTTACGGACACCCTGTATATAGTAATTTATAAAATATATATGGCGATTAAGCTACACTGAATATTCCGCGTTTCATCCACTCTAGGACTCCTCAGGCTTATGCGCGAATTCTATGGTTGTTTATCGTTTTTATATGATCCTCTTCTATTGAGATTTTAGTTAGCCAATCAGCTTTCTAGTATCCACCGCGCCCCTTCGTATCGGCCAATGGGCATACATTTTATCGAACAAAGGATTTGTTTTAAAACTAGGTTAGTGTTTTTTTTGTTTTTTTATTGTTAGTTTTAATATAAATATATATATATATGTGTACATACATATATGCACATATATATACATATATATATATACATACATATATGTGTGATCGTTTATGCATATTCATGTTTATTTAATTTATTTATTTGTTTATTTTCTATTGTTTTTGTTAGTTTTAAAACTATTTTGTATCGCTATCCTAGAGTAAATTTTATTTTGTGAACACAGTTATTTGCTATTTCTCTTCTACAGTAAATTAAGTAGTTATATATATATATATATATATATATATATATATATATATATATATGTGTGTGTGTGTGTGTGTGTGTGTATTCCTTTTTAAGCAATAAATTCTTAAATTGAATATATGCCTCTATATGTTGCTTTTTCAGAATTTAAAATTAAACCACGAAACTTATATATATACATATATATATATATATATATAGAGAGAGAGAGAGAGATATATATATATATATATATATAGAGAGAGAGAGAGAGAGAATAAAACGTGGATTAATATTATATTTATTTGTTTTGTTACAAAAATTGTAAATTTCAAGATTTAACAAATTAATTTTCTAGTTTTCTGAAAGTGTTTAAGATGTCCTTTTTTTATGCGCCCTTTAGACAAGGGGCCTTCAATAAGTTTCTAGAATTTTTTGTACCAGCTTTTACAGTTGCCTTTAACACTTGAAAGTTCAGTATGTTATTGCTTTACGTCTTATAAGATGACTAACCAATTTTTGTTATTTAAGGTTCAAATGAACAGCTGCAGCAGGAATTAAAATACACTCTACTAAAACCTGATTGTCACATTGTGAATTTCAAAAATGAAATTTGGACATGAGGATAATTTAGAAGAACTATATGCAATAAAATTCTGTGTTAAACTTGGAAAAAAATGTTACAGAAACGAATGGAATGCTTCAGACTGCTTTTGGACCATCTTGCATGAATCAAGCATCAGTTTTTGAGTGGCATGAGAGATTCAAGAAAAACAAGGAGTCTGTGAGGGATGAGGAAAGGTGTAGGAGTAGTAATTAAATCAGAACACCGGAATTGATTTATCAAATAAAGAATTTCATGGATAAGGACCCTCGTGTGTTTATAGAGACAATAAGCCAACAGTTTTGTGTGGGAACACAATTATAAGTGAGGAACTGAAGATGCTGAAGATTTGCACGAAAGCACCAGTCCAAAAATACATCTATGTCAGAGACTATTTAACCAAGATGGGCATCAAAATAATTCCGTATAGTTTAGACCTGATTCCCTGTCACTTTTGTTTAGTCCCTAAGGTCAAGGAAAACTTTAGATGTTGTCGTTATTAGACAATTGAGAAGATTAAAAAGGTTGTGACGAGGGCCATTGAGACGCTCACACCAGAAGATTTCATGGGGTCTTCAGAAGTCGTTGGAATGGTACAACAAGTGCATTGCAGACGAGGGAGATTACTTCGAAAAGGGTCTAGAGTTTCATGTAGGTACTATCAGTAAAAGTGCCCATACGAAAACGTCCGCAAACATATTGAAGGCACCTCGTCTATACAAGGTGGCACCATAGAATTGTTGTAATAGAAATGAAGACATAATTCTATATCCGTTTAATAAGAACCAGTTTTTTTCTTTCTTTTTTGTTGTTTTTTGCAGACGATCTACTAGTTTGACAGTTGTGTAAAAATTTCAAGACCGATAGGAGCCTTCTATCATGTCTGAAAGTGGCACAATGTTCAACGAGCGAGATGGGGATGTGCCGCTGTACAACTCATGCTCTCTGCCGATCCAAATTATGGCAACAGATCCATTGCCATCACCCTACAAAACGTATCACTGGATTGCCCCGAATAGCAAGAACGTGCTCAGGGTAATAAAAAACAAATTTTCGCTCACAGTGATGGTCTTACATGCCGCATTACATCTTGGAAGTCGACGTGAACGTCAACACCAAAGTGTACCTGCATGTGCTGAAGAGTGTGACGATCCACTGATGCAATCAGGTGATCGCTGGCAGACTATGGGTGTGGCGGCAGGACTCGGCGCCTGATGACTGCCATATGCCGTGTATTCGCCGAACTCCCGTCGGAACTTATGGAAAAGGCATGCTCTCAGTTCTGAACCCGTATAGAGTCTGTGATTGAGGCTGAAGTCGGCTACATTGAATATATGTCAGATTTACTACATAATCAAGTTACCTGAATTGATTTATTTTTCAGATAAAACTTTTAAAATAACGTTTTAGTGTTGTTTTCTTTTAGGGCGACAAATTTATCGTTCTACCCTTAAAAAATTAGTATGGTTTTATAAGCATGAAGTCAAAAAAGCTATTCAATCCAGAGAAATATCGGGTCTACCTGCGAGTATTAAATTAAGACGCTTTTTTATGGAAATCGCTCCAGACAAGGCATGAAGCTACTAAATGTAAGTAGCTAAAAAATACTACTTCACGGTCGAAAACTTGCCAGCGATAAGGTTGGAATAGATTCTTATCCAGCAAAAGATGATCTTGAAATGAATAAAGAAAAATAAAATACGCCTATTTACTTAATCGTTAGATTCCCGTCCTGTTTCCGGTCACGTTTGACCACCAATATGGCATCCTACACTGCAACACCTTTTGCAGCGACACGATTGGATATACGAATAAACACTTTTACAGTGAGACCGACGACACACGAAGTTTGTGTCTAGTAGGATTTCCAATTTCTTTGAAGAATACAGCCAAATATAGCATTTACGGTAACACTTAATGCTAAGACTTTTTAATGTCTTTTAGAATAAGTCAGTATCTTGGAAAACTGTGACTTAGTTTTCTTGTAGACAACGCAGTTCCTATTCTAATTAGATAATATTTGACTTGAAGAAGGAAGGACGTGTCGCCAAATTGTCCCAGTGATAACAGGGAAAGTTCTTAGTAATAAGTGTGATGAAAAAAAAACTACCAAAAGCAAATGACGTGTGGAATTTGCTAAAAAAAAAAATAAACTAAAATAAAAAAAAGGTGAAATAAAGCATGACAGCAGAATAAAGAATACAGAAGAACATATAGAAAATGGAAAAGACGCGGTAAAAGAATAAGGAAAAAGAAGGAAAGATAGAAAAAGAAGGAAAGATTAAAAAAAAAAGGAGAAGGAGAAAAGGAAGAATGGAAATAAAAGTAGATCTCAAAGGAGAACAAGCAATGAGGAAAATTAAAATAAAAAAAAACGGAGAAGTAATAGGCTGGAAGAAGAAGAAGAAGAAGAAGAAGAAGAAGAAGAAGAAGAAGAAGAAGATTTGGTTGGTTGGTTGTTTTTGTTTTACGGTATATCAACCCTTTTCAGGTTATTTAATGCCGAATCAAAAGATTTTGAAGAAAAACAATTTTTAATAGAATATATTTGTTGTTTTCAAGTCGGTTTCTATTTAACCCATAGATGGGACCCTAACAAGTACTACCACTCCCTGTCAGAGTGGACCTGGGAGCAATGGTAATTAAAGGGTGGCTCCATACTCCCCAAAGCCCACAAGCTGGGGCCTCACCACTGGATATAGTTTAAGGTCATATCCAGGACCCCCATTGAGGGACTTTTACCCTCTGCAGGTGGGGCAGTCGGTGTATTCTAATGCTCCACCGACAGGGCCGAGAAGAAGAAGAAGAAGAAGAAGAAGAAGAAGAAGAAGAAGAAGAAGAAGAAGAACGAACGAACGAACGAACGAACGAACGAAAAGAAAATGGAAAGCGAAGCCGAAAAAGAACAAGTAGTTAAAAAGAAATCAAAACAAAAGAACAAAATAAAAAGAAGAGAAGAAAAAAAAAACGTTTCTGAATTTTTGAGATGAGGATTGGTTATTTGTATTATTATTCAACGGACTATTGTTCTCTCTCAAGATGAGAACAATAGTTCGGTAATAATAATAATAATAATAATAACTACTGGGACTTGCGGAAATTCCACAGGGGACTCATTCATATGTAATATATTGATGTTGGCATTCTGTAGATGTGCAGTGTAAATGGAGACGTTCTGATATTATTGTAGCTTTTTTTGTTAAAACTGCAAAAGTATTTATCCAAACTAGCATGAGCGCCCGGCAAAGCCTGGTCGTAAAGTACGCTTAAATATGATATTTTAATTCTTGCAGATTTCGTACATATTATTATAGAGTTAATGTTCTATCGATTTTTATATGTTATAAAGTTGCGATTTCAAAAATATATTTTTTTTTTATATCCATATGACTTGAGTGCATTAGCTTGAATCAAAACCGAAATAAAAACTTATGAAATATTATATATATATAAATATATATATATATATATATATATAGGGTGACCCAAATAAAACGGGCCCAACTCTAATTAGAACCCGTTTCTTAGTGTTTTAACGGAATGAAATGAAACTCTGGTCATAACTAGTTTGTTACATTCAAAACATTACATCAAAACACTAGGGTCTTTGACTTTTTTATCCCCGTTCTACAGCATATGTTCTAGATGGCCTCCATTTAACGTTTCTTTTTTTGGTGGGGTCACCCTGTATATATAAACTTGAGTTCCTTCTTGCATAATCGAAACCGAAACCAAAACTTATGAAAAATTCTTGGTAAAATTATTTATGACAAGAAATAGAAGTACATTATTAAACGACCCAGATGTAAACGTGACACAGAAAAGAACACACACATTGTATTAATATATAGATAATAATAATAATAATAATAATAATAATAATAATAATAATAATAATAATAATAATAAGTAGTCCGATAATATTAATAATAATAACAATATTAATAATAATACAAAAAATAATTATAATAAATCAATAATAATAAACAAAATAATAATAATACAATAATAATATAATAATAATTACAATGATAATAATAAGTAATTCGATAATAATAATAATAATAATAATAATAATAATAATAATAATAATAATAATAATGATAATAATAATAATACGGAGACCGATAATGATAACAATAATAATAAAGTGAAGTCCGATAAAATTAATAATAATAAAAATAATAATAATACAATAATAATAATTATAACAATAATAACAACAATAATATAATAATAATAACAATAACGATAATAATAATAAAATAATAATAATTATTTATTTATACAAGAATATTAATAATAATACTGTAATGATAATACAATGATAATACAATAATAATGATAACAATAAAAAACATAATAATAGAAATAATAATAATGATAATGATAATGTTAATGATAATACAATAATAATAACAATCATAAAATAATAATAACAATGATAATAATAATAATGATAATAATAATAATAGAAGAAGAAGAAGAAGAAGAAGAAGAAGAAGAGGAAGAAGAAGCAGAAGCAAGGAAGCATTATAAAAAAACAGGAAAACAACAAATAGAAAACAAATATAAAGAACAATAACACTGTAATAACTTTTATATAGAGAGGTGGATCGGCACCAAAACAGTTGTATTACTTATCAAGGATAGGAGGATGATGACATATATTGTTCTCCAAACAGCATCAGATAAACGTATAAATTGTATGTATTATTGTTTAGCCATATGATATCGACGTATAAACTGAGTCATGTTGTATCAGAGTTATCACACGGTGATATACAGGGTGACCAAAAAAAAACAAAGGACATTCAACACATATGCAGTCAGTAATGTTTGAATAGGTAAAGGAAACTATACACAATAATATAGCTCTATTCATTATTGTGTCCTATTTTATAAACACCAGTGTGTTTCATTGGATTAACATCGAGGAAACCATATCAATACAATCATTATATATATACAGGGTGTCCAAAAAAAACAGAGGACATTCAATTGTTTTTCTACGCATTTTACTGTCAACGGAGAAAAAAAAAGGCCAAATACCCTAATATTTTGATGTGATGTTTTGAATATAATAAACTAGTTATGACCAAAGTTTCATTTCATTCGGACAAAACACTAAGAAACGGGGCCTAATTGGAATTGAGGCCCGTTTTTTTTTGGGGGGGGCACCCTGTATTACAGTTTATATTTGCATAAAGATATCCTTTTTTCTCATAAGAAGAATAATATATGCCTCACACCTTTTCTTTCTCCAAGAGTTCTTCTAGCTTAAGTATTTTAATGGTGAATGCTCTGACGAACAGCAGACACTTGTGCACCCACGACGTAGACACCCTCAACAACCCCGACAGGCAGCTAAATCCCACCCCCACACAGTAGAGATCCCTAGATGTAAAAGATATTTCTATTCTAGTAGTTCCTTCCCCAGAACCGCTAGACTCTGGAATTCCATTCCAGGTCCCTGCTTCCCTAACTGTACTGACATGCAGAAGTTCAAGTGTAACATGAACCGACATCTTGCTGCCCAAATCTCAACATATTGCCCCAGAAGTTGCTGCCCCTTGATAGTAATCCCCTACACCAAAGTGGCAATGTGCCTTGTTTGAGGTGAAAATGTAAAAAAAAATAATAATAATAATTTAAAAAAATCTTTACTGCTGAGATCCGTGATGAAACATGAAATGACGAACACCATAACCAATTGAGACCTCTGTTTTCCTTCTTTTGTGAAACCACAGAAAACACTTTATATTTTTAAAATATAAATTTATTTCAGCTATCTGAAATGGTTTTCACAAGGTTTGCATTTCGTATCTACATGCTTTTTCTTCATAGCTTCGCTTCCTGGCTTGAAGCACGGCTGTTCAAACTCAAAGTCAACTCCTTTCTCTAACCTTCCCGACGTCTTGACCTCAGTTCCGTTACGTCATCATTCATGTGTCTCAACGTGCGACCTTTCCATGTCTGACTGACCAAGGTTTGTTTGTTTATTTAACCTAGCTAATTTATGTAAACATCCTCAGATAAAACCCATTGCTACACTTTATTCTATAAACAATACACAACTCTCGATATAAACTATTTTAACAATATCACTTGATGGATAGATAAATAGATAGATAGACGGATAGATCTATAATAACTAATTTAACGTTTAACCATGTTGTTATCTAACAATGATCTGTTGTGGCGGAAATTGGGTAGAATTATATTATTTAAGAATATGCCTCAACAAAAACTATTTTAAATTGCCTTGCAAACGACTATGTTGTAGTCAGCTGGAGAGCTGTCCGACGCTATTGGTTCCACGGGCGGGCAGTTCTAGCAAAGAAACTTTGTTCGTGGAATTTACTTTTAATAGAACGGCATGAATAATAATTTCACTTACATTTGGTTCTATGGAAAACTTCATTGAATAAGAATTTCTACATATGAAATTGTCTCCATTAATTTGCTATTTGTCTAGCTCAGCTTCCTTTTCCAGTAGCTTCATTCCAAGAACTCCAGGCTTGTGAAACTCCCTTCCTACTCATTGTTTTCTTCCCACCTGTGTAATGTTGTGACTCTTTTGGGCTGTGATCATAGCGTAGATTCTGTGTTAATTGTGGCAAGCCGGGCCAAGGGTCAAAACATCATTATTATTATTATTATTATTATTATTATTATTATTATTATTATTATTATTATTAACTGATTTGAGCGGCGGCGGGTCGCTGGATCAATTATTATGATTAGAAAAATAAACAATTAAATTGGCAAAAAAATGATTGACATATAATATCGCAAAGAGAATGTGAAAATAGAAAATATATGTAAACATGATGTTGGTTTGCATAAAGAAATAACTAGATGGGGGGCATCAGTTGTTGTTCTGAGACACGTAATGACACGTGATGAAATGTAGATTTGGGGGAGATTCTAGGAGTCTTTAGCTTGACATCAGAAAGAACGGACGATTCAAAATGACGCCGGGAGCAGGAGGGGGGGAGCGGCGTCATTTCAGGTAGCCAAGATGTAAAAACGTGTAATCTCTGAAAAGGCCGGCCGGACCATGAAAATAAATGTTTGTAAATAATTCAGGTATGTGTTGTGTTATTTACACCTGTTAAAAAGAACTGTTTGTATGCAGCTGTGTCGATACGTCCACGTCAATCGTTTTCCTTTCGAACTGTTGCATAAATGTTAAAATATACACACTAGACGATCAACCAAATGATACGACGTATATAATACACGCATTTACACGTACACGAATGTACAAGAAAATATAAACTCCACAATTCAAAGTGTACGTAGTTATAGAATGTATTCATGGAATATATTCATACACACAACGTAACAGTTCTAACAAAGAAACTTTGTTCATGGAATTTACTTTTAATAGAATGGCATGAATAATAATTTCACTTACTTAAGTTCTATGGCAAACTTAATTGAATGAGAATTTCTACATATGAAATTGTCTCCATTAATTTGCTATTTGGATACCTCATTATATTACAGCTTCTTTTTCTAGTAGCTTCTTTCCAAGAATTCCAGGCTTATAGAACTCCCTCCCTACTCACTGTTTTCTTCCTACCATTTTTTTTTTGTCTTTGTGAAGTAATGATAGAGAATAGGGGGAATTCTTGACAGTGGTTATAATAAGACGAATGTTTATAAATGTCTGACAGAGGGATTGCATACATTTAAGCTCAGTTGGGTATTTGTCCTGAATAATAACGATGTAGCAAAGATAGAATTGTAATATGAGAAAGATGTTTTAAGTAATAGATAAGGACATTGCCTAATAGATTTCGAAACCAGTTGTCAATACAGGGAAAGTAGAGGTGCATTTATGTTAAATTAATACAGAAAAGTGATCCCCCACTTTATAATTTTTTCATATCTTGGAAATTAATCGTTTTCTGGGATTTTTACTTTTATTTTCGTTTTTAGCACCCTTGAAAACCTATAATAGTGGTAATTTTAAACGATTTTTCGTGGGTTGCATATGAATTACAAAATATCTGATATTTCTCCAAAAACCTTGGTCTTAATATATATATATATATATATATATATATATATATATATATATATATATATATATATATATAACTACTTCATTTACTCACATAAAATTAATATACGAAAGTATAGGTTTATGCGTAAACTTTAAGTATTTGTTTCAAAAGTGCTCAATACGTAGGTAGAGCTAGTTAGTAATTTATAAAATATATATGGCGATTAAGCTACACTGAATATTCGGCGTTTCATCCACTCTAGGATTCCTCAGGCTTATGAATCCTGAGGAATCCTAGAGTGGATGAAACGCCGAATATTCAGTGTAGCTTAATCGCCATATATATATTATAAATACTATATATATATATATATATATATATATATATATATATATATATATATATATATATATATAGTATAATAACCAAGAGAGAATTGGATCTACAATAATAAATACGAAATTTGTACGAATTAAAATATCATATTTAAGCGTATTTCACGGTCGGGCAACACCGGGAGGGGCTTCTAGTATATACAGGGTGCGTTTTATTCTGTATATATTCTCCCGTCTGGTGAGTTGTTTTACAATTCGGTCTCAAAACCCCGGACTGGGCGGCCGAGAATTTTCATGATCTTTGGCCTCCAAACTCATCAAACCTTAATCCTTTTGATTATTACGTGTGGGGCGTCATTGAAAAGGAAGTTTATACGCATCCTCATTACATCAAATTCTCTCTGATGGAAGCAATAGCCCGAGCAATGGAGGATACAAATAAAGACGACCTGATCAAAGCCTGCAGTCGCTTTAGAACTTTAGAGTCGGTGATAGAAGCAGAAGGAGAGTATATACAGGATAAAATGTGGATTAATATTATATTTATTTGTTTTCTGGCAGAAGGGGGGGCAGAAATTTAAGTTCAGTTGGGCATTTGTCCTTAAAAATTACGATGTAGCAAAGATAGACTTGTAATATGAGAAAGATGTGTTTAATAGGAGATAAGGACATTGCCCAATAGATTTCGAAGACGGTTTTGAACGCTATCAAGGCAAGGAAGATGGTGTGAGCTGTTTTCCGTCAGATATCGTAAAAGTATCCCCATTTCATTTTATGACGTATTTGACTCTTGTTGCGTTAAGTGTGAGATAATTTATGGAGCGGTAGAATGATCCAACTATTTTTCCAGAAACCTTGGCAACAGATTTGATACATTACGTGACGTGGGCGGCTAAATGCAAATACCGATCAGTGAGGGAAATGACGTCAGGGTAAGGAAAGAGAAAACTATAAAAACAAGAGAACACGTTTGAGAAGACGATCACGCTAGAGACGTGGATGACATTCGAGAGCATGTTCGAGAATACGATTGCGTGTGAGACGACACAGCCGTAATAAGAAGTTACACGTGACGGGAGAATGAGAAGATGAATGTCGTTTTTTAACAACAACAAAAAAGCGAGTTGAAGTTCTCTTTATTTTTTGTCTACTTTGCGATTGAGGCTACATATTGTTGGGTAACATTACAGTACTTCGCCCATTTCCTGTTGGGAGTAAAGGACGTCTCCGCTTATCTCGGGATTGTTTCCAGTCGTCCTGGTCTTCTCCTTGTGACTGGACTCAAACAGTGCCGATTCAAGGTTAGGGATTACGCGACTCTTGCCTCACAATTACACGCTCTACTGCCGCTAAAGAGTATCCTTTGTCTTTCAAGATTGAACGAAAGCATGGGGGGGGTAAGGACGTATTTGAGTCCTGTACAGGTAAAGAACTGCGTCGGAAATGAGATACTTTCTGGGGTGATAGAACGATCCCATCATTTTTGGAGCAATTTTGGCAACGGATTTGATGTAGGTTTTCCATTTCAGATCAACGGGTAAAGGGCAGTCCCAGAAGTTTGTCGAAAGTTTATCAAAGCGAGAGCCATTTATTACAACTGCGAGAAAGCGGGCTTCTGAGCATAGGTGGTGAAAAGATAGAATTTTGGTTTTGGATCTATTAAAGGTAACTAGTCATTTCCCCACCCACCCCTAGACACTCCAGGTTGCAGGAGAGAGAATCTGCAAGATCCTTATCTTTATTGGTCTTTAAAGTGTTGCCGTAAATGTTAGTATCGTTGTCCCATCGACGAAATGTTGCATCCTTCTGCCTGTTTCTGAAGTACTTTAATGGTAGATGCTCTGACGAACTGTAAGTCCTTGCCCCCCCTCGACGTAAATACCGGCGACAAACCCGACAAACAGCAAATTATAATCAGATAATCAGTCGAGTGGTAGAACGATACAACACAATCACGTTGACACACCGGTTCTCGCCAGATCACCAAAGTTAAGCAACGTCGAGCCTGGGAAGGCGAGGCGTTGTATGTACTGCGAGGTAAAATGTCAGGTTGGGAAATTGGCGCGGTCTTTCCTTCTCTCAAGGGTATATCGGCCTCTCTTAAGTGGTGGTAAGCAACCCATATAGTGATGGCGTCACGATAAAAAAAAAATACCCTTGATAGCGCTGGCGAAGCTACGGAAAAGATTTAAATTACACTACAAACTCGTGTAGTGAGTTCAATCCCGGCTGCGGCCGTATGTTATGTTACATTTTTAAAACGATCCCACCATTTTTCTAGTAACTATTTTTTTTTTTTTTTTTTTTACACAGTGATCACCACTTATCAAGGCCCGGAAGCCACTCAGGGATAAGTACATTACGTTAGTGTGGAGATTTGATGAAGTGTTTACTTAAGGGGGCGGTTCATTAGGAATTTGTTAACATTAGACTTGAAGACATCCAAGTTGTAGTCCGGAGGGAAGCAGGCAGACGGAACAGTTCCACAGGCGTGCAGTTCTAAGAAAGAAGCTTTGTTCATGGAATCCGCGTTTTGATTTAGGCACAGATATAGAGTGGGGAAACTTTTCACAGTGGATTCAGCTAGACGGGTGTTTTTCGTGAAAGATTGGCGAGGGGGGACCAGGGATTGGAGTTCAGACGAGCACCTGCTATGGCAACAGATTTGATTAAAGTCTTCAACTTCAGGTCAGGAGTAAAGGTCACTAATATTTTGTAAATCCATTCTCATTTTACACTTCCAAACGGACCCTTTCTTCTCGATCACACTATCTTCTAGCATTTGACGTAATATCCGTTTCTATTAATCCCCAAAATATAGAAATCCTCATCTCAGATTCAGCAAGCTGACCTCGGCTGACCTTTCATTTCTGCTATTTTCAATTAATCAGTTTATATACGAGTGGTAAGCTCGCTTAATATCTAACTGAATAACACTGCCCGTTCAAAATAGATGCGTCCCTACGACTTGTGCTTTTAGTCGTGAAGATGCTACTAAATACTAAAGGGTGACAGATCGATTAACCGACCGAACGAACAAACAAGAGGATGTATCTATTAGGAATGTAATCATTGACACAAAAGGCAAATACGGCAAACGGTTCGTAAATTAAGTTCGATTCTTTTCGAAATTATTTCCCAGCAATCGCGCGTCAGACTGACGACCAATTTCTTTCCAATTCATGCCATTGAAGTTCAAATACTCATTCTTAAATATGATTACGAACGCAAGGCGCCGAACATTTTATAGAAGAGTAAACATAAACACACACACACACACACACACGCATATATATATATATATATATATATATATATATATATATATATATATATATATATATAATTATTTACCATAATAATTATTAAATACCTACAGACACTAGTGTTTCATCCTTTCGGGAATCATCAGTGCAGGGTGTCATGTTTAACAATCTCGATAGATCCGAACCCGGGGACAGAAGCAATCCCTAGCTTTATTACCAAGGACCCAATCCATTCGGCCACCGTTAACCGCGAGAAATGTTGACTAATTTTAAACATTTAGTTTTTAATTGCTTTTTAACGTCTGTCAGGGTGATCTTATCATTATATTATGATCTGCACATAAGAGCAAAATTAACCAAGTTTCTTAAAGGGTCTGACATAATTATTTACTATAAGAATTATTAAATACCTACAGACACTAATGTTTCATCCTTTCGGGAATTATCAGTGCAGGGTGTCACGATTAACGCCAGTCGATATATATATATATATATATATATATATATATATATATATATATATATATATATATATATGTATGTATGTATACATATATATATATATATACATACATATATGTATACATACATATACATACATATATATATATACATATATATATATATATATATATATATATATATATATATATATGAAAGTTATTGTTGTGAGGTCAGAATGAATTTACATATTTTTTCCGATAGGAAGATATCCTAAAATAAATGCATGCTCATTGGCTGATAGGAAGGGCGCGGTGGATACTAGAAAGCTGATTGGCTATCTAAAATCTCAATAGAAGAGGATTATATAAAAACGGTAAACAACCATAGAATTCGCGCATAAGCCTGAAGAGTCCTATAATGGATGAAACGCGGAATATTCAGTGTAGCTTAATCGCCATATATATTTTATAAATTACTATATATATATATATATATATATATATATATATATATATATATATATATATATATATATATATATATACTTCAGAATAAAATTATCTAGCAATCAACTGGTATGGAAACCTGACAGTAATATTCTATAAGTATTATCCCACCTAAATAAGAAATACTTGATATAAAAGACAGAGAAAATAAATAAAATTTTAAGTCATTCAATAAATTTCAAAATTTATCACGAGATTTTTATTATTCTATGTAAGACAAAGAATACATTAGAAATATTTAACTCCTTACTCTATAGGATTTCAATGTCTAGCATCTCTTCAGAAAATATTAGCAAATAGTTATAATGGTTTACACCTTATTTGCTAAAGTCAATGAGACATGGAGAATCACAATTAAAAGTTATTTAAGTATTTAAATGTCATAGAGTAAGGGAAGTTAATGAAAAGGATATAAAAATTCACATCCAAATTGCATGGTAAAATCCAAAGTGAATGTCTTTCATAGCAGTATGGTAAAATATTTTCTCCTCTGAACGGTAGACATCGAAATCCTATACGATAAAGAGTTATAATATTTCAAAAGTATTCTTTGTCTTACAGAGAATAATAAAAAATCTTCTGATTTGAAATTCAAACATTTTACGTCATAATTTTTTAAATTCATGACTAAAATTATATATATATATATATATATATATATATATATGGAGTTAAATAATTATTAAATACTTACAGACACTAGTGTTTCATATATATATATATATATATATATATATATATATATATATATATATATATATATACATGTATATATATGTATATATAAACATATATATATATGTATATAAACATATATATATAAACATATATATAAACATATATATATATAAATATATATATATACATATATATATAAACATATATATATGTTTATATATATATATGTATATATATATTTATATATATGTTTATATATATATATATATATGTATATATATATTTATATATATATGTATATATATATATATTTATATATATATGTTTATATATATATATATGTTTATATACATTATTATTTATATTTATAATATTTCTAAGGCAATTGCTCTTGACATATCTAAGGCTTTTGATAGGGTATGGCATAAAGGTTTACTTCATAAGATCTCTAGCTATGGTATTGCTGGAAATGTCTTCTCAATTATTAAATCATTTCTTTCTGATAGGTTCATAAGAGTAGTAGTTGAGGAGCAAAAATCAAAAGCTCACAGTATTTATGCCGGTGTCCCTCAGGTGTCCATCCTAGGCCCAACTCTTTTTCTGATCTACATTAATGATCTTCCAAATCACATCCTTACATCATTTGTAGACATCTATGCTGACGACACTACCATTTATGGTAGCACATCTAAGACAGTAAACGACCAAGATCTCTCCAATTCTCTCTCCTCTGATCTTGAGCACGTAGTACAATGGGGAAAGGAGTGGCTGGTTACTTTTAATGCATCTAAAACCAAGCTTCTCTCTTTACATCATCAACATTCTGATCCACATCTGGCATCAATTTAAATGAATGGCTCTCGTCTTCAGGAGGCCTCAAGTTTTGACAAGCTTCTGGGCTTGACCTTTACTCCTGATCTTAAATGGAACACGTACATCAAATCTGTTGCCAAGGCCGCTGGAAAAATGGTGGGATCTTTCTATCGATCCGGTAGATATCTCACTGCTGATGCTATTCCCTATCTATATAAGAGCCAGGTACGTCCAAGGATGGAATATTGTTGCCACATCTGGACAGGAGCTGCTAGAAAGGACTTGTCCTGCCTTGATAGAGTTCAAAATAGACTTCGTAGCCTCGTAGGAGATGTCCTTTTCTCTTCCTTGCTACCTCTATCTCACAGAAGAGGTGTTGCGAGTTTTTCTCTGATGTATCGTTATTTTCATGGAAGGTGTTCAACTGAGCTTCAATCTATGGTCCCCCCTCGCCAAACTTTCACAAGAAACAATCGTCTAGCTGTACACACACCCCACTCTTTATCTGTGCCTAAACCTAAACGTAGATTCCATGACAAAGCTTCTTTCTTAGAACTGCACGCCTGTGGAATTGTCTTCCGTTTTCCTGCTTTCCGGCTGACTACAATATGGTTGTGTTCAAGTCTAACGTAAATAAGTTCTTGATGAGCCGTTCTATATAAGTTATCAAATTTACCAAATTTTCATTACTAATGATTACTATATTGTCCAATGTCTACTGTACACTCTTTAACCCTTATCCTTGAGTGGCCTCTTGGCCTTGATAAGTGGTGATGCCTATGTAAAAAAAAATTATATATATATATATATATATATATATATATATATATATATATATATATGAAACACTAGTGTCTGTAAGTATTTAATAATTATTTAACGCCGTATATATATATATATATATATATATATATATATATATATATATATATAAATATATATATATATATATATATATATATATATATATATTAGCTGGACGCCTGGCATTGCCCGGTCGTACAATACGGTTTAACTTTGTAATTTATGCAGTTTGTGTACTATTATCATAGAATAAATTCTCTACTGATTATTAAATATTTCAAGAAATAATTTGCCCGGTGAAGTAATTCGCAAAATAAATTGAAAATTAAAAAAATAATGATAAGGTCATTCATCAAATTCCATCGGTGTTTGTTTATAATATCACGTCAGCTGATATTTAGGTTTGACGATCAATGCCCTGGAAGAGTCACTTCTGATTAATGTTTTGTTTTAGCATATGCAAATGAGGAAATGATTTTCGGCGATTTTAAATGGTGCCTCTTTGTTACCGTGAACTGAACTTATTAATAAGAAAAAAAATTAAAATGATATGGTGAGGTACACCCGAGCTTGAAAAGAGGATCATGCGATTTGCAGTCAAAAATTCTATTACTCCAGATGACAACAGTTCCGTTTTCTTTAAGAAGAAATGATTTGCTGGGAATTGAATCCTCCTTGATTTGCTGAGAATTGTCTCCCTTAACCGCTGTATCTGAAAATTATTTCCCTGTAAAAATTCTTTTTTATCTATAAGAAAGAAAGGCTGTTTTTAGGCTGGTTTTTTCGATACTTTTCGGGTGAATTTCTGGACAAAAAATATCTAAGAATACAGACAGACATATGAATTATCTTGGATTCAATGGTTTCGGAAACTGGAGTTTATTTTACTTTTCTTTTTTAAGCTCTCCCTCTCTTTCTCTCTTTCTCTTTCTTATATATATATATATATATATATATATATATATATATATATATATATATATATATATATATATATGTGTGTGTATAGATATATAATGAAAATAATGGAAACAGTATTCCGACAAAATAGAGAAATAAAAAGGAACAAACCGTATTATGTGTTCATCAACGTTTCGTCTTTATTTCGAGGAAGTCTCGAAATAAAGACGAAACGTTGATGAACACATAATACGGTTTGTTCCTTTTTATTTCTCTCTCTCTCTCTCTCTCTCTCTCTCTCTCTCTCTATATATATATATATATATATATATATATATATATATATATATATATATATGAAAGTTATGAATAGTGCATAGGGCCCGCGAACAGCTAGGCTGAACTGGTTGTATGTATATATATTTATATATGCATGTGTGTATTTGTTGTTATAGAGCCAATTCTATATTAATTATGATATTGTACCCAAAATATAGTAAGGATTTCAAAGGTAAAAAAAAAAAATATGACTTGAGTGCCATCAGCTAAAATCGAAACCAAAACATTTAGCACTCCAGCCTTAGTCATTTCCGTTTCAGTTACTGTCCTATAGATAAAGCAATCGGTAAAAATAAACCGAGTTTAACGTAGAAATGTAAACACGTTTAATCGATTTACGCTGTAGCAGTTATAGAGAATTATTTTTTTTTCATTTTCCCCTCTGAGTTCTCGGCCACAGGCTGACCTATCAGCTAATAGGGCGCATAGATTCATCTGCTCTCTTAAGACTTTAGGAAACAACAGGAGCGGACCTTCAGCCAAGCAACACCTATCCTTTCTCGTTCTCGGTCTACCGAACATCTCGATCTAGCATTGACGGTCAACTTTTTTTTTCTGTATTCCTTATTTCTTTTTATCCCCTTTTTTTATTAAAATTAAATTATCTCCCTTGTTTAGTTTTTTAAAGTATAGTACTCGTTAATACTTCTATTCAATTATCCCCTTTGTTTTTGCTCTCTTGTTCATTTATTTTTATTAAATTATCTCCCTTGTTTTATTTTTATTGAATTATCTCCCTTGGTTATTAAATTTTTATTTTTATATGTCTTGTTCATTTTATATTATCTCCCTTGCTTTTTGGAGACAGCTGTTCTTAGCTGGGGACGACACAGGGAATGTACTGACTGACTGATAACAGCCTAAAAAAATCCTTCTCCCTTAGTTTGACCTTCAAGTTCCTGCCGCTAATAAAACCCTATTCTACGTTGTTATTGTAAAAATAAGTTTGTTGTTCATTTTGTACTGTGTTCATTAAATATATTTACCTTCCTGAAACGCCTAACAGTCCTGCTTCTTTTTTTTTATATTTTGATCTCGTAGTGGCTATTTTTTTTATATTTTGATCTCGTAGTGGCTATTTTTTTTATATTTTGATCTCTTAGTGGCTATTTTTTTATATTTTGATCTCGTAGTGGCTATTTTTTTATATTTTGATCTCGTAGTGGCTATTTTTTTATATTTTGATCTCTTAGTGGCTATTTTTTTATATTTTGATCTCGTAGTGGCTATTTTTTTTATATTTTGATCTCGTAGTGGCTATTTTTTTTTATATTTTGATCTCGTAGTGGCTATTTTTTTATATTTTGATCTCGTAGTGGCTATTTTTTTATATTTTGATCTCGTAGTGGCTATTTTTTTAATATTTTGATCTCGTAGTGGCTATTTTTTTTATATTTTGATCTCGTAGTGGCTATTTTTTTATATTTTGATCTCGTAGTGGCTATTTTTTTATATTTTGATCTCTTAGTGGCCATTTTTTTTTACTGGCTAATAACCCATTAAACAATGATCCACAAAAAACGGAGACAGACAGACATAGTGAGTTTTGTAAATTAGATATGTGCTCTCTGCTTCTATTTGCCTTATATTCACGCTTGCGAACATTTAATCGAATATCGGAAAGAATGATAAAGGGATCAAATGAACACAGATTAAACGGTACGTCGATTCATTGTCGTCCTGTGATGCACTGTCGACACGACGCTATCTCTACTTTTACTAAAGTCTTTTCCGCGCGTAGATAAGAACAAGATAATGATACAACCTGCGCAATTCGTTGTCATAACAACCAAATTCATCAACGCATCTGTCTCTATTATCTCGCATACGAATTGGTGTAATTTGATGACTTCTTATATACTTAATCACCTCCGACGATTCACAGAGGATAGCACGTGACTGTTTTTAAGAGTGATGACTGGAAAAAGCGGAGCAACCAAAACAATAAAATCAAATACACTTTTGAATAGTGATGAGCTATTTCAATATTTTTTTTTCCGATCCAGATACAACTAGCCTGAGTGCCCAGCGTTGCCTGTTTAAGAAATAGTTTAATGGTGTGCCCCGACGAACTACAAGACCTTGTACCTCATCGACAAACCCGACAAACAACGAAATCCCACCCTACGCAATAGAGATCCCCAGATGGCAAAAAGCATTCTACGCTAATAGTTTATTCCCAAGGACTGCTAGACTTTAGAATTCTCTCACAGGTTGCTGCTTCCCTGATTGTACTGATATGCAGAAGTTCAAGTGTAATGCAAACAGCATCCTGCTGATCAACTTCCTACATAGTATCACTGCAACTTATACTAGCTAGGATAGCCGACGTTGCCCGGGTGTGGAAAGGTGTCTGTGGGGGACGTAAAATAACAGTAGGAAATCTGGATGGAGAGAGGTGTTAAAAAAAAAATTGGTAGTAGCGAGTGGAGTGCCTGGCGTTGACCGGATGCGTGTAGGTGGTGTAGTAAGGAAGCCTGAGTTGAGAGAGACGTTTAGAAAAAGTGGTAGTAGCGTGGGTGAGAATCAAAACAACAGCCAGGGTGGAGAGAGGTGTTACAAAAAGCGATAGTAGGCAGGCAGGCAGGAAATGGTTGTAGATTCAATCCCCAGCTATGGAAAGGTGCTGGTCTAGCAGCACTGATGGGTTGTGATACAACGAGACAGTACTGTATGTGGATGACTATATATATATATATATATATATATATATATATATATATATAATATTATATTATATTTAAGCTCCACCAAACCTGTTGAACTTTACATATCTTGATAAGTCCATTTTAAAGAAGCTTTCGATACTTCTTAAACCCACTTCTAATATATATGTATATGTGTGCGTGCGTATATATATATATATATATATATATATATATATATATATATATATATAATGGGTTAAGAAATTCGAACGAAAGAACCGTATTTAAATATATATATATATATATATATATATATATATATATATATATATATATATATATATATATCTTAAATAGTATATGACTAATCGCTCTGCCCGACAATATATTTCGACCGGACAACATACATATACAGCGATTAGTCATATATTATTTAAGATACATATATATTTTCATTTTATTATATATATATATATATATATATATATATATATATATATATATATACATATATATATATATATGTAAAATAAAATGAAAATTACAATTGAATTTACCAAAATGATCCAAGATGGTAAAATTAAAGTAAATTATAAATATTAAAGAATTAATATTTATAAAATTATCTCGGCCAGATATAAAAGCTCGATAATAACAAATAGGAAATAGAGCTTATAATATGAGCAAACACTTAATAAAATATGTTAAAAAAACACTTTGAAATGAGTTAAAAACATATTTAATCTGAAAAGGAATCCTTGGATTTTACTTGTACAAATGAAAATTCTTTTAACTTTCTTGAAGTTTTATATTTGGATTTTACCGTCACTGGATTTTTTTTATCTTCCACCGGACTATCCATTCGTGTGTAATCTTCTTTTTTCTTCACCATATTCCCTTTGCTTAACTTTTTTTTTCAAGTAAGATCTTTGACTTACTTGTTGTTTCATCAAATACTTCTGCATGCAAAATCCGATCCCGCATTTTGCTAATTCCTACCCTCTGATGAGAAGGAAAGTATTTCTTCGAAACTCCGAGGATTAAGGACTATCTATTTATCTAGTGTTTCCTTTTCAGATTAAATATGTTTTTAACTCATTTCAAATGTTTTTTAACATATTTTATTAACTGTTTGCTCATATATATATATATATATATATATATGCATGTATGTATGTATGTATGTATGTGTATGTATGTATATATGTATGTATGTATGTATGTGTTTGTGTATCACTCTGCCTGATAATATATATATATGATACACAAACACACACACATACATACATATATATATATATATATATATATATAGAGAGAGAGAGAGAGATATATATATTAGCTGTATATGTATGTCTATTGCCCGGTCGAAATATATTATCAGGCAGAGTGATTAGTCATATACTATATAAGAAACACCGAATATCTAACTTGTTTCAAAAAGTTGGATTTACGGAAGCATAAAACACATCTATCTTAATCTACGAAAATCAAACGCGAAGTAACTCTCCTAACTTAAAGGGGGGCTGACTCTCATAGCTTAAATAAATAAGCTACTTCCGGTTTTAAACGCAACCGTTGTCAGCTATTAATAATTGAAAATAAATTAAATATGAATTAGAGTAACAAATAAATTAACTTAAAAAAACAATTTAAACGATTCTATTACAGGAAATAATAAGACCGAGCTGATTATTAAAATATTTTTTTTGTAATATTCAAATGAGCTTACTCATTGAATGTAGATTTCTTTTGAAGAAATAGTATATATATATATATATATATATATATATATATAGAGAGAGAGAGAGAGAGAGAGAGAGAGAGATAGTATATATATATATATATATATATATATATATATATATATAGAAAGAGAGAGAGAGAGGGAGAGAGAGAGAGAAATCATGATGCAATAAAGTATATATAAATCCGTTTTAAATACCTATATATTAATAACGTAGTACCTTTAATGTACGTACGAGTGCGTGTCACAGTTGCCAGATTATAAATTATTTGATCGGGAGCTCTTGTATGTTACAAATGAGAATAGAACAGGTACTACCATTGGATCCTAGGAGAAGACGAAAAGATATATTTTAGTTTCACGTACAGCCCAAAAGCGACATTGTTTTTTTTTTCTGATATTGCGTCTTCGGTCATCGGGAGATCCTATTTGTTAAAAATTAGGGTAGAAGGCAATAAAATGCTACGAACATTAAATGAGTATATAAATACGCTAATTTAATGATCGTAGTGTGTTATCTATCCCTTTCTATCCTCCTTTTTTAATAAATAGGATCTTGAATACGTAATGTAAGAAAAAATGAAATAAATTATATCGTTTTTGGACCGTGCGTTAAACTAAAATATACCTTTTTGTCTTCTGGCTAGGATCAAAGAGTAGTATCTGTTCTCTCTAATGACGGTATAATATTATCGTGCGGTTTCTGTTCGCGCCGGATATCCATACAATGGAAATATGTCACATGTCTCCACTAGACTTCAATATCTATATATCTATAAAAGTGAACGTGTCTGTCTGTCTGTCTGTCTGTGTGTGTACATTTCCCTACGCAATAACTCTGTCAATTTTTAGTCTATAGACTCGAAATTTGAAATACCGGGTACTGAGATTTGGGAAAATCGATGTGACGGGTGTCAGCCAGAAATTTGGCTGTTAAGGGGTCAAATTTCAACGATTTGACCTTTAAGAACTCTACCAAACTCCTCCGACAATTTTGGGTCTAGACACTTGAAATTTTAGATATAGGTTCCTTGAACCTGGATCTAACTTAATAAAGTGATTTGAGCCCGAAACTATAAATTTTAAGGGGTCATAATAGGGGTCAAAGTTAAAAAAATTGACCGCTATTTTTTTTTGCTCAACATACACCTCCAAACACCCGGGCAACGCCGGGCTGAAATGCTAGTATATCTATAAAAGTGAAAGTGTCTGCCTGTGTGTGTGTCTGTGCACATTTCCATACGCAATAACTCTGTCAATTTTTAGTCTACAGACTCGAAATTTGATATACTGCGTACTGAGATTTGGAAAAATCGATATGACTATATTTCAGTCAGAAATTTGGCGATTAAGCGGTCAAAGGTCAACGATTTGACTTTTGAGAACTCTACCAAACTCCTCCGACAATTTTGAGTCTAAACACTTGAACTTTTAGATATAGGTTCCTTTGACATGGATCTAACTTAATAACTTGATTTGAGCCCAAAACAATAAATGTTAAGGGTCATAATAGGGGTCAATTAAAAAAAATTGACCGTTTTTTGTTTGTTTGTTTTGTTTTTTTTTTGCTCAACATACACCTCCAAATACCCGGGTAACACCGGGCCGAAATGCTAGTTAGGTAATACGACAAAACTGCAATTTACAATAGAAGCAGCTTATCTTGCCTTGACAGAGTTTAAAATAGACTTCGTAGGCTAGTGAGAGATGGTCTTTTCTCTTCCCTGCAACCTCTTTCCCACAGAAGAGATGTAGCGATCCTGTCTTTGCTTTATCGTTATTTTCATGGCAAGTACTCGTCTGAGCTCCAATCTATGGTCTCTTCTGTTCTGACTTTCACGAAATATACTCGTCATGCTGAAACGACTATCAATAATTCCCCCCCACTCTTTATCTCTGCCTAAACCTAAACGTAGAATCCATGAACAAAGCTTCTTTATTAGAAGTGCACGATTGTGAAACTCTGTTCGGCTTTCCTGCTTTCCAACTGACTACAATATGGTTGTCTTCAAGTCCATCTTGAACAAGTTCTTGATGAGCCATCCCCTTAAGTAATCCAATTTACCAAATTTCCACTTCTAACGATGACGTCGACATATTCCCATTGACCACTGTACGCTCATATCTTCTTATCGTTCAGTGACCTCCGGGCCTTGACAAGTGGTGGCTCCTTCATAAAAAATATTGATTTTTACTTTAAATTAAACAAGACCATTTTGTCTAATCATAACGTGTGGCTACTTATATCTTGCGTGATAGTTACGTACATGAAAATATTTTAACTTGAGATGCGATTTTCATTTGCGATTAACACTAAAGAAGCAACGAATAATCTACTAAGACAATCGATTTTGTTCTACATGCAATATGACACCCGATCGTTATCGGAAGAGATTATTCGATTTATCGCTAGTCTGAGAGTCGACGCGATTCTTTTAATGTACTTTTCGTTTCGGCTGTGTGTTTCTTTGTTATTGCGTGACTTAATTACATGCTCGGTTGTCGCTTTTTCTTTGATCACAATGGATAATGCCACTTTTATGACGGAATGTTCCGTTCATCGTTCGGCATTTCCGTCGAAAAATAATCTAATAACGCTGCACCTTGTTTCCGTTGTTTTCGGTCGGCAATGACTTGTCAAACCTATTGTATTCGATCGCGTCTTTTCACATATCGCGGCTTAAGTCTTTAGATCGAAGAGAACATCCTTACCTATATATCCTTATGTATTACGAGGTTTATATATATATATATATATATATATATAACAATAAATTTTAAGGGGTCATAATAGGGGTCAAAGTTAAAAAAGTTGACCGCTTTTTTTTTTGCTCAACATACACCACCAAATACCCGGGCAACGCCGGGCACCCATGCTAGTACATATATATACATGTTGCCCGGGTATTTGGAGGTGTATGTTGAGCAAAAAAAAAGCGGTCAACTTTTTTAACTTTGACCCCTATTATGACCCCTTAAAATTTATTGTTTTGGGCTCAAATTAAGTTATTAAGTAAGATCCATGTCCAAGAAACCTATATCTAAAATTTCAATTGTTTATACCCAAAATTGTCGGAGGAGTTTGGTAGAGTTCTCAAAGGTGAAATCGTTGAACTCTGACCCCTTAATCGCCAAATTTCTGGCCGAAAACCGATCACATAGATTTTCCCAAATCTCAGTACCCTGTATATCAAATTTCGAGTCTGTAGACTAAAAATTGACAGAGTTATTGCGTAGGGAAATGTACACACACAGACAGACACACAGATACACAGACGGATACATAGACACGTTCACTTTTATAGATATATAGATATGTGTGTGTGTGTGTGTGTGTGTGTGTGTGTGTGTGTGTGTGTGTGTGTGTGTCCACACATAGATACAAGGTGGAACGATAAAATTGTCATCCTAACGAAAGCAACACTACCGCTTTAAAAACTTTTATTAAAAAAAATCAATTCAGGTAACTAGTAGAGCTAACATCTATTCAATCTAGCCCACAATTCAGCATCAATCACATCCTCGATACGGGTCCGGAATTTAGAGCATACCTTTTCCACAACCGTCGGTAGGAGCTCAACGAATACTCGACGAATGGCGGCGATCAGGCTGGTTTTAGCATTGTGGAAGGTCATGTTCGTAATATTCTCGATGTATGACCAAACAAAGTAGTCCAGTGGGGTCAGGTCGGGGGAGGGGGGGGGCAATGAGAGAAGAGTACAAAGTCGTAGCACTTCTTCTGAGTTGGGAATAATTTTCCCTTTGACCAATTTGGTACCCCCTAAATGGGTAGCTGCATATATATGTTTTTAAAATATAATTATCCACTGACACGTGCTTCATCGTCTACGACTCATCAGAGAGATATACATATATATACACATATATATATAGACATATATACATATACATATATATATACATATATATACACATATATATAAATATACATACACACACATATATATATATACATATATATATATATGCATATATATACATATGTATATATTTTCAATTTGTCTTGACATAAGCAGTAATTTATTGCTACACCGTCATGAGCATGTTTCGGTCTTCTAGTGTTTAGTAACTAGAGACCTCTTCAGGCAACAACGTTTTTTTTCGAAAGCGGAATTCTTAATGAAAACCGAAAATCAACTTTCAGCAAGAGAAGGCTTTCCCTACCCCTGTAAACGGGTCATTGATTCCTCTGTTGAGTCTCTAGAGTCTAAGGGTAGCTACGCGTGTACTTGAGAGGAAATGGTTGCAAAATCTCCAAGAACTCCTCACCTAAATCGGTACAGCTTCAGTCCAGTAGCAAGGAGAGGACAAAGACTTACTTAATGCGAGATAAGCAGAGAGCACATACAGATAGAGATTCCTAGTACTTGCCAGGCTCAACGATGCTTAACAGTGTGTTAAAATGAATATGCCGTGTGTGTATATATATATCTATATAATACTAAAAGTCTATGGATCTTGTATGTTTGCAATCAGATTTCCGGTTTTCAACATCCGGTTGCGCATGCGTAAATAGCAACGTCTTCAATCCGTTATTCGAATTCCGGAATTTTTATATCGCTTTTAATACAAACAATTTCATTTAATTTGATCAAATAGTTATTTATATATACAAATAATACATAGATTCATAGATAATTATAATATATATTATAAAATCTATTTATCTATGAATCTATTAATAATATGAAATATTACCCTATACAATTTATGGAAAGAAAACACCTCTCACTTTCCCTCTAATAGATTTCAACACTCCTACTCCCTCTGTTTTCGTTACGTACGCGAGAAATAGTTACGTGTATGTGTGAGAGAGAGAAAAGAGAGCGATGTAAAACTGGATAGAGTTATCCCCCTTAACTAATGCAGACCTTTTTACTAGAGGGCGTTATTACAAAAAAATTTCTTTTTCTTCTTCCCATGTTTTTTAAAGTCGTCTGCTTACATTTCCAAACGGAAAGCTGAATCGGTAAATGCACACATTTCTATTACATTAAATAGTGTTTTCCTTTACACAATGGGTACTGAATGTTTGCTTAAATTAAATGAAAAAAGTTACATTTTATTTTCATTTTCTATTTAAAAAGCCATTATTAACATGTGGAGAGTGTTTTTTTTATTATTCTGTACTTTCAACTAACAATTTCATTTAAAAGATGATATATCAAAATTTGAATTTAACTATACAAAGGATTATGATACCTGTTCAGTGCATAAGTATGACCAACCACTTATAATTCAGTAACTGTAATTTAAAAAAAAATAACAATTATAATAAACAGAACGACTCATAGAAATCTATCTATATTCTTTTTTCATTTTAATATACTTTCATAGAAATGCTTCTGTTATGTAAAAAAAAACTATTTTCTTTATGCCACAAGTGTCACGCTCATACATGAATTCCATAGCTAATATAACGTACTGACCCAACGGGTCACGGGTGGTCTAGTATATATATATATAGTAAGAGTAAGTTAAAAACAATATATATTAATTGCCATAGAAATGGTAATTAATAAAAACTGAAGAAAGTGCTCAATACTGTTGTAGAGCAAATATGCGTTTTATTTTTTATTACCGTATCTTTCTGTTAAGTTACATTATTGTTTCAGCTACTCAGCATATATATAGTAAGTTAGAAAAATATATATGGCAATTAAGCTACACAGAATAGTCCGCGTTTCATCCACATTAGGATTTGTCAGGCTTATGCTTAGCTTAATTACCATATATATTTTTGTAACTTACTACCTAGCTCTACCTATGTATTGAGCACTGTTGAAGTAAATACTTAGTTTATGCATAAAATTATACTTTCGTCTATTAATTTATATGAGTATATATATATATATATATATATATATATATATATATATATATATATATATATACTAGCAAAAGTACCCGTCGTTGACTGGGTTTAAAAATAGCCTACAGAAAATGGACTCTGATTTATGAAAGTATGATAGGTTATGAAAAGGAAGGGTTGTAAAGAGATAGCTTCGAATTTGGGGGCATCAAAACCAAAGCAAAATATGATGAAAGTAAAAATAAAATAGATAAACTCCATAATTTATAATACCATACCTGTTCACACTGAAACACTTATCGCAATATTCTGTGGATCTATATTAAAAAACCTTGTTAAACTTTGTGACATATTTCCATTCTATGGAGGTCAGGTGCGAACGAACACCCCATAATTTTATTATATCATATTTCTTCAAACTGAAACATGAAAAGTGTTTATTAAAGTTTGTGCCTATTTCCATTCTATGGAGGCCAGGCGTGAACGCAGACCCCACAATTTTATCATACCATCCCTATTTAAGTTAAAACATACTTATCGAAGTATTATTATGTACATTTATATGAAAAGCACTTGTAAACGTTTTTTTTTAATTTTTAATTTTTTTTATTTCCATACTTTGTGGACCAGGCACGTACGCAGACCCCACAATTTTAATGAATCATCATTATGCCAGATCAAACATACCCACTCCTGTGTCTCGATACATCTTTTATCATTATATGTGATCAATTTTCTATAATAGTCAACCATATAGGAGCCTATTCGTGACCAGACACACACAGACGTTCAGCTTGATATTATATATATATATATATATATATATATATATATATATATATATACGCTTTATTTTTTATTACCGTATTTTTCTGTTAAGTTACATTATTGTTTCGGCTACACGGCCGTTTTTTTGGGGGGGCCGTCTGTAGCGTCCTCATGTAATGTAACTTAACAGAAAGATACGGTAATAAAAAATAAAATGCATATTTGCTCTACAACAGTATTGAGCACTTTCTTCAGTTTTTTATTAATTCCCATCTCCACTATATATATATATATATATATATATATATATATATATATATATATATATATATTAGTGATGGGACGATTCCAATATTTTTCCTGAATCTGAGACGATTACCAATTCTGTACTAAATTCCAGATTCCGATACAATTACCGATTCTGATTCTGATTCTTTATAAATCTCTAAATATTTAACTATAAAATTGATATTTGTGTCCCAATTACTATAAAAACACATCTTATATGTCCGTATATTTTCTCAAACATAAAAACACACTTGTGACGAGGTGGTCTAAAGATTTTAGTCTCACTGAAAGTTTAAATCAATAAATATTTATTTTATTATTACTACAAGCAGTGGAAGATGTTTCAGAAACCAAAATCAAAAAAAAAAGATAATTTAAGGAATCGGTTTTGGCATCGGAAATTTGGCTCAATTTTTTCTGATACCGATTCCGATACCTTAAAAAGCTTCGATTTTTCCGATTCCTGATTCCGATTCTGATTAACTGTCCCAACACTAATATATATATATATTTCAATAAGTCAAACATTTACTATATATTTCTGATAAAAAATACAAATTATATAATGTAAATAAAGCAGGACAAATTACGTACAGAAGATGGATATATTTGCCGATGACACCATGCTCTATAACAGACATGAGGGGAAAACAAATGAACACATGCCTAGGAAAATGGCAGAAAACCTCCAATCAGTAGTGGCAGTAGTAGAATGAGGGCAAAAATTGATGGTCACATTCAATGCTGCCAAGACTAATCTTGTTCCTTCAACAATTACAAGAAACCTTCTCAACACCAAATAGCTATGACTTAAGTACATTACCTGAAAATAGTTTCTTTACTCCAAGGATAAACGTTCACAAGGAATTGGAACAGATACATGGAAAGCATTGACAAGGCTGCTGTGAAGAACGTGGGCTCTCTCTACTGTGCTAGAAAGTTACTTATGCCTGAAAGTGTTCTGTACCTGCACAAGGCCACAGTTCGCTCATATATGGAGTAGTGTTGTCAAATTTAGGCTGGTGCATCTGCTACTAGTCTCCCACTCATAGACAGGGTTAAAAAGAGAGTCGCTCATCAGATAGGTCCCGAACTGGCATCTAAACTTCAACCTCTGTCGACGAAATGTTGCATCCCTCTGCCTGTTCTGTAAGTATTCTAATGGTGGATGTTCCGACGAACTATAGGCTCTTGTACCCCTTTTATGTAAATACCTCAAGCAGCAAAATCTCACCCCTCCACAGTAGAGATCTCTAGATGTAAGAAAGCCTTTTACTCTAATAGTTCTTTCCCCAGAATTGCTAAACTTTGGAACTCCTTTTCGGGTTCCTGATATCCCAACTGTACTGACATGCAGAAGTTCAAGTGTAATGTGAACAAACATGTATCTGCTCAACTCCCTATATAGTAACCCTACAACTAATGTTCCCGATAGTAGTCCCCTACATCAAAGTGGCACTGTGCCTTGTTTGGGATGAAATTGTAATAAAAAATGATGATTAAGAAAAATAGAAATAAAACAATAACAAAGTTAAAATATAAATCAACTCAAATTCTTGGAAAATAATCCATCAGGAATTAAGTGCATTCCATCTTTCTATAAAATAAATATATAAAAGCGAAAATATTTGTTTGTGTGTGTGTGTGCGTTTTCGTGTATGTCCACAAAAGGGTTTTTTCCTCAGCCTCCTCGTGGGTCTCGCTCCTTCTTAAAACTTTTTATATCACGTCTAAATGATAATATATACGAGTTACAAACGGGGGTCACGTGTGTATTTAAGTTGCCCGACTTTGAAAAGCTAAATATTCCACATTTTTCAATCGCCGTGTGTGGATTCGGCTTTTTCGTAGATTAAAACAAAAAAAAAACTGCCCCTCAGTGAATAAAATACTGCCCCACAGTGAAAGTTTACCTTATAAAGTGATCAAGTATGGGCTTTTTCGTATAATAAAACAAAAAAAAAACTGCCCCACAGTAAATAAAATACTGCCCCGCAGTGAAAGTTGACCTTATAAAGTCATCAAGTATGGGCACCTGCCAATTCTTAATACTTAAATAAATTCAAACATCTTTCCATTACTACTTCTTTCTGGCCCAGTGGTTAAGTGGTTAGCGTCGCACATTTTATTTTCACACTTTATTTTCCAACTTCGCCTTAAGGCTTCAGGTTCGATCCTTCATACTAACCTACCAAAACTTTTATATCCCTCCCACCACACACACACACACACACACACACACAGACACCCGGGCAACGATTCTTTTGTTTTGCTTTATCCAAAACCATACCTCGAAACACCCGGGCAACGCCGGGTACCCCCGCTAGTGATAAAATAAAACAACAGTTAATATCCAGTACACTCGCATGCAGAATAATCCAGAATAAAGATATCAATGTCTCTAATGAGTTCGAAAATTCAGCGAAGAATTAATTTGCAAAATGTAATCCAAATCCAGGTTCTTGAATAACGAAATCCACACGGAAGAAACGTGTACCAGCATGCCTTGTGCATAAACTGTATATTAATGCTTATCAAATGGGTTTTAATGCATATGTTAAGGTGTCAAACTAAATAGAAAAGCGTAGTAAATACAAGGGAAACCTTTTCTATATGTTCTATTTTTCTATATTTTTCTTTGAAAAATCAAAGGAAAAACTCATAGTATGATATAATAAAAATAAAATTCAAGAAAAAAATGTTTGGTGTGGAACGTAAGAATGTGATTGAGCGACTAGCAATCTATATTAATTTTAACTTTTTTTTTTTTGCATTTTCCTATTCGTCTTTTACTCCTTTAATACGTAATTTGTCCTGCTTTATTTATATTCAATAATAAAAAAAAAATTTAATCAAAAGATTATTGAATTATTTTTTTCGGGAAATTTTGAAAAATTATTACAAATTATTTTCAAAATTTTTTTTTTAAAGTTTTGAAATTTTTTTTTATATTTTCATAATTTTTTTAAGATATTATTATTTTCTTTTCTTATATATTGTCTTACATATTTATTTTATTTTTTATACATTGTTTTACATATTTCTATTAACTTTTTATAAATTGTTTTTATTATTTTTTTATTTATTATATATTGTTTGACATATTTCTATTAACTGTTATATATTGTTTTAAATATTTTTATTAATTTTTCACATATTGTTTTACATACTTTTTAAAACTTTTATTTTTTTATTCTGTTTCCTCTTCTTTTTTATCCCAATCATATTACCTCTATAATTTTTTCTAATTCTAATCTCAAAAGTTTTCCTATTTTAGTATGAAATCGGTAATTGTATCTATTTACTATGCCTCCCCACGGGACAGAGTTAGACACCAGGGTCGTTTTTTTTAATGTGGAGAAAAGGTACAAAAATAAAAATTGTCTCAGTCGTGAAAGATTTCTCCTCCACCGAAAGAGCCTATTTACAATGCCTCCCCACGGGACAGAGTTAGACACCAGGGTCTTTTTTTTTTAACGTGGAGAAAAGGTACAAAAATAATAATTGTCTCAGTCGTGAAAGATTTCTCCTCCACCGAAAGAGAACAAGAAAATGAAGTGCAGCATCTGAAGAACAGATGGTATTTATTTTGCTCCCCCACCGAGCAAATTAGGCACAAGGCCGATTTTTAATGTGAGGAGTGAAGGGAGGGGGAAGGGAAAAAGGGGACCAGCTCCCGAGAGGTGGGAGATGGGAGCTGGTTAAAGGTCACCCATGTGGGGTTGCCCCCACATCTGGTCTTTGCTAGTCATAGCTAGTCATAGCTAGTAATAGCTTGCAGTATCTGCCGGAACAGATGGTATTTATTTGCTCCCCCACCGAGCAAATTAGGCACAAGGCCAATTTTTAATGTGAAGAATGAAGGGAGGGGGAAGGGAAAAAGGGGACCAGCTCCCGAGAGGTGGGAAATGGGAACTAGTTAAAGGTCAGGTATGTGGGGTTTCCCCCACATCTGGTCTTTGCTTGCAGTATGTGCCGGAACAGATGGTATTTATTTGCTCCCCCACCGAGCAAATTAGGCACAAGGCCGATTTTTAATGTGAGGAGTGAAGGGAGGGGGAAGGGAAAAAAGGGACCAGCTCCCGAGAGGTGGGAAATGGGAGCTCGTTAAAGGTCAGGCATGTGGGTTGCCCCCACATCTGGTCTTTGCTAGTCTATAGCTAGTCATAATTAGTCATAGCTTGCAGTATCTGCCAGAACAGACACTACACCTTGATCTTGGCCAAAAGGCCAATGAAAACGGGAAAAATATTGGAATCGTCCCATTTCTGATTATTAGGGCTATTACAAGTGCATATACTTTTCATTGTTTTCACTCTCGAGTATATATCCGACACAGTTGGACACAGGTAATCAATCGAGAATCACATCACTCTATATAAACGCATACAAGATGTTAACTGATATATACTAGGCAGTCAAAACTCTTAAGAGAATATTCTCTTGTCATAACCCTACTGATTATATAGTCAAAGCTTCTAACCATTACGCTATATGGTTGCGCGTAGTGAATTAATCATGTTTTGTACACTGCCAAATGCTTAAGCTCAATTTGTTTAAACAAAGAGCATCATATATCAGAGAGAAAAAAGAGAGAAAGAATTAGACATAGATTTATATATCTGTATAGGATATAGTGCTAGTATATATATATATATATATATATATATATATATGTAACTCTTGGTTCGTTCGCAATTAATAGTCTAAAAAACCACTGGACGGATGGCTTCCACGTTTTGGTGTAATATGTTTACTATATCCATGTGTGTTTTTATATATTTCTTTTTAATTATAACATTATACTTAATTTTTCTATGATAAATAGATGTTTTTCTTTGTACCGAGAGGCCATTTTTTTATTTAGGGACAATTATTTATTACTGCTTCCTGTCACGTGACCAGTGTTACAATTTAGCGGTTTTCCTGCTAGATCCGGAGATTTCGTTTGCAATCTAGCGGGGAATTCTAGAAAATCTGGAGATATTTGGCACCCACACACACCCCCCCACCTAAAATGTACTTGGAAAAATCGATTTTATAGTGAGATTTAAGAATAGTTAGTCGAAAAAAGGTGAAAAACAAAACAAATAATCAATAAATGATTATTACCAAAGGCAATAAATACTTTTTTTTACTTACATGAATGAGTTTATTTTATGTTTTAAAGTATTTTCAAGCGCTTTTCTTTATTTTTTTAATAATCTAATGTGGGTGTGTGGGTGCCAAATATCTCCAGATTTTCTAGAATTCCCCGCTAGATTGCAAACGAAATCTCCAGATCTAGCAGGAAAACCGTTAAATTGTAACACTGGTCACGTGACAGGAAGCGGTAATAAATAATTGTCCCTAAATAAAAAAATGGCCTCTCGGTACAAAGAAAAACATCTATTTATCATAGAAAAATTAAGTATAATGTTATAATTAAAAAGAAATATATAAAAACACACATGGATATAGTAAACATATTATACCAAAACGTGGAAGCCATCCGTCCAGTGGTTTTTTAGACTATTAATTCCGAACGAACCAAGAGTTACATTTTTATATATATAGATATATATATGAGGGGTGTTTCAAAATTAATGCGTCATATTTTTTTAGTCTGAAAAGATCAGAGGGGATTACAAATTGTATTATTAGGATGACTGAACTTATAGAGGGTGACCCAAAAATACAGTCCCAACTCTAATTAGGCCCCGTTTCTTAGTGTTTTGTCCGAATGAAATGAAACTTTGGTCATAACTAGTTTATTATATTCAAAACATCACATCAAAACACTAGGGTCTTTGGCTTTTTTTCTCTGTTCTACAGCATATGTTCTAGATGACCTCCGTTTAGCTTTTGTTTTTTTAGGTCACCCTGTACATTCATGACCTGAAAGTTTCGTCACTCTGTTGAAGATATTGACGGTAAGAAAGCAACTCTTGTCATGGACATGCGTCAGAATAAGTGATGCGTCATTGAATTCCATGACAGTGCAATTTAGCTCTGATCCATTCGGGTCGAATAAAATAGCTAGAAGGCGTTACAAAAGTAACGTCACTCGTACGTAGGTTTTTGAGATAATCCCAAAATTTAAAAAAATTATTGCTGTGTATATATTTAGAAATTAAAAAAAATCGAAATCAGTAATTGTATCGGAATCGAGATTATAGAACAGAATCTGTATTTGTCTCGGAATCGGGAAATATATATATTAACTAGTGTTGGGACGATTAATCGGAATCGGAATTGGGAAATGGAAAAATCAGAACATTTGAGGGTATTGGAATCAGAAGCCGAATCCAAAAAAAATTGGTGCCTATTTTCCGATGCCAAAACGATTCTTTTAATTGTTTTTTTTATTTGATTTTGTTTAAAGCAAATCCATCGCTGGTAATAACGATAAAATAGCAAATATTTATCGATTTTAAAATACCAGTAAAACTGAAATCGAGACAACATCCCCCCAAAGTATATCTGTACGTTTAGGAAAATATCTGCACATTTAACATGCGTTTTTACGGTAACTGAGAAAAAAATACCAAATTTATAGTAAAACTAGCAGGGGTGCCCGGCGTTGCTCGGGTGTTTGGAGGTGTATGCTGTGCAAAAAAAGCAAAAAAACAAAAAAAATGGTTAATTTTTTAAAACTTTGACCCCTATTATGACCCCTTAAAATTTATATTTTCGGGCTCAAATCACTTTATTAAGTTAGATCCAGGTTCAAGGAACCTATATCTAAAATTTCAAGTGTCTAGACCCAAAATTGTCGGAGGCGTTTGGTAGAGTTCTTAAAGGTCAAATCGTTGAAATTTGACCCCTTAACAGCCAAATTTCTGGCTGACACCCGTCACATCGATTTTCCCAAATCTCAGTACCCGGTATTTCAAATTTTGAGTCTATAGACTAAAAATTGACAGAGTTATTGCGTAGGGAAATGTACACAGACAGACAGCCACACAGACACACAGACAGACAGACAGACAGACAGACAGACAGACACGTTCACTTTTATAGATATATAGATAGATAGATATTACGAGATTTGTAAAGACTCGGAATCAGAATCTGGAAAAATATTTGAATCGTCCCATCACTAATATTAATATTAACAAGACAAGTTAATATAAATACAAGATGAGACATAATTAACGAAACATATTTATGCATGACGTAAATAAAGGTTGGCTTCTTTATTCCATGAAAAAAAAAACAAATGAAACGACATCCGTTCGTTATTGAATTCGAGAAGACATCATAAGATATGCGATGCTATTTTTAATTATTATAAATTCAATTAGTTATTTGATGAGATTCTAAAGATGGAAATCCCTACAGAAAAAATACGCCCAGAGGATGAAATTATTTGCTAGTTTTATTAATCAGCTTCTATAACATAAATCTCACCTGTCTGTTTAAATGTATGTATGTATGTATGTATGTATGTTAATGTCAGGTCATGTTATATGCTACTGGTACCATGTAACCCAGTACTACCTGCCTCATGGTCGGGTCACCGGCGACTAAACTGGTTCCCCCACCAGACTTCTTTGGTGAAGAGGGTGGCTAGTCTCCCTGAAGGATTAAAAACAAGACCTTCCAAAAGGCGAATGAACTCTTTTTCTGGGTTAACGGCCAACTAGCACCGTGTATATTTGTGTGTGTGTGTATATGTGTATTGGGGTGGAGAGGGCTCCCGTAAGCCGTGGTGAAGGCAACCTTTCTAGGAGAAGCAAATCTCTGATTTAAAAAAACCATAAAGCGGAAGACCAGTACCCGCATTAAGCTGGTCTGCAGTTTAATTTGTTGCTGGCTATCTTGCTCTTGCTTGTTGCTGGATCTCAACATTTTGAACCGAGAGAGAGACTTAGCTGTCGTACAAAGCTAAGACTCTGTAACATCATATTTGTATAGATACTCCCTCAGACATTTGGGCTCATGGATTTTAAATGTCTGAGGGAGTGGCACTCATCTGACAAGACGTTGCAATCATCATCGTCATCATCATGTATGTTAATCACGTTGGCACAACGGTGTTTGTCAGATCACCGAGGTTAAGCAACGTTGAGATTGGCTAGTACCAGATGGGTGGCCATTTGGAAATTGTAGGCGCTGTATGTGCTTTCCGCTTATCTCGGCATTGTTTCCAGTCGTCATGAACCTCCACTTGCAACTGGCATTCAACAATGTCGACTCAGGAGAGGTGTGGTTGGAGATTGCACAGTCTTTCGTACCGTTTTCTGATCACATTTCAATCTGCAACCGATTTCTCGATTGGATAAACCTAGAAAGGTGGAGATTAATGAGCTCCTGATGATCACTAAGAGAATGTCGTGGCATATGAACTAAATGTTACGTTGTATAACCTGGAACAACAACAATTACAATTAGAGATGCTTTTTTGCCAGTTGGTGGATATTTTAAACTAATTTAGGGGCGATAATTTAAGCTGGTTTTAAGCGAATCTGTTACTGCGAACTTTCTTTTTGCCTCCTCAATTTTAAGTTATTTTTTTAAAATGACATGAACACTAAAATATTTTAATTAAAAGCCAAATAGGAACAGGTAAAATTATAGAAGAATAAAAGGCGAATCAAATGAGGTATATTTTGTTTAAACAGTTACATCAAATTTAGCTTAAATTTACAGTTTTTGAAAGAATTACCAGCGCAGACTTTCTTTTTGCCGGCAATGTATATATATCCTGCTCTTATAATGCTCCTTATCTTAAGTTGAGCATATTGGGAAGTGATGTACGATATACTATTGGCATATTAAGCGGTGCTTTTTGTGTAAACAAATCGAACTTGGGTATTCGGATGATGTCAAAACATCGTTAATTCACTACCCGCACACCAGCTACTGATTGGCGTAATGGGTCAATGCCTTGACTGTCGTACGGGCGGTCGAGTTTCAATCCTGGCTTGAGGTAGTTGCCTGTCTAGCCACACTGATGAGCTGTGATACAGCGAAACAGTACTACATGTGGATAACTATATATATATACTAGCATTTCAGCCCGACGTTGCCCGGGTGTTTGGAGGTGTATGCTGAGCAAAAAAAAAAAAAAAAAAGATTAAATTTTTTTTAATTTGACCCCTATTATGACCCCTTAAAATTTATAGTTTCGGGCACAAATCACTTTATTAAATTAGATCCAGGTTCAAGGAACCTATATCTAAAATTTCAAGTGTCTAGACCCAAAATTGTCGGAGGAGTTTGGTAGAGTTCTTAAAGGTCAAATCGTTGAAATTTGACCCCTTAACAGCCAAATTTCTGGCTGACACCCGTCACATCGATTTTCCCAAATCTCAGTACCCGGTATTTCAAATTTCGAGTCTATAGACTAAAAATTGACAGAGTTATTGCGTAGGGAAATGTACACAGACAGACAGACAGACAGACACGTTCACTTTTATAGATATATAGATATGTATATATACCCTATTAAAGCCTAATTGCCACAGCTGGTGAATTTCAAAAATGCAATCTGGACGTGAAAACATTTTAGAAGAACAATATGTAATAAAATTCTATTTTAAACAAAAATGTATGGAATGCTTCAGACTGCTTTTGGACCATCTTGCATGAATCAAGCATCAGTTTTTGAGTTGCATAATAGATTTAAGGAACGCATGGAGTCTGTGAAGGACGATGAGAGGTGTGGGAGATGTAAGGAATTCAGAACACCGGCGTTGATTGGCCAAATAAAAAATTTCATGGATAAGGACCGTCATGTCTTTATAGAGACAATAAGTGCACATTTTGATCTCAGTGTGGGAACTGTACACACAATTATTCACGAGGAACTGAAAATGCGGAAGATTTGCATGGAGTTTGTCCCAAGGGTGATCAGAGAAGATCAGATTATTTGACCAAGATGGGCATTAAGAAAGTTCCTCGCCCTCCCTATGGTCCAGATCTTGCTCCCTGTGACTTTTGCTTATTCCCTAAGCTTAAGGAAAACCTTAGAGGTTGGCGTTATGGGACAATTGACGAGATGAAAGAGGCTGTGATGAGGTCATTGACATGCTGACACAAGAGGACTTCCATTGAGCCTTCCAGAAGTTGTTGAAACAGTACAACCAGTGAATTGCAGCCGGAGGAGATTACTTCGAAAAGAATTAGAGTTCCATTGTGTGCTATCAATAAAAGTGTCTATGCAAAAAGTCTGAAATTATATTTAAGGCACCGAGTATATATATATATATATATATATATATATATATATATATATATATTATATATATATGTACACACATATATATATATATGTATGTACATATATATATGTACATATATATATGTACATATATATATGTACACACACATATATATATATATATATATATATATATATATATATATATATATATATATATATATATATATATAATTTTTATATAATAAGTAAACTAGCCTGAGTACCCGGCGTTGCCCGAGTGTTTGGAGGTGCGTGCTGAGCAAAAAAAAAAAAAAAAAAGTGGCAGTAGGCAAGCAGGCTCGAACCTGTACCGCTAAGAAGGAAAAGAATGTGAAAAAAAGCATGACGTCTTTGCCATTGCCAAACCGGAACTAAATTAAGGCTATTCAATCAAAAAGTGGAAATGACTCTCGAAAACATCGGTGAAAAAAGCGATTCCTCCTTTTAGAAAAATGCCAAGTTGAGGGTTAAGGAATTGATGCTTTTAGCCAATTTTTCGATATTTGTCGTCCAGAGGGTCAGGCTTCAAAACGATACTGATTTCGTGAAAATCAGTCGCCTCTTTTGAAAGTTTTAGGCAGACATACGAACATACATAAATTTAAACAGACAAGTTATATTCATATTATAGATGTATATAAAATATTAATACATACATGTGTAATTGTATGTGTATGTGGCTTATCCAATTTTAACTCAATATCAGACTTGATTAAATAAATAAAACGTGATATGTGTATTATTGTATGACGTAAAAGAATATTTATTTCCGGATACAAAATAAAAACTAAAATGATATTCTTTCATGATTTAATTTGATCGAATAATCGACCCAAGATATTCGATTTTCTCTTTTTGTAGTAATTCAATTAGGTCTGTGATATGACTTTAACAAAACCCACTGGAATAACATCAACTGACTTTTATATTTTACTGTGTATTTTTCTTCTTTTTTGTTGGGGGGGGGTTATACATCAATTTTGCTTTTCCATTCTATTCCTGGACGCACGTGTCATTTCAGGAACCGAGCGAATCGGAATTCTCAGAAGATATTAGTTTAGACACAAAAATCCTCCCTGAATTTCCAGCTCACAATTTGAAAATGTAGATTTCGAATTCTTTTTTTTTTTTTTCTTCGCTTTTCAAAACAAATTTGACAACCTTGCTATTTGGTCTTCATCCCTATTAGAGAAATTCGAGAAAACTTTGCGTGTCACTGAATTTCTCGCGCTAATGTAACTCTTATAGTTTTACATTGTACAAGGATCGTTCAAAAAGTAAAAATCGCTTATTATTTTTTAACTGAACAAAAGTAAGAGCTACGAAAATGTGAGTAATGCCGTTAAAACGAGCGACATTTCGTTTTCTAGAATTCATTTCTTTTTTTAATAGTAACCATCATTATCAAGTCACTTTTGCCAGGAATTTAAAAACGTGCCTCTGCTTCTGACGCACATCCATGATTTTTCAGGATCTCACACGTCAAGATCTGCAACAGAAAGATAAAACTTTAAGGTTATGAATGCTTAAGTTAAGTCATCATAACAATGTAACTTGCAAAAATAAATATATACGAGGCATCACTTTTAAAACGTCCTGGTATATATATATATATATATATATATATATATATATATATATATATATATATATAATTTTCAGAATGTGAGAGATTATACAATTATTTCCACAGCCAAACAACGTCGAAGTCTACAATAGCCATAACAGCCAACAAACGTGAAGTCCAAGACTCAAGTTTCGCCCTCATTTGGGCTCATCGGTTAGAGATATCAGAACCCGAGACGCACTGGTTTCGAATACCGGGTTCGGATATGTCTAACTGATGAGCTCAAATGAGGGCGAAACTCGAGTTTTGGACTTCACGTTTGTTGCCTGTCATGACTCTTGTAGGCTGTGACGTTGTTTGGTTGTGGAAATAATTATATATATATATATATATATATATATATATATATATATAAAGCTATACTTCTATAAATTCGGTTTTTATGTGTATTGATATTCATATTAAAAACACTTTTTTCTATTTACTTAAAAAGAAACTACAACTTTGTTATATATGGGTCTGCGGAATTGCATTCATCTGCAAAAGATCTAGCTAATTTGCATATTCTTTTAAACATTAATTTTAATTAATTCCCTATTACTTTTTCCGTTCTCTTATGGAATGATCATCTTTAGTTAACTATTACGTGTAATTATATTCATGCAGATATTCTACATGATTTATATCTGCGTAATATTTGCGTAAAAAGTTTATACTAAACACATACCTCTTTTAATATATATTTATGTATGGTATATATATTTGTTTAAATAATTTAGCCTACCAAACTCCTCTGTCAGTTTTTGGTCTACAGACATGAAACTTAATATATAGGGTATTGGAACCCAGGCAAAACTTTATATTTGGGTTTTAACCGGGGATAATCGGTGCAGGTGTGAAAATTTTAAAAAATTGAATTTGCCAGGTGAAGTTCAAACGGCGGCATTACAAATACGCATGCGTAACGTAATAGCTATTGGTTCATGTTTTAATTGTTAGCTTTGCAGCAAGCATATGTTCATAGCTCAGGCATTAAGGTCAATAGAAAAAGTAAATTGTAAGATAAACGTTTTGGTTTCGATTTTCGATAGTGGTGCACTAGTTTTTTGTTGTTTTTTTTTTTTTACTTTTTAAATCATTGCTATATATTGATTCCAATATAATATAATAATAAATACGAAATCTGCATTAATTAAAATATCATATTTAAGTATATTTTACGACCGGGCAATGCCGAGCGGTTTGCTAGCGTATATATATATATATATATATATATATATATATATATATATATATATATATATATATATATATCAGCGGCACTGATGAGTTGTGAAACAACGAAACAGGTCTGTATGTCGATGACTAAAATATATTTTATATATATATATATATATATATAGAGAGAGAGAGAGAGAGAGAGAAAGAGAGAGAGGGGGAGAAAGAAAGAGAGAGATAGAAAGAGAGAGATTTGTTGTTGTTGTTGTTGTTTTTTTTTGTTTTTTTTAAACGATAAATACGGTTAAATAGTAGCTTCGCCTCGAAGCTCCTTTTTTATTTACTTAGAAAGTCGCCCAGATTTGTTTGGACGTATATAACATTCAATTTATTTTTATTTTATTTTTAAAACAGTAATCCTGGAAACGCGCGTGTGCGTAGATAACTGTTTTAAAAATTATAAAAATAAATTATATATACATATATATATATAAAAGTGAAGAGCTACGAAGACAAAAATAATAGCATTAAAAGTAGTGACCATTTGTGCTACAGAATTCATCTTTCTACACAGTCACCTCTATTTCCAATGCACGGTTGCCGGCAATTCAATGACGCAAATCACCTTCTTTTGGACCCTCTCCGATGCAAATAGATTCAAATCTTTCAGCTTCTTCAAGCTATATTAGGAAACGAAATGGGGGTGAAGGTAATTAAAGCAAAGAAATATCATATTTAAGCGTATTTTACGACTGGGCAATTCCGGGCAGCTCGCTAGAATATATATATATATATATATATATATATATATATATATATATATATATATATATATATATATATATATATAATTTAAAGGAGATTAGAACAATAGTCTAAAGAGCTGAGTGTATTTCAATGTAACAGTGAAATTACTAGTTTAATTAAAATACAAAAAAGAAAAAGTGCTCGTTGTAATTTAGATATATAATAAGCTCGATAGGTAAATATCCTAGAGCTAATTCAATATTAAGTAATGTGATTGATAATTTAAAATTTAAAAATCAATTTATAATCAAATTAAAAATCCGTTTCATAAGAAGGAACAACAACAAAATCAATTATCTGTACGATCGTTTCGGAAAACAGTGCTTTTTATTGTGGTAGACATCAAGTTACGGACAATAATTATTACATATAGTTTTTTTAGTAAGCAAGGTCTCATCATCAGCAAATTTTGAAGGGTTTTTATTAAATTTAAAAGACACCTTAAATAAACCTAGCATTAAAAGTAAGGCAGATGTATCTTTTAATTTTTCGCCTTTTGAAATCAGGAACTATGGTTAAAATACTCATATATATTTTTGCTATAGCTTTTCGCCTTATTGATTTTGTTGTTGTTCCTTCTTATGAAACGGATTTTTAATTTAATTATAATTTGATTTTTAAATTTTAAATTATCAATCACATTACTAAATATATATATATATATATATATATATATACATATATATATATATAGTACATACGTTTTGTCATATGAGCAGCGTTACAAAAGCGAAGCCTTCTATTTTTTAACTCATAAAATTGAAGAGCTACGAAGACAAAAATAGTAGCATTAAAACTAGTGACCATTCCTGCTACAGAATTCATTTTTCTACATAGTCACCACTATTTTCAATGCACGTCTGCCGAAGATTCAATGGCGCATATCAGCTTTTTTTTTTACACCCTCTCTGATGCAAATAGATTCAAATCCTGCAGCTTCTTTCAGCTATATTAAGAAACAAAAGGGTTAATTAAAGCAAAGAAACTAATATGGTATTATGAGCATAGACCCTGGTAGCGACCCTCATTCAATCCCATTAGGTTTTCCTGCTAGTACTCTATATTGTTCTTCTAGTGGTCGTGTCACGATGAAACCATATTCTTCCAGCCAACCAACGAGTTCATGAGCGGACTGTTTTGTCAGCCAGTCTTGTAACCTTCTTTTTACCTGCCATGCTCTTGGGGGCTTACCTTTTTGTTAGCCTGATTATAACACAACTGACTGAACGCTGATTGTGTGCTCGTGTGTAACTGCCAGATAATAAAGGTATTACGGTGTTCTTATTAAAGGGCGAGGTCTTAGTGTGTTTTGGTCTTCATTTTGCCAAGTGACAGTACAGAAGACAGATCCCAGACAGATATTAGGAAAAGGCTAGAATCGAACTCTGTAGGCAAGTATTAAAAGTTAATAGATATTGAAATCCTAGGAATGCAGTCGACTGTTCATTCTTTAGAGATAACTAAATATTATTTATGTTAGAGGTAGAGCGAGTGCGAATTCTTTTAGAAATAACTGGATATTAAAAATGTCAGTTCAAAGAATGGGCAATAACAAAATAATGTAATAGGTTAAATGATACAATTTAATTTACGGATTTCTTTAGTTTATCACAGGTGTGTATATACATGTGCAAAGGGCACGGGTAAATTGAAACGTGATAAAGTTATATTGGTTGACCACATCTCTGACGTCATAAAGAAAGGAGATTCTCAATATGTTGAGATAGGGTTCGAAGTTAGAGACAATCTAAGAGAGTGATAGAGTCAGTTAGAGGCGAGAGTCGGACAACGACTTAGTGAAGCTGATGCCCTTAGATGTGAAGGGGGGAAGAAGAGACCATATAGCCATACAAGCTTGAATTCCTGAGTCATCAATTAGCCGGCTGATGAATAAAGAATCACCATCTATATTTTGTAGCTGTTTGGCTTCGTGTCGTCATTACAACTGAAAGGTAAATGTGTTTTGTCTATCGTCGTCTTAAAGGAACATTGTATAACCCACTCCAAGTATTAATTGACTGTCCCCTCCTCCATAAGTGAATTATCTCCCCTGTCATGTAAAAGAACCGTATTACACATTCCTTCAATAATGAATTCGCATCTATCTCAGCTCTGTTATAAATGTTTCTCTCATAATATAAATGTCATTACCACCCTTTGTTCTGGAGTCCCCGTTACTTGTTGTCCCAATATGTATCGGCTACACAACATTACTTGTCCTGTGTTTCTTGCGACGTACTCTGCTACAACGTGTTGGGTCTACGTGTGTAAGCGTGTACAAACGATTTTATAAACTGCTTATCTTTACAAGATCTCCTTCGCAATGGTAAATTATTTGCCTATTTGTTTGAAAAAGAACATTGGATTAATTAACTCATCATCTTTCAACCGTAGTTGAGGGGACGGAGTTCACAAGCTCACACCAGATATATGAGTCCATCATACTTGCTTCCAGGTTTCGCTTCTCAACATTGGCATCCCTTGCAATGGGTATGCGAGCATTCAACTTCTGGAGTGAGTTGTAGGGTTCCGCAGAGGTAAGGAAGGAATAATATCATTTGACTCTCTGCTTTAGCAAATATAAGTTCACCATAGCTTTGTTGTTTGTTTGGATGAATCTTCCACGAGATATATTGGGAATGCGGAAGGATGCACGATTCAAACGTGTTCCCAACTTTTTGGAGAGTGTCCATCTTTTCGAACCATAGAGAAAGATGAGCTGGATTATAAGTTTTAACATTTTCAATTTGATGGTTATGCTGAAATGTGATGTCAATATTTGGCTCAAATCATTAGAAGCAGATAATGCTATATTTTGTTTGAAATCAGTAGTAGTAGTAGTAGTAGTAGTAGTAGTAGTAGTAGCAGCAGTATTATTTTTACTACTGCTACTACTACTAGTAGTTCCTATTTACTTGCTTCCCACGAGGGCAGATATAGACACAAGGTCGGTTTTTAATGTGGGGAAATCTAGCTCTCCAAAAAGTGGTTCTCTCGATAGGAATAAAAATAAAAATTGTCTTGGTCATGAAGGATTTCTTCTCCACTGATCGAGGTCAGAAAATGTGAAGTGTGGTATCAGGAGAGATACTACACGTTGCTCCTGGCGACGTGCTCATGCACGTTACTTTTTAATTTCGTCCTATTCGGTTAATATATATTTGGAGCCTATAGTGGTTCGTTGTTTTTAGTACACGCTTTCATTGTCCGAGTCACTATGCCATCTTCTTCATAAACATCCAATCCCAATACACGTGCTCCTTTCCTCAAACGTTCGGGATTCTTGCATTCCAGACCAAACTGAGCCAACTTTTCTTTGACACACGACGCAGACTATACATCTTCATTGACGTATACGTCATCAATGTAAGCTGACGTTGAGTCCCTCATGGGCTTTTCTTGGGACAATACTGTGTTGACAATAGACTTCATGATCTGTGGTGCCACATTTAGGCCAAAGCCGAGGTGTGTAAGGCAGTACCTCTGCCCCTGGAACCAAAATGTCTGGAACGGCCACAACGTCTCATCAACTCGCACCTGTAAATAGGCTTTTCGCAAATCCAATATCGAGACATTAGTGCCTTTCTGACGCCATTCCCTCAACTTGCTGGCGCATACGTCAGCATCGGCAGTGTAGGCTTCAACATGCTTGTTAAGCTCCCTATAGTCCAGCACCGGCCGTACTTTCGACTTGTTATGCTGGACTACTGCCATCAAGGGTATTAGACCCTTGGGAGGCCCAAGCTTGTCCTTAGGGTAGGGGATTCACCAGCCATCTTGGATGCACGCCTTTAGTTCCCTTTCGTATTCTGCTCGAGCCTCACTGGGTATAGGCTACTCTGCAACCCCATTCTTGAGTTTAGTCGGTGCCCTTCCCTCGGTCCACTTCCAAGATGCAATCCAGGCCCTCTTGCGAGAGTCGTAGTCCACTGTAAAATCCGGCCGATCGATGTGGAGCGCTGCACACACTGGGGCCTCCAAGAATCGCACTTTTCCATCCCGATGAATTGCGACTCCCTCGAGCGCCTTGATGGCATCGTATCCGAGCAACAGGTAAACCCCCAGGAGATTTCCTTGGGTCACGAGCACATTAATCTTAGTGGCTGTGTAGATCTCGACAGTTCCAGCTCCACAGCATGTATGGGTCTCGCCTCCTATCGTGGTGACTTTGATCTTTCTCTTAGTCCAACTTGGACACAGCCTGACGCTCACTATAGTATGCGAACAGCCTGAGTCGAGAAGTGCTGAGCAGGGTATCCTGTTAACGTAGACGGTCATCACTGGTTGCGCCTTGTTCAAATTTTGCTCGGGGAGCAGGGCGGCGCTGACGTCCTCTCCCCTGATACGTTTCCCGCACAGTTTTGGGCTAGATGCCCCAAACCGCCACAATTAAAACAGTGCACACGCCCCCTGTTGGTGCAATTCCTTGCAAAATGTCCGCGTCGGCCGCAGCAAAAACATTTCCCATTGCTTGCAGGGTTCTGATTCGGAATCTCCCGAGCGCCAATCTGGCCTGTCTGTGTCGCCATCACAACTGGTTCCCCCAGGTCCTCCTCATCTTTGATGATGGCTCGAGCACGTTCCATCAAGTGTTCCATGGGCGTTGTTGAAACGCTGGTTGAGGCTCTCAGTAGCTGCTTCACCCGAGTGGGAAGGCCCGCTACAAACGCGTACGCGAGCCTCTCTACAACACCCCTCCACCGAATAGAACTGCGAGTTTCTTTAACTCCGCGAAGAAAACGTCCACGCTTTCCTCCAGTAAAAGTTTTCGGGAAGCAAATTTTTCATAGGCCGTACAAGGATCCATGGCGAATGCCTTGTACAGCGCAGCTTTAATTGCGGTGACATCTCCCTTTTCGGCAGCTCTGAATTGCTGATACACACTCAAGGCACCCCCAGCCAATCTCAGGGGAATCATAGTGTGCACCCTTTTTACCTCACAAAGGTCGCACGTCAGCTCGACCCTTTCAACCCAGTCGACAATGGACGTGGACCCGTCAAACCCGAGTATGAGCTTTAAGTCGAATTTCGACTCGGTCATAGTCCGAGGTAAGTCTTTCCTTTTCGTCCGTCTCTCTTAAGCACCCACACAACACACAAACACGCGGGCGCTTGTTTCCTGGATGCACATTACAATTGGAATTACGACAGAGTAGATTTGCGGCTTCTGCTTTACACCAGAACGGTGTTGCGACTTTGGAATTACGACAGAGTAGATTTGCGGCTTCTGCTTTACACCAGAACGGTGTTGCGACTTTGGAATTACGACAGAGTAGATTTGCGGCCTCTGCTTTACACCAGAACGGTGTTGTGACATTCGAACTAAAGTACCAGAACGGTTTTGCGAACTTTGATATACCAAAAGGAAAAAAAAGAAAGTAAAAAGTAGATTTGTTATGAGTGTTCTTTATGAACCGCCAGAGGGACTGATTTGGCAGCCCAGCCGAACTATACATTTCCTTCCTTTCCTATTTTTCTTTCTGATAAAATTTATACCGGTTTACCTTGGCCCTTTTTTTTATGTGATTAAATTTCTTTAGAACACTTAGTCTCATGCAACGAGATAAAATTCGTTGAACGTGACGATAAAATTCCCGTTAATTCATGTTAAAATTGCTGCAATTCTGTACAGCAGTTTGAGAACACATGTGTGGTAAATTGTTTGAATAAACTATAGATTTTAATTGGTTCAATTGCTTAGGGTAGGTTTTAGTAATTATACACTTTAGCATCGTTATCGTGTTTTTGATTCGCCTTTTATTTAACGTCGTTCGTCGTTCCGTTCACCAGCTAAAAACTCCAATGTGCAAACAAGCAATTAAGGTTCTCAGTGTTCTTATTAAGTAGATGAGAAACAAAGAAAAACAAAAGAGAATAATATTCAAACGACGGAAATTCTTTATGTTATATATATGTATATATATATATATATATATATATATATATTATTCCTTAATTGGAATTCATTTTTTTTTTTAGATAAGCATTATATATTAATTTATTTTTATTTCGGCCTATTATTCTCATCTTTATTAGTTGTTGTTGGCAGTGATTGCTGAGAATGCAGTTAGGAGATTCGAAGTTCCTATCTGTCGCGGTTATCACCTGACGAAGGCCAGAGGAATAGTTGGCCGAAACGTTGTGAATAAGCAAAAAAAAAAATAAAAGATAAAAAAAAAACAACTAATAAAGATGAGAACAATAGTCCGAAATAAAAATAAATTTCTTTATGTTATCTCATTTCTGGTGTTGACATTTTTTATGTTATCTCATTTCTGGTGTTGACATTTTTTATGTTATCTCATTTCTGGTGTTGACATTTTTGAATGAGTATGCAATGAAGGGTCATAAGTACAAAGTGACCCACTTAAAAAGAGTCCAGAAAATGTAATAGAGAGGAGAGACATTCTTTTATTGTTTAAATTATCTGTACTGTTATATAAGTTGCTGGAAGTGCTCTCGTTGACGTCTATGCATTTTGGGACCAGTTTTTAACAACGTTTGCAGATACTGCCGGTAGATCCTCCTGATAACGTTGGCAATGTTCTCCTTTAGTTGGTCTAGATTGTGAGGATTATTTGCATAAACTTTTTGTGGTAAAGATAAAAATCACATGATGACAAGTCCGGGGAACGTGCTGGCCATAACCCTTTGCTTATTGTTCTCTCTTCCGTAAACATGTCATAAACTCGTGTCAGTGACCTATGAGACGTGAAGCATGTAGCGCTATCTTGTTAGAAAGAGAATTGCATTTTGTCTTGTGGTGTCAGTTGGTCGTTAAGAGAAAAGATTAGAGAGATCGGACTACTTTTAAGTGGGCCGCTTCATCTGAAAAAAAAACATTGATTACGGAAAGATGTCGGGCTACTTTGAAGTGGGTCACCCTTAACTTATAATCATCGACCTGTGTTCATATACACAGTATTTTGTCTCATTGAGATACAAGACAACACAATTAGAGGCTTGGGCAAACGAATGTAGAAGAGACTAGGCATTTCAAAGGGACTTGTTGGTTAGTGCAATGTCTGTGACGATCCCATTCTTTATGTATAAATGGTGGATGAAAGATGCAATGGTCGCATAATGAAGAGACGAAACATATCGATATAAGATAACAAATAAATGTAGATATATGTACATAAAAATACAAGAGAGAGAATAAAATAGTAAGAGCAAGAGTTCGTTGAGAAGAGAGTAACGTTACTTGCGTTATCGTATTTGCTGAGTGGCTGGCGGCGGTCAGGAAAGCTGATTTGATGACCATGCCAACCGGAGTGCGTTATCGTCACATCTTGACTTTTCGAGAATCCAGCAAAAAAAGAGAAAGAAATCTATATAAAAAAAAGGAAATAACGCAGCTGCATTCCCTCTTGTGGCGAGGCAAGTGTTACCAGAGTTAAAGGGCGATAATTGAGTTTAGCTTAAAAGTGCCGTTTTGTGCGTGTGTCTCTGTTAGCTGGAAATTTGAATTCCCACAAGATCATGTGTATACACATGTGCGGGATGTAGTACACAAAAGAATAAAAAGAAAACAGGTAAGTGTGTATCCTCGGAGCATGGCTGACTGGATCGGAAATGGCTCAATTTCGCCATCAAGTGTTAATGTGGTCGAGGTTCTGCCGATGTAAAGAACTTTGATAGCATTATCTTTGTTGGTATACCATGTAATCCTAGAATCTTAAACATATGTATCAAATGCTTTCGAAAAGTGAACAAACACAAAAACAAGATCGATGTTTAAGACTTATGACTCCTCCAGGAGTCTGCGAATGCTCGTATTTATCAGGTTGATGAAAAAAGTTCTTGTTTTTTTTTGTTTGTTTGTTTTTTGTTTTTCATTTTTAAATTTAGATGAACATATGTCGGCTCAAACAAAAACTTATAGATCGAAATAAGCACCATCAGAATCTACACAATTTTGCCAACGTAAAACAAGTGTATTCATGTCAGTAACATAGAAACCTTGCGTTCTGGTGGCGATGAAGTCGCTAAAAACGTTTTTGATATCGTTTAAGTTTTTGAAGCATTTTTCACGCACAAAGTTGTCGAGATGCTTGAAAAGGTGGTAATTGGTAGAAGAGACAGAGTTTCGTAGAGCAGTCCGTTCTATTTCTGCATGGTCAGTTTAGCAACGTGCAGTCGGGTGTTATCGTGGAGAAGAATTGAGCATTTTCTGTTGACTAATGCTGGGTGTTGTTGTCGAAGTTTCTGATATATTTCATCCATTTCTTGACAGTATTTCGCCGTAATGGTTTCGCCGGCATTCAAAAAGACTGTAATGGATAGACTGGTCGCGAACCACCAAACAGTCAGCACGATCTTCTTTTAGTCTAACTTTGACTATGGGATGTATTGTGGAGCTACGTCGGCGTATAATCACTTAGCTGAGCGGAAAGAACCCACTTTTCATCGCAAGCCACAACCCGGTCGATAAATGGGTCGTTCTTGTTGCGTAAAACAAGGGAAGATAACACATAATAACGGCGTTTCTTTTGGCTGTTCATTTATCAAGTATTTTTCCTTTCCAATCTCTCTCAAGTGGTTGGAAATCGTTGTCTACGCAAGTTCTCGAACAGTTGTGTGTGGATTGGCTTCGACTAAGACTCTTCATTGATCATTGTAAACATCCGATGCCTGATCACTATGCTTAAAAACTCTTGTCACCGCCACGAAATTTCTTAAACCACCATTATGCTGTGCGTTCAGTAGTGGTTCCTGGACCAAAAGCTTCGTTGATATCGCGAACTGTTTCAGCAACTTTTCGGCCTAGCTTGAATTGAAATAAGAAAATTGTGCGAATTTGCATTTTTTCTATCTTGTATTCAACGTTCTGAAAAGAAGACATAATTGTTTTAAAACGACTGTAATTCAAACGATTAGATAGAGCGAAAAACTATCTTTAAAATGATATATAAAGTAAAGGTATTATAACAAAAACTTATTTGAAAATACATCATTTGAAATCAAAATTTAAAATTCCGCAATGACTTTCTTGCCAACCTGATATAGTGATTTATCTATTCATATAAATATTAGCGGTGTTCCGAGTGTAATGCCTCCTATTATTATTTCGCCTAAATCGATCATACGGGATTGGAAATTCCATTGTTACGATGACTGAACTTATGCATTCATAAGCTGAAAGTTTTATCTCTGTTGCAGATATTGGCAGTGTGAGACTAAGAAACATCTGCTGCGATGGATGTGCGTCAGAAGCAGAGATGCATCATCGAATTTCTCCGTGAAAAAAAAAATTAACTGATTAACACTCACCAGCGTCTGTTGAACGTTCAGGAAGTCGATGCAGTTCATATCATCACAATTAGGAGAGGAGTTCGTCGATTTCAGAGATATGAGTAACAAATTGCACTCCAGACATTTACTCTTAGCTGTTAGGGTTCTTGAACTATCAGTCGGAAACAGTAGGTTTTCAATCCGTGTTGTTAACTATTCTGTCACCGTCATTCCCTGTTTACAATTAGGGCAATAATCCAAATAATCCAAATTACTAATCCTTGGTTAAAAATATTGAACTTTTGTAGTTTATTTGATTAGATGAGAAATATCCAAGTATCCTATGTGTCAAGACTTTCCGAGCATACGGTAGAATAAAAAAAATAACCCTTTCGATATAAATCTAAAACCTGAGTGAACTATTAAGGAAAAATGTTTTTGGAAAGCGGAGAAAGTTAATATAATTCATTTATCTTTCTTTTTTTTTATCATTTACACAAGAGAGTTCCAAATATGTCCGGTTCGATTATCGTCGACGTTGAAAATAATCCAAAATGGCATACATGAACTGGAAAAAAACAACTATTTATTTTTTATAATCTATAGTTTACTGGTTTCTTCTTTAATGGCGATAATTTCCGATTTTGCTGTCTGTTGCATATGGAGTAACTTCCACAAATTCAAACCCGTTTTTTTTAAATAATTATATGCAGCTATTTAAGATAGGCACAGGAAACAAATTAAAAAAATTTTAATGGTTACCTTTAGCTATATTTTAATACTAGCAGGACCCGTAGAAATTCCAAAGAATGAGAAATATATTCAATCAAAAAATACGTTTTACTAATAAAGATATGTTTCTTGATAGCGCAAAAAAAATTTTTAACAGAAAAACTAATAACACACAATAAATATTATTTATTAACATTTCTATTTGTATTTTAAATATAGAACTGACCTAAATGAGATGGATTAATAAGTACTAATAAAAGAGTAATATTGTGCTACATCGTTCAATATAAATAATAAAATCACATTGTAAGAGACAATCTTTAATTCACTCCTTCAGTCCAACATCTCTTGGCAGACAATGTTTTTTTACCTGTTTCTTTCGAGTGTTCCCTTTTTACATAATGTTTCGCTGACTTATTTTTTTCAATAAAGAACTGCTGCACATGGAAATTACTACGAGTTCTTTTCTTGCATTATTACAAAATTGATAATATATTATTATGATATTCAAAAGCGGTGCTACATCTGATGGAGGTTACTCTCATATTCTTGTCCAGAGTTATTGTCATGTTTGCAGGTTGAATCAAATAACGTATAAGGCAATACAAATGAAGACTCAACAAACAAAGGTAGATCAATAAGAAGTGTATTAGGAAACGTATATTTACAGTATATTTACATAATGGTTGTCAGGTAAGAGAGTCTTGGCTGGAGAACATATCTGCTCTCGACTCGGCCTTCGGTGGCTTCTGGTTAACACACACTCAGGCTAACCGAGTCTTGTTATTTATGTGTAATATTATCCACATATGTAAATGAGTGGGTGCCACCACAACAGTTACCAAATCGGATTTTTTTTTGCCATATTTTTTCTAATTTGGAATTTTTTAAGCAGTTTTAGCCTTCAAAAAATGTATTTGTTATTTTTTTTCCAAAACATTATGTACTGACTGTTGAAAGAATAAGCAAAATATTTGGAAAATTTAATCAAGTTCTTTTTTTAATTTCCTTGAAAATAATGTTTTTCTAAATTTCATAACACGCATTCCAAATGCCCACTGTTGGCATTCAGCCTCAAACCAACACGCAGCAAAAACGAAGTCACAGCATTGGGGGTTAACGACACAGACGGAAAACCTAGGTGTGCAAGTTCGAATCCTGTTCGTTCCACAAAATAATTTTTACTAAGTGATGTTGGCAAACTTCACGTAGTTGCTCGTGTAAGTTCTCGATGTCTTTGTAAAAAAAGTTCAGAGAAGCAAATATCAACAATAGAATTATCTGATTCATATGAAACTAACCGCCCGATGTTGCCTGAGTGTTTGGAGTTGTGTGTGTGTGTTAAGCAAAAAAAAAAGTGGTATTCAGCTGGCAGGCTCGAATCTGTATCGCGAAGGAGGAAAAAAACGTGCAAAAACATTTACAAAATGTGACGTCTTTGCCGTTGCGTCCATCGCCAAACCGGAAATGACGAAGGTTTTAATTAAGGCTATTCAATCAAAAAAGCGATGACTTTTGAAAATATCGGCGAAAAAAGCGACCCCTCAATGTATGAAAACTAAGGCTGAAGGAATTAATGTTTTTAGCCAATTTTTCGAACTTGTCCGGCTTCAAAACGATACCGATGTCGTGAAAATCCAACGCTTCTGTCGAAAGTTTTAGGCAGACATACATACATACATACATACATACATGATGGCAACAATTTCGTTTTCGAACATTGCCATTACTTGATATAGCACAACAAAAAAGATATACAGAAACATGAAAACAAATCAGTGATGGGCCGCACGAAGGCGGCTTTCAAGCCCTGCCAAACTCGTACATTCTTTGGCATACATTGTGTACACATGTGCGCCACTAGCAGCACGTCCTTGGTGGTCACTTCCATGTATAATCAAATGCCGCTTCAAACCACCTGTAGTTTTGTACGTCCGCCCACAGTTAATACAGGTTAGATTTTTCAACATAAGACTGCTTTGTGGCCCACTGCACTGATGGATAGTCTGGTGGCTTATCAGCCCAGCTATGCTCAGACATAATCTTCCGCACACCTCACACTCCAGACTAATTTGGCGCCCTCGCCCATCCACTGCTCCTTTCATCCCGCCTTTCCGGATATCACGTTTCAGCCGCTCATACTGGGTTCGATCTGTCTCAAACTTGCATACATACATACATACATACATGATGATGATTGCAACGTCTTGTCAGATGAGTGCCACTCCCTCAGGCACTTAAAGTCCATGAGCCCAAAAATGATTCTCTCGCCACAGAACCATTTTATAGACAAATCCTGAGGGAGTATCTATACACAGATGATGTTACAGAGTCTTAGCTTTGTACGACAGCTTAGTCTCTCTCTCGGTTCAAAATGTTGACATCCAGCAACAAGCACGAGCAAGATAGGCAGCAACAAGTTAAACTGCAGACCAGCTTAATGCGAGTACTGGTCTCCCGCTTTATAGTTTTTTTTAAATCAGAGATTTGCTTTTCCTAGAAAGGTTGCCTTCACCACGGCTTACAGGAGCCCTCTCCACCCCAACACACACATACATACACACAAACACACACGGTGCTAGTTGGCCGTTTACTCCCCAAAAAGGGTTCATTCGCCCTTTGAAACGTCTTGTTTTTAATCCTTCAGGGAGACTAGCCACCCTCCTCACCAAACAAGTTTGGTGGGGGGACCAGTTTAGTCGCCGGTGACCAGACCATGAGGCAGGTAGTACTGGGTTACAAGGTACCAGTAGCATATGACATGACCTGACACACACACACACATACATACATACATACATACATTTAAACAGACAGGTGAGATTTATATTAAAGATGAATAATGCTCAACAGTTTAGTTCCTCACGCGAAAAATTTGTGCATACTTTGACTATTGCGCATCAGTTCTGTGGATAGTAGCTTTCTCTCTTTGCAATAAATTAATATTGCTCAGGCGTGACTATCATTTTCTCCAACGTACATGAGTTTGCTCAAATCACTTTTTTCTTCCTTCACTAGGTATAAAAGCGTCTTCGAAATCTACTGGGCAATGGCCTATTTGCCTCCACCACCTCCTCTTTCTAGCAGAAGAAAGTTTGCGAGTCTATCTCAGCTCGGTACTTGTACAGTTTAATCAAGACATTAAAAAATGCAAATATCGAAAAAAAAAAAAAAAGGTTATATTGTACGTATCCGTTTTGAACTGAAGATCTCCGAAAAAAATTTCACCTAATTTGATCGAGTAGTTTTTGCTTTATTTTTGATTTTTTTTTATAGCGGAAAAACACTTTTCATAAGAGCGCGTTGAAGTCAGACATCTTTGATTTCTTCTTAATTTTTGTTTGGAGTTTAAAAACGTCACATAGAGATCATCATCATGACGGGCTCCTTGCCCGGACCAATGTGACTCTTCCTCTCCAGAGTTTCCTGTTTTCCATCAGTTGGCTCAGATCTTCAGGTTCACAGTTGGCGTCGTGTGCTATTTGTTGGATGTACGTGGATCTAGGTCGTCCTCTGCTTGCGCGTCCGTGTCGTGGAGTCTATAGCAATACATCACTCACCAATTCATGCTTGCTCCTCAGACAATGACCGGCAAATCGTAGGCGTCTTTCTCTGATGGTATTAGATATGGTAGGCAGATTGCCATAAAGTTGCTGCTTCGTGGGATGATTTTGCCAAGATATAGTTAATATTGCTTTTAGCAAGGTGTATGTGCGGTCTAGTTTTCTTTTCAATCTTTTGGTGAGTGTCCAGGTTGTAGCACCGTAAACAAAGACAGACTCTACCACTGCCCTGAAGAACTGCCTTTTCAGTTTGTTAGTTAGTCCCGAAGTCCATACTGAATGTAGCCCATATAATGCGGTCCATGCTTTTGAGATGCGAATTCCGATATCTCTCTCTATAGAAACTATGTTGCTGCCCAGATACGTAAACTCAGCGACTTCTTTCAGTGTTGATCCAACCAAAGCCCTGATCTCTCCTTTCACATCGAAAGTCATAAACTTTGTCTTATCCGAATTTATGTGGAGACCAAAGTCATTTGCTGACTTTTCTAGCTTACGTAACAGTGTTTGCGCATCAGCAGTGTTATTCGCGAACAAAGCAATATCGTTTGCGTAATCTGCATCAGTTATATGTGCTGATTGATGACGTCTGTTTCTGGATTCATTTAGGGTGAAGCTTAGCATATTGTCTATATCACCAGAGGAGCGAAGTACAAAGTCAAGATAGACAATGAAAAGAAAAGGGGCAAGAGTATCTCCTTGTAGAACCCCAGTGCAGATGTCGAAAAATTTTGTGTCCCCATCTGGGGACCTGACCATTGCTCAAGTGTGCTCATATAGCATCATGATAGCATTAATGACTTCATTTGGAATGCCATATGCTTTTAATATGCTGGCCATTTTTCCTCTATGTATGGAGTCGAATGCTTTGGAGAAATCTACAAAGATCATGACTGCCTCAATGTTGTTTTGCTTTGACTCCTTCAATCCGTCTCCTAACAGTAAGTATTTGACTAGTAGTAGAGCGATTCTTTCTAAATCCGTTTTGGTTCTTCCTGAGCACTTCTTCGATCTTTGGTTGAATACGGTTGAGAAGCATAGCATTGTAGATTTTTGCTGAAATTAGAGTGAGTGTTATTTCTCTGTAGTTGCTTGGTATGCTTAGGTCACACTTCTCGTGGAAGGGAAGTATGCATCCTTCCCTCCATATATTAATATTTTTTTGATTATATACAGAATTGCATGAATTAAGAAGTATGTCATTGAAACCACCTGTCTTCCATACTTCAGGAGGTATGTTATCTAAGCCTGCAGCTTTACGATTCTTGGTCTTCTTTAGTACAGTTAGAAGTTCCTCCATCATAAAATCACCCTTCTCAATATCGAGTTGCTGTACAACAATCGGCTGAATTGGTTGGTCTGTCACTTCTGGTTTGTTTCCAAGTAGCTTTTCAAAATGTGCTTTCCATTTCGAACATGCATTTTCCGGAGTGTTTGCCTTTAACTTAGCTTTGGCAGGTCGTTTGCGCCCAGATATCTCATTTACTACTTGCCAAGCCAGATGTGATTGTTTGTTATCTGCTGCATTCTGGATTCGATCTATTTGTTCTTGAACATACTTCTGTTATTCTGATAGGTACATCATACTAAGCTATTGAAGTGGCTGCTTCCTTAATTTTGTATTCTGTCGAGTGGGGTATTTATGTTGCTTTTTGATTATGTTTTTTAACTTTTCTCGTATTAATATTATTTTGTCATTTTGCCACGGTACTTTTTGCTTTACCTTGAGCTTTAGAGGTATACATTTCTTTGCTGCTTCTTGGTGCGATCTAACGAAGTTTTCATATATGGTATTAGCAGTTGGTTCCTGCTCTTGTGCATGAATCTCTGTTTGATCTCTGTGTGACCAAGTTGACCAGTTGTAGAGCTGTCTAAATGATTTTTTAGTTTTGTTCGCTCGTAGGCTTAACTTCAACTTGGAGGTTACAATCCTATGATCAGTAGACACACCATAGAAACTGCTATAAACTTCACAGTTATGACAGCTATTGATCCACTTCTTATTCATAAAAAGATAGTCCAGTTGTGCCTTGTCTCTATTTGGGGATTGATGGGACAGGGCTTACCGGGTCTTTTCTGAAAACGGATATTCATGCATTGTAGGTTGTTTTCAAGGAGAAAAGTTAATAGATACTCTCCATTTCGGTTTGTTCCATCACAGAAAGAAAACTTATGCTTGTTGTCTTCCCGTCCTATATGTGCATTCCTGTCACTCGCGATAATCAATAAATTATGTTTGGGGATTAAGCGCACTATTGCTGATAGTTCATCGTAGAAATTCAGGATCTCTTGCTTGTCACTGACGTTGGTAGGGCTGTAGCAACAAATAACAGTAGTAGCAGGAATTATCCTTTGTGTTATCTTCTCAGCACTTTTCAATGATTTCAATGCTCGAGAGCTAAGCAGAAGTCCTACTCCCCCAATGGTACTATTTGTTGAATTTTTCCATGCTGACGCTGATACTAGTGTCCACCTGTTACTAATTTCATGGTATTTTATGTCCATGTCGTTGTGGAAGAGACGGTGCTCTTGAATACACACAATATCGATATCGTGTTCTTTGGATGAAGCAACAAGTTCTGATATTTGAGATGTGGGATGAAGTGTCCGTACATTAAACGTGGATATTTTGATGGTATGTCTACATTTTGCCAGCCTAGGTTTTGGTGCTGTAGTAAACTTGTCGATAGCTGTGGTCAGTGCCGGCACACCAAGTAGTGACCCTTGGTTACCCATGTGGCGGTCGATGCGGTATGGAATTCTGGTTTGTATTGAATCTTTCGATAGCTCGGATAATAACAACTGAGCTACGTCTACAGCCGAATCGCAGTAGTTTCTCAATTAGACTAGTTGAACCTGTTCGTTGATCTTTTAATGATTCTTCCGCTCAGCGTCTTTTGTGCTCTGCCATTGACTGATTTTTTTTAGTTCTTCCGCTAAGGCGCATAACTGTCATGCTGCTCCCCATGACGTTACCAGGGCCCATTTACCAGTTCAGGTTCTACATCAGTCTTCCGTTATGTCACGTGGAGATAACTCAAGTTAAATCGCCGATACTCCCTCCCCATCTTTAATACTAGCTTTTCTTCCTAAAAATCGAAATTTTCCTCGATATCATGACAAATAGTTTTTTTAATTGTAAAAGAAAAAAATACTTGATGAAATTAAGTGAATTTTTTTTTTCGGAGAACTTCATTCCATAACGGATACGTACAATTTAAACGTTTTTCGATATTTTCATTTTTAATGTCTTGATTAAACTGTACAAGTACCCTCTGCTCTATCGCTATTTTTATAGCAGGTGCTCGACCGAGCTTCAATCTATGTCCCCTCCCCTGCAAACATTTACAACAAATATTCGTCTAGCTACAAAACTTTCAATTATCATTCTCTACTGATGCCTAATACGTAATTTCCATGAGAAAAGTTTCTTTCCTAGAACTCGCCATCAGGGGAACACAATATCACAGGACTGCTTCCCGGCTGACAACAACATATCCGTTTTCAAATGAAATGAAAACAACTTCTTGTTGAACCGCCCTCTTAAATAATTAAGATCCACCCTAACCGATCATCACAGTGTTGTTTCATACTGTACACAACACTCATTAACTCTTATCCTCGAGTAGACCTTGGGCCTTAAACATGGTGACTCTCTCGTAAAAAAAGCTCTTTATACATTATATAAGCATTATACGCAAGCAACTGTTACGTAACGGTTAAAAGTACTAAGTGATAATCAGTTCCAAGTGATAGACTTTTGGAGGTTGAAAGTTAAAGTTTCAGTACACACGATGCTAATAATCCAATTACAAATTACCTAAGACTTCTATCCAGTCATGGCTGACAGATCAAGAACAGTCTACTCTGTAGACTGAATAAACGGTTACATTTGAAATTCCGTTCAGATTCACGAGTTGAAAATTAAGATTTCCCAAATTCAAGGCAGGCTAAAGAAGGTCGTGGGTTTCATCTGCCGAAAAGATATAAGAATAACATTCAGGGTGAAGAAAGTAGTCCGAATAACCTATAGAATACAAACAATTTTTACAGTGGAATTTAATTATTAAGGTATCCTATAGTCATTACATTATTCCCAGCCCCGCGGGCTAAATTAATCTTTTATTTAAGTTTGTTACGGTTGCACGTAGAGTGAGAACCAAGAACAGTGCGATGAATGATATATTGGGGGACATCAATTCCAATAACTGCAGTATTTAAGAGAAAACATGTTTTAGGGGACTTTTTTATTTCGGGTAATAAATTTTAGTTTACGATGATTTATGAATACTTGAGGTCAGAGGTCAGAAATGGACATCAGTTTCTGATAATGTTAAGATCGATATGAACACAACACGCGAAATCGTGTAAATCTAATTCTCTCTCTCTCTCTCTCTCTCTCTCTCTCTCTCTCTATCTATCTATCTATCTATCTATCTATCTATCTATCTTCCCGCTTTTCTAAACCAGCCAACTTATCTTAGATGGATAGATTCAGGCCTAGAAAACAGAAATCCTTTTCTCTTTGTCAAAACAATTACTCATATCATACGATAATTAACGGACAAAATAAAGGACGCGAGAGTAACGAGGTTATTCAAGAAAACCCAACGTCCACTTACTATCTACCTATATATATATAATATACTTACTACCTACCTATATATATAATATAAAATTATCACCATCCGATAAATAAAAAGGGGAGGGGTCGCAAAACGAGAGTTAAACGTGATCTCGTGATGTATATATATATTTCCACTTCCGGTTATTAAATAGATGAGCATTGGCTGACGAGAGCTTTATATGGGTATCTAAAAAGATCCTAATCATCGGGTTTGAAACCGACGGTACCAATGACTTGTCTTATCTAAAATCTTTCTGTAAACAATATATATATATATATATATATAAACTAACATAATATTAAAAAATATATAGACGAAAAAAAACACATTTAACTACACCTAGGTTTAAAATAGGTCAGATCACTAGATATCTACGCTTCCCGCTCAAAAAGCACATACAAAAGTAAGGGTTGAACCTGAGGTCAACTGGGCCTTTTTCTTGTAAGTGCCTGACCATTCGCTGATTAGGAAGGATGCGGCAGAAACTAGGAAACTGATTGGCTAACTAAAAACTCAATAGAATGTGCGTGTATAAAAAACGCGAGACAACCACAATTCTTCGTATAGGTCTGACGAATCTTAGCATGGATGAAACGCGGAATATTTTGTGTAGCTTAATTCCCATAAATATTTTTATAAATTACAATATATATATATATATATATATATATATATATATATATATATATTTGTTTTATTTGTTTTTTTGTTTTTGTTTTTTGCAGTTTTTGTTTTTTTTTTGTTTTTTTACCTTTCCGATGTGCCAGACGGCTGGGGTCCGAGAGAGGTTTGAACTATAAGAAACACGGTCCGAGCGTAACGGGCCACATTACACAAACATAGTGGCATAATTAACAAAACTTGTACTAACAAAGTATTTTACAAAAGTTAACGTCATAATTCTGAAGCCATAACTGCTACTAATCGCTTTCCGTGAGGTTTTAGATATAACTGTACTTATTGCGTGAGTGAGTCTTGATAAGGCGCAGAAACTTATCTGTAATTTAATTGGCCCTACTTACCTTCTTCTCTGCAATATCTCTCTCTCTCTCTCTCTCTCTCTCACACACACACACACACAGACACACTCACACACACACACAGACGTAATGTTGTTAATCTCGGTCTTTTCTATAAATACTATTATGGCAAGTGTACTACAGAATTGTCGGATCAATTCCGTGCTTCTTTTGGTCCAGCTCGTTTAACTCGTTGGTCTAGTGGTCTTCATAACTTCTTCGTTGTAATACCTCATTGTAATTAAGCTTCTTATTCCAGTAGCTTTCTTCTCAAGAACTGCAAGGTTACTGAACTCTTTTTCTGCTCACTATTTCGCTCTAGCTAAAAACCTGGTCTTTTTAATGCTAAAATTAATAGACATCCCCTATCTTTGCTATAATCATCTTTCGTACTTGTTAGCTCCATACATTAAGTGGCTTCACTCCTTGTCTGAAGCGATTTCTATTTTTTTTAATCCATTAATTCCTGAAATAAGGTATATTACACTATCCCATAACAATCATGCTGCCCACTTTTACGATTTGTTCATCTTACAAACAAAACCAATAACATTGACGCAACCATTTCATCAGATAATGTCGAGTGTCAGATTAATAGTCGATTTCTATTAAAAGCCTTTCGTATTGACCCGGGTCAATATATCAGTAATTTTTGTCAGCTGAATTCTGACCAGCGACTTCTTCGCAGATTTGACAACCAGTTTGCAACTTTGACCCGTGGTTCACGCCGACCAACAATGTTTCATTTGCCAGAGTACGGAAACGATCAACACCGGGCTTAATTCAATGGCATACGACCAAAACGGCAACCGGAATATATCGATCCGTTTTCGGGTACTCTTTCGAAGAAAAGAGTCGATTATAGAACGTCACTTAAAAATTATATATATATATATATATATATATATATATATATATATATATATATATATATATATATATATAGTTTTCCGGTAGGAAGATATCCAAAAATTGAAAAATAATTGAATTTCAACAAGGGTCGCTAATAGTGCTCTATTATAAGAGAGCAAGTTAGATTTTTCATGTAAATACAGTCATATCTTGCTACGATGTGCAGACCGTTTCAATCATATTAGATATCATCAGGCAAGTAAAATTAACGTACAAAAACTGAAAAGGTTCAACAGCTTTTCAAATTTTGAGGAGATAAGATTCGCCATGAGTGGCGATAGGCAAAATTAAAGTTATTATGAGCTTAACTTAATTCCGAAGATCCGGTTTCTGTTAAGAGAATGGGGGTTCAGAAGGGAGAGTTGGAAGGGTAGTTTCAGGTTAAGGAATTAGTAAGGAGGAGGGGTAATATAATAATACAGGGGGGGTGAAGGAAAAAAGGGGCTTTATATATGTGTGTGTGTGTGTGTGTAACCCTTTTTCCCTTCTTCAATTTATCTCTTCTTTCGTTTTCTTTTTTGTTTTCCTTTTCTTTTCTTTCCCTTTTCTTTCTCTTTTTTATCCTGTTAAGTTTGACGTCCTCTTACATCCTATCGCGTTTTATGTTTGGAGTCTAAAATGTCACTTAACCTACTCCCCCTTTAAAATTTAAGGTTTTATTTTTATACAAAAAAATATATATTTCCCCAATTCTTCTATTTGTGAACCAAACGCTTTCTGTGATACACAGACTTTATTACGTCACCTGACGAAGACTTTGGATTATTACAGACCAACATTAGCATGTTCAGTGTAGCGACTATGTAATATTTTTCTATATAAATAAAAATTATACATATATATATATATATATATATATATATATATATGATTTTCAGTGTGGGCTACGACGTTGTTTGGCTTTGGAATTTATTATACGACAGTCAATGCTCCTAACCACTACGCTATTGGCGGCTGCTGCGTGAGTCATGAGTTTAACGATTTGTTTACACAAAGAGCATTGCTTATATGCTAATGGTATTCGTGTATCACTTCTCAATATGCTCAACTCAAGATAAGGAGCATTATATATATATATATATATATATATATATATATATATATATATATATATATAAATTTTTCTTAATTATAGCTGTCTAGCATGCTATTAGAAGTCTGGCGAGAGATAGGATCTCGAAGCAAGCATGTACGTAGATTACTGTTTTATAAGTAAATTAAAAAAAAAATTTCTGTCGATTTCGGAAATTTAACCACCAACCTTCTTCACGTATATCTGAATATTTTCCTGTCGATTTCGGAAATTTACCCACCAAACTTTTACGCGGAATTTTAACAAAACACTTTATTCAATATATGATGACGGCATGCTCATGACGTCATAAGAAAAAAGCAATTGTACTTTGAGTATCGCCCGCAATAGGGATTGAACCTTGCACACGTTGGTTATTCTATTTCAAAATATTCCAATAAAAAATAATAATAGTATGTAATTTCTCTCTCTCTCTCTTTCTCTCTCTCTCTCTCTCTCTCTCTCTCTCTCTCTCTCTCTCTAACACACACACACATTCAGATCTCTGCAAATTTTAGCAATTTTGTAAACCTGATGCGAAATTTGAATAATACAGTCACCATCTTGTGTCTGCGATCGTCATCAACATTAAAAAATGTCGCACTATTAACCAAAAGTAATTATGACCCCCAGACTCTTATCGGTTGATCCAGAAAATGGCGCGTTCACATTTTTATTAATCAGAAATTGCGAACCGGAAAACGATAATAATAATAATAATAATAATAATAATAATAATTAGCGGGACCTGCGGAAATTCCACAGTGGACTTTTTCCATATGTAATATATTGATGTTGGCATTCTGTCCATGTTCAGCTTAAATGGAGACGCCCTGGTATTATTGTAGCTCTTTTGATAAAACTACAAAAGTATTTATCTAAGCTAGCAAGGATGCCCATGTAATCCTGTCGTAAAATACACTTACATATGATATTTTAATTTATGCAGGTTTCGTATATATTATTACAGGGTCAATTTTTTTAATCGATTCTTATATATTATAATGTTGCAATTTGAAAAATAAAAAAGTATATCCATATGACTTGGTTGCATCAGTTTGAACCGAAATCGAATCCAAAACTTATGAAGAAAAAAATAAAAAAAGTACACACACACACACACACACATATATATATATATATATATGTGTGTGTGTGTGTGTGTGTGTGTGTGTGTGTGTGTGTGTGTGTGTGTGTGTGTGTGTATATATGTATCTTGAATTCCTTCAGCTATGATCGAAACCGAAACCAAAACTTATGAAGAAGTCTTGGTAAAATTATTTATTTTAAAAATAGATGACTTGAGTGCCATTAGCTTTAATCGAACCCGAAAGCAAAACTTATGGAGAATTTATGGTGAAATTATTTTTTACAAGGAATGAAAGGTCATAACAATTAAATGACAGTCACTCGAGAGAAAATAGATGTAAACGTGACACACAAAATAACACACACGCGATTGTATTAATATATGAATTATAATAAAAATAATAAGAAGAGGAAAGAAAGAAAGAAAGACCTTAGAAGAACAAGAAAACTTCCCAAAACCAAACTAAATAGTCGAAACTTTAATTAAAGAAATAAAAACGTGGGCAGTGTCACTAATAATATACTCTGGAGCACTTATAAACTGGACCAAAAAAGAACTAAGAAATCTCAACCAGAAAACCAGGAAACTAATGACGATGCACAACGCACTACACTCGAAGGATGATACTGGCCGACTATATGTGAAAAGAAAAAAAAAACGGAGGGAGCGAACTAATCTGTATGAAAGACTATACACGATAAAAGGACTAGAAAAATACATAATGCAGAACACCAAAAAAATTATTACTGCAGTGAAATACACGGAAGAAGCAAGCAAGAGAGATGAGGGATAAGACGAGGAAGAAAATGGGAAGAGAAACAGCTACATGAACGATTCATAATGATTACAAAAGAAGAGATAAACGAAATCACTTGGAAATGGCTACAAAAATTGAAACCTTAACAGGGAAACTGAATCACTAATAACAGGTACACAAGATATCGCATTTAAATTTTTCACAAATGCGTAGTTTTCTGGATATTAAGCAATGCCATTTTGTATGTTATTGCTGGTGGCCATCTTTGTAAACGCACTTGGGCATAGTTTCTCGGGGTTGCGTTTACACACACGAGCGCGTGTTTGCGCATGTCAAGATGGCCATCAGCAATAACATAAGAAATGACAGTGCTTAATCTAGAAAGCTACTTATTTGCAGAAAATGTAAATGCGATATTCGTTTTCAGCATACCCGAAAACTGTAAAAATTCATTTTAAAAGGAAAATGTCAAAGTAGAAACTAGGTAAAAATTTACCTTTTCAAATTAAGTCAAATTCTAAATAAGAACCTCATTATTATTCCAAAAATCACGTAAATTTTTATTTATTCACTAAGATGACACAGTGCAAGGCACCTGGTCCAGATGGAGTGATGGACTTCTGGTTTAAACAGTTCCCATGCCTTTATCCACCTATAGCTGCTGCTCTGCAAAGGGTTGTAGAGTCGGGAGATGTCCCTGATTGGCTTGTGAAGGGAAGTACAACACTGATTAGGAAAGATCCTGCAAAAGGAACAGATGCCAATAATTATAGACAATTACATGTCTGCCATTGATGTGGAAACTGTTGACTGGAATATTTGCGGAGAAAATTTATGAACATCTAAAGAGTAATGGTGTTTTTCCTGATGAACAAAAGGGGTGCTGGAAAGGCTCGAGCGGTACTAAAGAGCAACTACTAATTGATAAAGCAATAATGCAGGATGCGAAGAAGAAGAAGAGGAATCTGAGCGTAGCATGGGGCGATTAAAGAAAGGCTTATGACATGGTTCCTCATTCATGGATACGTGAAATACTATTGATGATGAAGGTTGCTGAGAATGTGGTAGGGCTTTTGGAGACAAGTATGGCTCAATGGAAAACGGTGCTGACAGCAAACAGAGAGGAGATGGGGCAGGTTGGCATTAAACGTGGGATATTTCAAGGAGATTCGTTATTGCCACTTTTTTTTGTAATGATAATGATGCCACTGAGCATCCTCTTGAAGAGAGAAAAACTGGGGTATAACTTTGAATCTGGTGACAGACGCCTCAACCATCTACTGTTTATGGATGATTTGAAAATATTCGGTAGAAATGAAAAGGAAATGGAGAGACTAGTAGAACTTGTGGGGACATACTCAGAAGACATTGGGATGGAGTTTGGGATTACAAAATTCGGATTGTAGTAAATGTGCGGTTCTGGTGATAAAAAGAGGAGTAAAGATTCATTCGAATGGAATGGTGCTGCCAAATGGAGAAATCATGGGGGAAATAGGAGATACAGGATATAAGTATTTGGGGGTGCTGGAGGGTGTAGGTATCATGAACAGAGAAATGAAAGAAAAAGTCGGGAAGGAGTATCTTAGAAAAGTGAAACTAATTGCAAAGTCGAAACTGTATGGAGGAAATCTAATGAAAGCAGTAAATGCATTGGCAGTCAGTGTTTTGAGATACAGTGCGGGAATTTTAGAATGGTCTGACAAGGAATTGCATGCCATGGATAACAAAACAAGAAAGGTTTTAGCAATGTTTGGTATATTTCACATTCGAAGTAGCGTAGCAAGGCTGTATCAAAAGAGGAAAGATGGTGAGAGAGGATTGAAAAGTGTAAAAGATTGTGTTAGAACCGAAGAGATGTCATTGAAGGAGCATATGATTAGAAGTGGGGAGTGGATGCTTAAGGTTGTGGCCAATGAAGTGGAGGTGTGTGAGACCAAGGCTGATTATGCGAAACGTATGGATAGAGAAAGGGCATCCCATCCCTTTCCAGAGAGACGTTCATAAGCGAAATCAGAATTATAATCATCATCATTATTGTCATTATTATTATTATTATTATTATCATCATTATTATTATTATCATTATTATTATCATCATTATCATTATTATTATAATTATCATTATTATTACTATCATTATTATTATTATTATTACTATCATTATTATTATTATTATTATCATCATCATTATTATGACTATCATTATTATTACTATCATCATTATTATTATTATTATTATTATTATTATTATTATTATTATTATTATTATTATCATTATATATTAATAGAATAGCATGTCTCTTATTGTTTTTGTGTGTCTTACATCCAAGTGACTGTCATGTAATTAATATGGATTTCCATTTCTTGTAATAAATGATTTTACCAAGAATTCATCATAAATTTTGGTTTCGGTTTCGATTATGGCTGAAGGAACTCAAATTTTATTTTTTTTTTTCATAAGTTTTGTATGCAGTTTCGATTCAAGATGGTGCACCCAAGTCATATGGATACATTTTTTTTTTTTTAATCGCAACTTTATAATATAAAAAAATCGATAGAACATTAACTCTATAATAATATATACGAAATCTGCAAGAATTAAAATATCATATTTAAGCGTACTTTATGACCTGGCTACGCCGGGCGTCCCTGCTAACTTAAATAAATACTTTTGCAGTTTTAACAAAAGAACTGCAATAATATCAGAGCTTCTCTATTTACACTGAACATCTACAGAATACCAACATCAAGAGATTACATATGTGGAGTTTTCACACATCCCGCTCATTATTATCATTATTATCATTATTATTATTATTATCGTCGTCGTCGTCATCATCATTATTATTAATGTTATTATTATTATTATTATTATTATTATTATTATTATTATTATGTCAATAATAATAAAATCCTATAATCTGACATTCCAAAATAGCGGTGCCAGTATCCTATGGTATTTTTTTAAAAGGAAGCTGACTAGAAAAATCAAAAATAAAAAAAAAATATGACTCTTCGTTATTATTATCATTTGGTCTGCATTTATGCCGGACATCCAACCAAAGCTAAGATGGGGTTTTATAAATTACAAATCGGAGAATAAGAATAGGAACAATGAAATGGGCTTTATGACTAAAAAAACAGAACACAACAGGGTGGCTAATATAATCCCGAACAACACCGGGAACCCCTGTTAGTCATAAGTAAAAAATTTTTCAACATCATTAGTGATGCTTCAAGTCTCATTTTTACTGAATGACATTAATCAGAAATTGAAAGAGGATGTCATTTCTTGTTCGCTTTTGTACGTCATTAAGTGGAGCTCGAACAAAAGGGATCTATTAGAAGCATCTAGAAGTGTTTTTTAAATCGATCCATACATCCATCTATGGATCCGGGGTATCTTTCTTTTTAGTATTACTTGTTCTACCATTTAGATGCCATTTTTTTTAAATTTGTAGACGCGACCAAGTATCCTCATAAAATGGGAGGAGCTTTGTCGGACTGCCATATACTCGAAATAACATTTTCATCGGAAAATCATTTAGTTCACTTTCACTGCAAGAACTTGTACACCAAGGTTGGATAGTGGGATTGAGAAGCCAGCCCCTCAGAAGAGGGGCATTCTGACCAGCAAAAAGTTCCTCGACAGCCCTGTCGGCATTCCTCGGTGAGGTCGGCTCAGGCGATCAGCAATAAACTAACTCCTTCTCAAAGAGAGAAGGTAAAGCCTGGGAGAGTGTGGATCTCCTAGAACTGCGCAGAACTTAATTCCCACTGCAAAATCAACAGGGACCGGGTCGTTACTGGAATGGTCTACTTCATCGGGAAATGTACAAATTAAAAAACTTTACTTATAATAAAAAAAATGGATCAACCATACTCGAGCCTCCATTTTCTTTGGCTATTATATGACATTCTTACTTTTATCAAGCAAGAATTATAGGTAAGTTTTAGAGAGAGTAAAAAGAGAATCTTGGATTTAGTTTCGGCAGTCGTGTAACTCTCATGTCCTTTATTCTTTCGGTGATTCCTTATCACCATTATAGCATTATAACCATGATGCCCCTTAACAATATACCAGGTCAGCCATGTACATTCTTTCATCTGTATTAGTAAACTTATCAGATCAAAGAAGGAAATTTCAATAAGTTTCCTTGTTTAATCTGACGAAGTGGGTCTCTTCAAATAGAGACTCCACTGAAACATGTATGCGCATATGTAACCAATAATGTTTGTATAATAAACAGGTTATATATTAGGTTCGTGCAAAATTAATGTCGTTTATATATATATATAGTCGTCATCATCATCATCATCATCATCATCATCATCATGCAGTCCACCAGTCTTGACGATGACTAGTCGGGGCCCAGTACTTTATCTTTCGGTGTTGACATAGTCCTTTTTCTGTGTGAAACATCCGGTCACAGGCACTGCATATGTGGGTGCCAGGTTGTGTCGTCTATAGCGTCTCAGCTTCTCCAATCTTTCTCTCTATTTCTTTCTTTCCTTTGTGGAGACTGTTCCGCCAACCGCTCCTTTCTTTGGCTTGTTCCTCCCAACTCTCGACGTTAATGTTCATTGCCTTCAGGTGCCGCTTTGTTACATCTTTGTAGCGAAGCTTCTGACCTCCTACCTTGCGGGTTCCATCTTTTTTTTTTTAAGTTAACTAATACAGATGAAAGAATAAACCACCTAATGTACATGGATGACCTGATGTAAAGGAGAACGCCACATCTTTGTCTTGATTGCTAAACTTTAAAAAGAATTTTGTATGGAAATCACTCCAGACAAGGTATGAAGCCATTTGATGTAAGGAGCTAAAAAAGTAGTATTTCAAGATCAAAAGCTTGTCAACAATAAGTGTTAGATGGAATCAGTTCTGACCCAGAAAACAGCAATTCTTCTCTCTTTGTCAGGTCCATTGCTGATGGAATGTGAGGATTAAAGGACAAAATAAGGGAAGCAAGAGTTACGCGGATGCTGAAACTAAACCCAAGATCAACGTTTTACTTTCTTTAATGTAACTTACCTTTGATTCTTGCTTTATAAGAGCAAATGTTTTTTACCCAGGAAGTATCAAATACGATATTTTAAACTTTAACATTTAAATGGTCTCAAAAGTTTTTGATATGTTGCAAGCCAGACAAAAGGTAATCATTTACGGTAAGAAGCCTGACTAATTATGTGTGTTGGCATGATTAATCTGAATCGCAATCAGGAATTGGAAAAGTCGGAACATTTTGGAGTATCGGAATCGGTATCAGCATTGGAATAATTTGTGCATATTTTCCAATGCCAAAAACGATTCTTTTAATTATCTATATATTAATACGATAACGCGTGTGTTATTTTCTGTGTCCCGCTTAAATTAAAATATCATATATGTGTGTGTGTGTGTGTGTGTGTGTGTGTGTGTGTGTGTGTGTGTGTGTGTGTGTGTGTGTGTGTGTGTGTGTGTGTGTGTGTGTGTGTGAAATAAGTTTTACTCTATTGAAATAAAACAATATTTTTCAAATGCTTAATACATATTTATAATAGAAAGCTGAATGTCTGTGTGTGTGTGTCTGGTCACGAATAGGTTCCTATATGGTTGGCTATTATAGAAAACTGATCACATATAATGATAGAAGATGTATCGAGACACAGGAATGGGTATGGTTGATCTGGCATAATGATGATTCATTAAAATTGTAGGGTCTGCGTACGCGCCTGGTCCACAAAGTATGGAAATAAAAAATTTAAAAAAAACGTTTACAAGTGTTTTTGATATAGATGTACATAATAATACTTTGATAAGTATGTTTTAACTTAAATAGGGATGGTATAATAGAATTGTGGGGTCTGCGTTCATGCCTGGCCTCCATAGAATGGAAATAGGCACAAACTTTAATAAAGACTTTTCATATCTATCTGCATACTTTGATAATTATGTTTCAGTTTGAAGAAATATGGTACAATAAAATTATGGGGTGTTTGTTCGCGTCTGACTTCCATAGAATGGAAATATGTCACAAAGTTTAACAAGGTTTTTTAATATAGATCCACAGAATATTGTGATAAGTGTTTCCGTGTGAACAGGTATAGTATATAAATTATGGGGTTTATCTATTTTATTTTTACTTTCATCATATTTTGCTTTGGTTTTGATACCCCCAAATTCGAAGCTACCTCTTTACAACCCTTCCTTTTCATAACCTATCATACTTTCATAAATCAGAGTCCATTTTCTGTAGGCTGTTTTTGAACCCAGTCAACGACGGGTACTTTTGCTTGAATATATATATATCTATATATATATATATATATATATATATATATATATCTTCAATCTATACACAAAGTTGAGATTTTTGTCACACTGGCATTGAGATTAAAAGCCTACTTTTTCTATTAAAAAATTATCAAACCAAACGTTTAATATAGTCAGTCATTGATATGCAAGCGACTTTATATCAGTTAACTAATTTGCATATTTCTTTGAAAAAACAAACTTTCATTAATTATTTTTTTATTTTTTAGAGTTGCTTATTTGCTGATTAGTTTCATTTAACTATGACGCTCATTTCTATTTGTAGATATTTTTTATATTATAAATAAAAAAAATATATCCACCTGACTTGGGTGCGTCAGCTATAATCGAAACCGAAACCGAAACTGAAACGTATGAAGAATTATTGGAAAAATCATTTATTACAAGAAGAAATGGAAAGTCATAACAATTAAACGACAGAAACGGAAGAAAAAAGACACAAAATAACACACGTGCTATCGTATTAAGATATATAGATAACGATCATGATCATAAATATGGATATAGTATTAATGATAGTGATTAAGAGAGAAAATACAGCCTTTTTATTAAATGATATCATCGGCTACTTACTTCGCATAAAACGAATCTCTTGGAGAAAGTGGCGATCATTATTTATATAAAAACATTAGCGATATGATTTAAGAGTCCATTCCTGTGGCTTGGGAAGTAGAATGGTTGTAGGTTCAATTCTTGGTTAAAGATGGTTGCTATCCTAGCCATACTGAAAGGATCTGATAAACTGAAACAGTCTGTGAACGACAGACATATATACCTACACTAGTAGAATAACTGTCTCATGATGGGTACAATATATACGAGGGGCGTGCAATAAGTAATGCCCCTGACCCACTTCCCATAGCAGTAGAGTAACGAAACTTGACACAGTTATTAGTCTTTCTCTACATAGGAACCACCCAGAGTTATGCATTTCTCCCCTCGTTTGATGCAGCTCTGGAGACCGATTTTGTAGAACACCCCAGGTTGGTCCTCCAACCATGATGTGACTTCAGAAATCAAGGCTGCATCATCTGGGAAACACTTTCCTTTCAAAAACAACTTCATGGCTGGGAAGAGGTGAAAATCAGAGGGTACAAGGTCAGGAGAGTAGGGAGGACGGGGTAGGATTTCATAACCACACGCCCGTGCTTCTGATCTGGCGACATGCGAGTTGTGGACTGGAGCATTGTCTCATGATGGGTACAATATATAATATTCAATGGAGGATTGATTCTATAATAATACATACGCTATCCGCATAAATTAAAATAACATGTTAAAGCATGTTGTACGACCAGGCAACGCTAGGCATCCAGCTAGTCATTTAAAAAAAAATGAAGTAAAAAAAAATAAAGTGGACAGACACTGAGACATGTGCATGTGAGTATTGTTTTTTCTAAACAGTTCACTTCCTGTAAGTAAAAAAAAAAAAAAACTCGAGCTGATATTGAAACCAAAATCTAAAGACAGTGAGTCAAGTATAATTACCATGTCTGAATACCCTATATACTAACTTTCAAATTTGTAGATAAAAAATTCATTCAGTTTTTAGGTTGAGAAGTGTCCTAACACACATACACATTCTCACTTTTATAGATATACTAGCATTTCAGCCCGGCGTTGCCCGGGTGTTTGGAGGTGTATGTTAAGCCAAAAAAAAAAAAAATCGGTCAATTTTTTAAAACTTTGACCCCTATTATGACACCTCAACATTTATTGTTTTAAGCTCAAATTAAGTTATTAAGTTAGATCCATGTCCAAAGAACCTATATCTAAAATTTCAAGTGTTTAGACCGAAAATTGTTGGAGGAGTTTGGTAGAGTTCAAATCGTTCAACTTGGACTCCTTAACTGCCAAATATCTGGCCGAAAACGGATTACAAAAATTTTCCCAAATCTCAGTAACCTGTATATCAAATTTCGAGTCTGTAGACTGAAAATTGCAGAGTTATTGCGTAGGGAAATGTACACACACACACACACACACACACATTCACTTTTATATATACTAGCATTTCAGTCCGGCGTTGGATGTGTGTGTTGAGCAATAAAAAAAAGAAAAAAATGGTAGTAGGAAGGCAGGCTCGAACCCGTACCGTGAAGGATGAAAAGAACGGGGAAAAAACCTGACGTCTTTGCTGTTACAACCACCACCAAACCGAAAGTGACTTATATTTTAATTATGACTTGACAATCGAAAGGAGAGGATGACTTTCAAAAATATCGGCGAAAAAGCGACCCCCCCCCTTTAGAAACTGCCCAGTTGAAGGTGAAGATATTAATGTTCTTAGCCAATTTTTCGATATTTGTCGTCTGAAAGGTTGAATTTCAAAACGATACTGATCTTGTAAAGATCCATCGCTTCTGTCGAAAGCTTTAAGCAGACATGCAAACATACATACAAACATACATTTATATATTGGTAACTAAAAATTTTCGACACAAACCGATGAAAAAGCTTTCCCTATCTCTGAACACCCTTTATGTAAAATTTCAAATATTTAGACCAGAAATTGTCTGAGTAATTTGGTAGAGACCGCAGAGGTCAAAATTTTTTAAGCTTTGACCCCTATTATGACCACTTAACATTTATTGTTTTGGGCTCAAATCAAGTTATTAAGTAAGATTCATGTCCAAGGAACCTATATCTAAAATTTCAAGTGTTTAGATCCAAAATTGTCGGAGGAGTTTGGTAGAGTTTTCAACGGTCAAATCGTTGAACTTTGACCCTTTAACAGACAAATTTCTGTCCGAAAACGAATCACAAAGATTTTCACAAATCTCAGTACGCTGTATATCAAATTTCGAGTCTGTGGACTAAAAATTGACAGAGTTATTGTGTAGGAAAATGTACACACACACACACACACACACGCACACACAAACACACACACACACGCACACACACCGGGCACCCATGCTAGTATACATATATATATATATATATATATAGAGAGAGAGAGAGAGAGAAAATAAAAAAGGAACAAACCGTATTATTTGTTCACCAACGTTTCGTCTTTATTTCGAGACTTCCTCTGGATGAAATAAAGACGAAACTTTAGTGAACACATAATACGGTTTGTTCCTTTTTTATTTTCTCTATTTTGTCGGAATACTATTTCCATTATTTTCATCATATATATATATATATATATATATATATATATATATATATATATATATATATATATATATATCTGGATCCCACATTTTTCATTTCTCAAGTGACGTCAGCTTCGGGCGGCCATTTTTTTTCTTCGAGCTGCTGTTGCCAAAATTGTTAGTCACTACTTATCAAGGCCTGAAAGCCACTCGGGGATGAGGATTATTGCGTGTACAGTAATCAATGGGATAGTAATCGTTAGTATTGAAGATTTGATAAAGTGTCTTACTTAAGGGTGTGGTTCATCAGGAATTTGTTTATGTTGAACTTGAAGACATCCAGGTTTTAGTCAGGTGGGAAACAGACAAACGGAAGAGAGTTCCACAGGCGTGCACTTCTTAGAAAGAAACTTTGTTCATGGAATCTACGTTTTGGTTTTGGCACAGATAAAGAGTGGGGAAAAGTTTTGACAGTGGTTTCAGGTAGGCAGGTGTTTATCGTGAAAGATTAGCGAGGGGGGACTAGAGATTGGAGCTTAGATGAGCACTTGCCATGGAAATAGCGATAAAACAAAGATAGGCTCGCAATGTCTCTTCTGTGGGAGAGAGGTTGCAGGGAAGAGAAAAGGGCATCCCCCACTAAGCCACAAAGTCTATTTTGTACTCTGTCAAGGCAGGATTGGCTGTTTTTAGCAGCTCCTGTCCAAATGTGGCAGCAGTACTCCATCCTTGTTTTGAATAGAAAAGTCATCAATTATTTTGTCATAAAAAATGCTCATTTAATTTTAATATTTTTAAATGTATACAACGTATGGGATTTTATCTTGACTAGAATATAAATTTTCGGCACTTTTACACAATTGGGATGAGATTTTCGGAAATCATAAAACTGATTTACACATGAAAATAAGGGAAGCATGTATGGTTCCCCCATGAATGCACAGTGAATGAGGCATAAAAAAATGACTAAGTTCAGCATTTTCCCCACCCTCCATTTAGCTCCAAAGTCCCCAGGGATGTCAAATCCTGGTAAAAATGAACAAACGGTGCAGTTTTAGGCCTTAACATATGTAAATTTGAGTTCTGCATCATGCAAAAAAAGAAATTACTAAGTTCATCATTGCCCCCACCCCACCATTTAGCCCCAAAAGTCCCCAAGGACCATATTAAAATCTGAGTTCAACACCATGCAAAACTGCTAAATAGACATACACAGAAATTTTGGACAAATATGGTAAAATAGTCCTAAAAGAGCCCCTGAGGCACACCTAAGAGTTATCGCAAAGTATAGACAAACAAAATTATATAGAAATCAGTTAGTTATAACTTTTCAGAAAGTTTTATAAAAATCCAAGGCATCAATATTTTTTTAATAAGCTCAAAAGTGTCAATTTTACCCGTTTTAACCTGAAAGGTACCCCTAGAAGGGTAACCAGAGTTTTTTCCGGAATATCCGTTCTGTTACTTTTTTACTCATATCATGTTTAATGTTTGTGTAAAATTTCAAAAAATTCCAAGGCGTAGTTATTGAGAAAAGCGCAGATATATGAACAGACGAACGGACGAACAGACGAACGGACAAGGATGAATTTACAGGTTCACCCTTCTTTTGTAAGGAAACCAACAACGGTACTATTCCTCGTATTTTTACGATGATTATATCAAACATTTACGAAAATTGGTAAGATAGAAAATTATTTATTAAAGAAAATAAAAAATAGAATTTGATGAAAACAATCGTAAGACACAGGGCAGTTCAAAAGGGAGGTAATTTTCCGTTTCAATTTAAACAAGATGGCAGCAATTTTTCACCTGCTAACATTTTGAGGTAATTTCGACTGCATACGTTGGAAGCTACCAATGTAACTTATGAGAATTGACAAAAAAAATCAGTTGAAACCAGTGTTTTGTTGGGGTTTTTTTTGGGGGGGGGGTATCTGAAAACTCCATTTATCAACTACAAAATCTCGTTCCAATAATGTAGAAGCACCAAAAAAACTACTTCATCAAATTACGTGATTTTTGGAATATTTCATCTTCTGTCCGTGAATGGTACGTACATCCAACCGATATTCTGTTTTTTTTTTTTGTTTTTTTTGTTTGTTTTTTTTCTTTACTTTTAATTGACTCCATAAGTATCAATCGGAATAAGCAGTGAAAAAAAAATGTTATTTAAAATTATTTTACTTGTTTTTTTAAAAAAATGTGTTTTATCAAATCTAATGTAAATTTTCTCCAGGGGGAGATAACTCTGTAATTAATTCTTATGATTATCTCCCTTGGTATTTATTCGTGGCTAGTCAGAAGTGAAACAAACTTTTTTTCACTCTAAACAAGGCACAGTGCTACTTTGATGTAGGGGGCTACTATCTGGGACATAATTTGTAGGGGTTCTATGTGGGGAGTTGAGCAACAAGATGTCTGTTTACATGATAATTGAACTTCTGCACGTCAGTACAATCAGGGAAGCAGGGACCCAGAAGGGAATTCTAAAGTCTAGCAGTACTAGGGAAGAAACTATTAGAGTAGAAGGCTTTCTTACATCTAAGGGTTTCTACAGTGTAGGGGTGGGATTTTGCTGCTTGGTGGGTTTGTCAGGAGTATTTATGTTAAGGTACAAAGGTTGAAGCTTAGATGACAGTTCAGGACCTTTGGCGACTCTCTTTTGAACTCTGTCTAAGAGAGAGAGACTAGTAGCAGATGCACCGGCCCAAATGTGCCAACAATATTCCATGCATGGACGAATGTAAAGGTAAAGGATACTCTCAGGTGTGAGTAACTTTTTAGCATGGTAGAGAGAGCCCACCTTCTTTGCAGCAGCTTTAGCAATGTCCTCAATGTATCTGTTCCACCTCATGTTCCCGTGAATGTTAAGCCAAGGAGTTTGAACAAAGTATGTTCAAGTAATGAAAAAAAAAACAAGTAAAATAATTTTAACTGAAATAAATAAAATAAAATAAAACTAATATTGAAACAGATTAGTAAATGTGTCAACAAATTCACCGTTTTTACACAACTATTTTGTATCTAGAAATGTAAACAAAAAATAAAAAAAGAATTGTTCTTATGTTTGCCAACGGGTTAAAGTTGTTTAGTTGTAAGAAAATAGCGACAGTATAGTTGTAATAAAGAATAGTTGCAAAACACCCCACTCTTCCCATGTTAAATAATAATTTCGAATATATATATATAAAAGCGAAAATGTATGTATGTATGTGTGTGTGCACTTTTGTGTATGTCCAGCAAAGGCTTTGCGGGGTGGGGGGGCATGCTCGGTCGGGTCACTGCTTCTTAAAGCTTTTTATATACTGTCTAAATCATAACATCTACGAGTTACAAACGGGGGCGTGTCTACCTTTAATTTGCCCGACTTTTACGTGCTATTTTCAAGATTTTTTTTTCGATCCCCGCGTGTTCGTTTTGGCTTTTCAGTATAAAAAAGCGAAACTGTGAAAACGAATTTGTGTTCTCGGCTCTATGTGTCGAGATGTCCAGAAAGCAAATAAGGTTTGATCAATGCTGGGGAAAAAAACCCCGTCATATGAGACAATTGCTATTCATTTGGCGGGGGGGGGGGGGGGGAACAAACAAATCCGCAGAAACTGGCTTGCAGCGCCAAACTTAAGTCACGTGATGTTCGCACCTGTCAATTTCACTTTATAAACGTTAACTTAAGACAGTTTTCACTTCCTCTCCCCTCGTGGCCGAGCGGATTAGATGTCAGGGTTTTTTCCCCTTTCTTTTCCACCTTTGCGTCAAGGCTTCGGGTTTGAGCCTACTTTCCTACCAAAACTTTTTTTTTCTTTTACACCTCCACCTGACTACAACTTTGACGTCTTCAAGTCCAACATAAACAAACTCCTGACAAACCACCCCCTTAAGTAAGACACTCTATCAAAACACCCAATACTAATAATTACTACAATACTATCTCATTGATTACTGTACACGCATAACCCTTATCCCTGAGTGGCCTTCGGGCCTTGATAAGTGGTGACCCCCTTGTAAAAAAAAAAAAAAATAATGTATCATTAGCCATGACTATAAATGGTTGAGCAGGTTTCTTGTAGTTATTAAAGTAAAGAAGCTTAGTCTTAGTAGCATTGAATGTGACCATCCATTTTTCTCCCTATTCAACTAGAGACTGGAGGTCTTCCTCTAGTGTTTCTGCCGTTGGCTTGGATACATGTTCATTCGTTTTCTGCTCATGTCTATTATAGGGCGTGGTGTTGTCAGCAAACATATCCATCTCAGAAACAATTTGAACAGGGAGGTCATTTATAATATCAGGAATAATAAAGGACCAAGGATCGACCCCTGAGGTACACCCACATTTATATCACATTGTTTAGATGTACGACCATCGAGGACAACCTGGATTCTTTTCTTATTTAAGAATAATGTTATTTGTCCAGCAATACCATAGGATTTTATTTTCATGAGAAGACCATCATGCCATACCCTGTCAAAGGCCTTAGATATATCTAAGGCTAGTGCCCTAGCCTCCTCTGTTTTGTCCAGTACATGGTATACACTCACAGAGATTACAGTTAGGATATCTGCAATAGAACGGGCTTGCTTAAACACATACTATTGATTGGACAGAAGTTCAGCCTCTGTGAGGTGGTGGACTAGAGCTTGATTAATTATGAACTTGAATATTTTGCCAAAAAGAAGGCTAATGGGGTGATAATTTAATGGGCCAGTTCTTTCGCCAGAATTCTTGTAAACTGGTACCAGAGAAGCAATTTTCCTGCAGTCAGGAAAGCAAGATTCGTTAAGGCATTTGTTGAAAAGTTTAGAGAGAATAGGAGCAATTTTTAAATAGTACAGTAGGGATGTGATCAGGTCCATATGCTTTTGAAGAGTCTAGGTTTTTTATGATAGCATGTGCTTGGGAAGGGGTAATTTTCAGATCATCTAGTGTGGTTTCTGTCTGCAGAAGAAAATCTGGGAGGGAGTGGTTTGCTGGGTCCAAAGTAGAGTTGGAAGCAAATCAGCGGACTAGCAGATTAGCCTCCTCTGTTGCCGTGCAAAAACTATATAAGTGTTGATTTGATAGATTCAAGTACAGAAAACAGCCATTCTTCCATCCTTGTCTGAAATGACTCTAGAACCTGTGCTTATCCTTTAAGTTTAGCCTGGGAGGCAAAAGAAAAGAACATTCAAAACTCACTTACAAGCTCTATCGTTTTGTGCACACGTTCATTGCACACTAAAACTTGGGCGAGCAAAGTGTAGTATTTGTTCTCGCTCGCCAGTGTAGGGTAAATCCTTTTAAACTGAGGCAGTTTTATATATTATTTCTCTTTCTGCAATCCTTTGAGATGAGTAATTTTTTTTGTTTTATTTATTTATTTGTGACCTGTTATCCTCATCTTCATTGTTGATATTTTTTTCACCACACTTCATGACGCTTCGGCCAACTATTCATCTGGCCTTCTTCAGATGGTTAACCATGACGGGATACTAATGCTGAGTTTTTTTACTGTATCCTAAGTAATCATTGCCTTCCATAGTTGTTTCTGTCTTACTACGTTTTGGTGCAGTGAATAAAGGCGTTGAATCTCTATGGTTCCACGTTAGCATAATCTGAAGATAGCGGTTTCAATCCTGCCCAAAGCAGGCAAGAGGATTAGTTGGCCAAAACGTGGTGAGATAGCAACAACTATGGAAGGCAGTAATTACTGAGGATCCAGATAAGAGACTCAGCGTTCTTATACGGTCGTGCTTAACCATGTGAAGAAGGCCAGAGGAGTAGTTGGCCGAAACGTTGTGAAGATGAGGATAACAGTCCGCAAATAAATGAATGAATTTTTGTTTTAATTCAGTGTTTCTTTTGGGGAGCTGGATTTTCCCCACACTAAAAGCTGGCCTTGTGTCTAACTCTGCCCTTCTGGAGAGGCAAGTAACTAGGAACAAAGGGCAAGTCGCACAGAAGCAAATTGTCACCCACTCACAAGCACAAAAAGAGCAAGTTAGGTCCATGCTACGACATACACACACACACGCGCACCACACGAACACACACACACACACAAACACAGAACTTTGAAATGAATTTTCTAATGCTCGTGTTTATTTCTTATATAAGAACTTTAAAACTTCCCAATGAACTTTGGTTTTCAAAGTATATTTTACACTTTTCAGGGCCCTGTCGGTGGGGCATTAGAATATGCCGACTGCCCCCCTGCAGAGGGTAAAAGTCCCTCAACGGGGGTCCTGGATATGATCGTAAACTATATCCAGTGGTGAGGCGCCAGCTTATGGGCTTTGGGGAGTGTGGAGCCACCTTTAATAACCATTGCTCCCAGGTCCACTCTGTTAAATAGAAACCAACGTGAAAACAACAAATATATTCTATTAAAAAAAATTTTCTCCAAAATCTTTGGATTCGGCATTAAATAACCTGAAAAGGGTTGATATGCCGTAAAACAAAAACAACCAACCCACCAACCAAACACTTTTCAGTTTATATTTCAAATCTCTATAAAATTGTTGATATATAAATATATTTTGGTTGTTAAACTCTTGTTTTGTCGCTTCCATCCACACAGTCATGTTGTTAAATTCACTGTTTGGTGGATGGTGACCCATTTATGATGTTCAAGTTTTTATCCATCTTTTTCGTGCGAAAATTTAGCTACTTTTATAATAATTGTAAGCGTATTTTTTGGGCACTTTTCAAAAACGTTATCGTCAGAAGCTGCGCCACAAGTGCTGAATAATAAATAGACTAATATATTTCTTTATTACTATTATTTATTCATATCAATATTTCAGGCTAAATTTATGTTAAAATTTGATGTTTGAATGTTACACATGTTTCTGGTACGAAGTTCAGACATTTAATACTTTGAGAACAGTTCATTCTTTTATTGAAAGTTATCTTTGTGTGCTTGCTTATAAATTTATAACTTAAAATAAAATTTTATATGTGCGTGCATGTGGTGTGTGTGTGTGTGTGTGTGTGTGTGTGTGTGTGTGTGTGTGTGTGTACTTGTTTCCTTTTCAGAGTCAAGAAATACCATTGTTGTTTTTGGAAAACTAAATAATGGTGTATCATTCAAACACGTGTTTGAATATATGGTTATAATAAATTTATAACTTAAAATATTGCAGCATTAAAAATTTATGTGTGTGTGTGTGTGTGTGTGTGTGTGGACTTGTTTCCTTTTCAGAGTCAAGAAATACCATTGTTGTTTTTTGGAAAACTAAATAATGATGTATCACTCAAACACGTGTTTGAATATATGGTTATAATAAATTTATAACTTAAAATATTGCAGCATTAAAAATTTATGTGTGTGTGTGTGTGTGTGTGTGTGTTTGTGTGTGTGTGTGTGTGTGTGTACTTGTTTCCTTTTTAGAATCAAGAAATACCATTGTTATTTTTGGAAAACTAAATACTGATATATCATTCAAACACTACTGTGTTTGAATACATGGTTAAGTGTTAGTTTTACTCACTTAGAACTGCTTTAAAGCTTCACCGTTCACTCATTTTGCGACCAAATTTCAAACAATTTTTACAGTTCATAGATCACCTTCTCAGCTATAGTTTAAAATAAAACAAAAGTTATAATAAAATTATTTGTGTTCAAAAGTCCTCAGAAAAAGTAAGAAACGTGAGAGACGATTTCTGCTGATTGGTTGTCGGTTACCACAGCAACTTTTTTGTCATCAACACCTTCATAAATCATAGTAGGAATGTCACTCGCATGACATATTATTTTGGTTATATAGTGAAAGTTAGCAAAAGTGATGCTCTTTGCCCTGCTAGGGCTAATAATATTTTGCTTACAAGGTCGCCTGTTAATTCTGTTTCTCTCTTTTTTTAACCTTTCTGTTTATTTACTTAATTATGTCTGTTATTTGATTTTTATTTAGTCAATTTAAAAAGTTGGTAATAATTTTTTATGGATTGTTGATAATGCATATGATATCGAACACAAAAAAGAAAATATTATTTCAAAGAAAAACCTGGAAAAATCATGGATTACATAGAAAAATGTGAGCATGAAAAGTAATATGGTTAAGATTACACTGAGAAAAGTAAAAGAACTAGTTGTTAAAACTGGAAACGAAAAAGACAAGCTATTCTAGTAAAAAAATGTAATAAATTTATAAATTTAATACTACAGCATTAAGAATGCATACATAATGTTAAATTTAATTTTTAAAACATGTCTAAATACCCTATATGCCAAATTTCAAGTCTGTAGATCAAACATTCATTGAGTATATAGGTTGAGAAATGTCCTTACACACATTCTCACTCTTATAGATATATAGATTGGCTCACAGATTACAGATTGAGGCTTGGGGTGATTTTCTATGTGGAGATGACGTACTAGAATTCAACAAGTGTGATTCCTGAAATGGTAGAGTTTTTTTTTGTTTTCTTGTTTTGTTTTTTTAAGCGTGACACACTGTAAGAACTATTAATGGATAACAACACAGTCTTCTGCAAAAAAAAAAAAATTCAAGACATCTGCAAATAAATGGGGCATGAACCTGAGATTTTGTTACACATATACCCCAGCCAGAAATGGCATGGCAGAATCATGACACTATAACAGTAAAATAAATTTCGACCAGGATGCGCTATTCCATACCAGAAACTGTCTACTGGCATAACGTGACCCCAAAAGACAATGACTCCCATTTGACCGTACCAGTCAATGCAATCTACTATTATGACGTTCAGATAAAAGAAGGTAATATTGTGTCACTATCAGCAGGTCATAAACACAGTCCTTACCAGGTTGAAGACTGTGGGTGGGTGGGTGGGTGAAGGCACCAGAGAATGGTTGTATTTCACAATTTTGCTGAGATTCGGTAACAGAAATAACGAGTCGACAGTCCTTCCTGGTATATAGGATGCCTCAACATGTGAAAATTGAAAGAAGATTCTAACAGCACAATGTTTTCAGAGAGTCTCTTATGTGATGACGAAACAGAGATAGTCAGACGATTTATCTGAGGCAGAAGTTAAAGGCCACGGCTTCAAAAAAGCCCACAATTCTGATGAAAACGGTATCATCCAACAAAAATGACTGCCACCGGCATGCTGCCTATGAGTTTTTTTTTTGTTTTTTTTTTTTATTATTTAACAGACTTGACACTACTTTTGTTTCAAATTAAATAAACACTTTAAAATAAAGTAAAACACACACAAACAAAAACTTATTTACATATGTAGACGAGTAACTTTTATTGCCTTTGGTAACATTTATTTGTTGTATGTATATTTTTTCACCAGTTTTTCTTTTGTTGGCTATCGGGAAAATGCCATTAATATTAATTGTTAAAAACAATCTAAAATTATGTTAATGTTATCTCCCTTACTTTTCCACCCTAAAGTACACTTTACAGGATTTCAGATTTGATATAAGGATTCTCAAGTTCAATTAAAAGGGCTCAATGTTTGAAAAAATGCATATGAAGAAGGTCGGGTGTTTCCATCGTCCGAAACATAAGAAAAATAGCAACCAAGATAAGAACAGTAATTCAAATAATAGAAATTATCAAGCCTCATCTAAAAAAAAAAAAAAAAAATCCGAAACATGAGTATGTAACCAAATGCAGAGTACTCCATTTTATGGGGAGCTAGATGTTCTTATTTACCTGCCTCCCCCACAAGGGCAGACTTAGACACAAGGTCAGTTTTTAATGTGGGAAAAATCCAGCTCCCCAAAAAGGGGCACTTGGATAAGAACAAAAATAAAAATTGTCTTAGTCATGAAGGATTTCTCCTCCCCTAACCTAGGACAGAAAAGGTGAAGTGTATCACCAGAACAGATACTACACTTTGCTCCTAGTCAAAAGGCCAAGAACGCGAAGATGTTGCACGACTTTAAAATACAAGTTTTGTGTGGATGGAATCAAGGGGAATAACTCTAATCGCCTTAATTTGCGACGAACACAAAAAGCAAGATGGCCGAACACGCCGCTCATCTCACGCCGACAAGTTATTCTTCAACAAGACCATCAATTTTTGAAATTCTTGCCGAAGATGGTTTGAATAGAATTATCCGACCTGCAGTAAAACATGCAACTCGCGTAAGAATCACATTTGTATAAGAATGATTTGATCACTTGTTTTTGGCCGAATTAACTTTCTTGCGAATAACATTCGATTTTTGGGCTTGTAATTCCTGTACACATAGATTCGAAAAAGTTGTCAAAAAACAAATATATAACAAATAAATGTTATCAAAGGCAAGATAAGTTACTTTTCTACCAAACTGGATATATTTTTTGTGTTTTTATTCAATGTAACACGTTTATTCATCTCGAAAACATGCAGTGTTTACCGATGTATTGGAAAATTCAAAATGGCTCCCGCCCGACTCTCTCTTTAACACGGTAAGTTTGGGAAAAGGTGTTATAAATAAAAAAAAACTAGACAAAATACTATTAAAAAACCACCGAATATATGTCAACTTGTGTCACGGTAACATATATTGAGCGAATTTCTAACAGTATTTTGTCTAGTTTATTATTTATAACACCTTTTCCCGAACTTACCGTGTTAAAGAGAGAGTCGGGCGCCATTTTGAATTTTCCAATACATCGGTAAACATTGTATGGTTTTCGAGCTGAATAAACATGTTACATTGAATAAAAACACGAAAATCATATACAGTTTGGCAGAAAAGTAACTTATCTTGCCTTTGATAACATTTATTTGTTATATATTTGTTTTTTAACAACTTTATTGAATCTATGTGTACAGTAATACAAACCCCGATTTTTTTTTTTCTGTTAAAAATACAATTAAAAAATTTATTGTTTTAATTGTATCGTTAATACAAATGTAGATGCTTATGCACTTAGCGGTAATGTTTTAATAGTATTTTTGGCGGACCTGAACGAGCTTTTTCTCTGCTGTAAAAATAATTCCTTTGCAAGTTTTATTTTCTGTTTTCTTTTCTGCGGGTGTTCGTCGATAACGGACTTAACTTTCTCTCATTTTTATTTTTTTACTTCCTTTATTTATTTATTTATTATTTTCTTATTCTTTTCATTGGTTTTAGTCGGTCGTTTGGTAATTTTTTACTTTTTTCAACCTTAACACTCCCCTTTAAAATGACGACTTTTATAGGTTTTCGGGTATGCTGAAAACGAATATCACATTCCAATTTGGGTCAGGCAAGTAGTTTTGGGGATCTTAAGACATTTTTCCAATGTATCTAAGTAATACATTGGAAAAATGTCTTAAGATCAAAAAAAAAAAACTATGACCTGAATTTTGATTTAAAAAAAAAAAAAAACATTTAATTTTAGTTAGTTTCAATTCATAAGATTGAAAAAATTATGAAGTTCAATAGTTAAACTACCACTGAGAATTTTTGCATTTCATAAACTTACCTTCATTATTATCCATAGTGCTTGAAAAAAAGTGTGTTCATTACAATAAACGAAATCCCCCCCCCCCAAATCCTCCACTCTATGAGACAGCTGGCGGCTCACTGAATATAAGTAAAGGACAGTTGCAATCTGGAGGTATCTGGCATCTATCCAGATACTGAACTAATACGTACAAGGCGTGTTTGGATCAATTCCCATTTTATTTATGGCGTTCTATTCATTTATTTACGACTGAACGAATTAGTTCAACCAGGTTATAAAAGGTTTAATGAATATCAGTGGCGTTCACCATTCTTAACATGGGGAGGATGAGGTGTTTTGTAACACGTATGCGCATTAGTACTTGTTTAGTTATAAAAAAACATGGCTACCAATAAAAACATAATGAATTACATTGGATAATAAAGGTTTTAATATTGAGAAAACTACTTCTCTGCCCTAAATTTTAATATGATATTCGTTTTCAGCATATCCGAAAATTTATAAAAGTTATCATTAAACATTGAATGTTGAGGTGGAACGAAAGTAAAATATTATAGGTTTTTGTTTAGAATTTTTACAAAAAATCAAAAGTACAGAAAAATTGGTTCAAGTGGTTAACCCCCCCCCCTATATTTTTTTATTTCCATCTTTTGTTTTCAATTTTTTTTTTCAGCAGATTATTATTGAATGGACACTAATCTACCAGATTATCAAAGAAATTTTTTAAAAAACTGAATATTTTAAGTATTTGTAGAGGGTGCTCAGTTTGTAATGCAACGTTCTAGTAAATCGATCACCCAGTTTAGAACCAGTTTACGTTTTTTAGGTTAAATTGTATTGAATTCAACTTCAATCGTCACCAAGCTTGCAATAGTAGCACAATAACCTCGTGACTGTAAACGACATTGTCACTTCCTCTCACTCAAGCTTTTTATGCAGTTTTTCACCTTGTCTCATTTGCATGTGTGCCCTCTGTTTTCTCGCGAGACCACAGTTTATAAAACACCAGGCGCCATCTTTTTTTCTCTTTTCCCACCCAACACTTCCCTGTGGCAAATCCACCCCTCCTCTGTCACGCCACCATATGTGGACGCTTGCTACTCTGGTGAGTATTACATAATTTTTTTGAATTTAGTCATTTTTAAGCAATTTGACCATTTTTTTTTAATTCTGCTTGAAATATGCTCTGTTCTGATTGTTTTATATACATATTTATGGTTATCTTAAAAAATTGAATGCACATGCTCGAAAACAACCATGGCGACCATTGAAAACAATACAGAATACAGAGCTGAATGCACCTAAAAATCAACTTTTAAAAAGTAAGTCTTTAGTTGATAATCAAACACACACTGACCATTAATTATTGCCCTTAAATTGATAAATGAAAAGTCTTTTATTTAAAAGAAGTCTGCGTGTTCTCGTCAAGTGGTTCCAATATGGAGGATCGATTTATTGTATTAGAAACTGTGCACACACATAAGCATACCAAAGAGTTTTCCCGTTAATTTAAAAAATTGTAAACGTCGGGTGACAGAACTTGAAGATTGTGTATTAAAAAACAATGTTTTTTTTTTGTTTTTTTTTAAATAAAAAAAAAAATTGCCCGGGAAAATCTTTGTAAACGTTGGGTGAGAAAACTTGAAGATTGCATATTAAAAAAGAATTTTTTTTTTTTTTAAAAAGAAAACAAAATTGAACATTGCGTATTAAAAAAAATTTTTTTTTTTTTTTAAATAAAAAAAATTTTGCCCGGGAAAACCTTTGTAAATGTTGGATGACAGAACTTGAAGATTGTGTATTAAAAAAATTTTTTTAAAAAAGAAAACAAAAATTTGCCCGGGAAAACTTTTGTAAATGTTGGGTCATGAAACCTGCAGATAACCATAAATATGAATATGAAAATAATCTGAAAAGGCCACATTTCAAATAAAATTTAAAAAGAAAAAGGTCAAATTACTTAAAAATAGCTAAATTCACAAAATTTGGCCTAAAAAACGTTGAGTGGTTCTAAAATGGGTGATCATCTTACTAGAACATTGCATTAAAAACTGAGCACCCCTACAAATATTTACATATTGATTTAATTTTATTTTTTTGTTTAAAAAAAAATATCAGGGTGGGGTTTACCGTGAACTGAAAAATGTTCATGATGTATGTATTTGTTGTGCAACGAACAATACCATATTCCCAAAATCATGTAAAGTGGGTTTTTTTTTTCTTAATTAAGGAAATCAAATATTTTTTTTTTTTACCTGGAATGCATTTATTTGAAATTGAATTCTACCACACAAGCACCAAAAAAATAATGAAAAAGAAAAAAATAACAATGTTGATGACCATAATGACTTTAATCATGATGATGACGTTAATCATGACAGTGATGATGACGATGGCATTGATTTAGTCGAAGCTTAAACAAATCACTACAGGCCTCATAGACATGACACTCCCAATACAAAAATTACTCATTTTTTTTATTTTTAAAGGAAAAAAAAAGTGATAAAGAAATAATATAATAGAGAAACATATCTTGATTTTCAAATCTTCTCCATTTTATAAGTCTGCCTTTCCGACAGAAAATTACTTAAAAGTATCGATTTCTTTCATTTTTAAATTAGAAAAAAAAAAGGTACTTCTACAGTATCCTACTCGGGAAATAAGGTACTTGTACAGTGAAGTACCCATACGAAAAACAAAGAAATTCTTATCTGTAACGTACATAACTTATCAAAATCGAAAATCATGCAATATGTTCGAGTAGTATAACATTTATATAAAAAATCCGGTTCTTCTTCACTATAGCACTCTGATGTAAAAACAAACCTGTGACATACCAAAAATTTAGCACAACAGAAAATTATGTAAATAATTATAAATGTGTGTTGTACATTACCCGCCCTAGGTAAGGAAATTTTTTTTTCCACATACATGCTGTAAATTTCCTGTCCTAGAGAAGATACAATTATTCCATACATATGTTGTGTAATACCCGCCCTAGGGTAGGTAAAATATTCTTTTTCTCCAGATGGCAAATGATACATAGACAAAAACTTCCTCTATTCTAAGAATATATAGAATATATATGTATAAAAACTAATATAATATCCGAAATATAGAATTAAAAAAAACACAAAATAACATCTCCAACTACATCGAGGCTAAAAGTAGGCCAGCTTACTACAATAAAAGCATAAACGCACAAAAAGAAGGAGTGAACCGGAGGTCAACTGTGCCTTTGTCCTGTAAGTGCCTGCCCATTGGCTGATTAGGATGGGCTCGGTGGCAACTAGAAAGCTGATTGGCTAACAAAAAACTCAGTAACATGTGCATATATATAAACGCATGACAACCACAACTTTTTACATAAGCCTGAATGAAATGCTGAATATTCTGTGTAGCTTAATTGCCATATATATTTTCATAACTTTGTTGGGACGCTTAATCGGAAAATTCAGAACTTTTTGGGATATTGGAATCGATATCAGAAAAATTTGTGCCTATTTTCCAATGCGTAAACCAATTCTTTTAATTGTATTTTTTATCTGATTTTGTTTAAAGCAAAATCTCCCACTGCTGGTAGTATTCCCACCTGACTACAACTTGGATGTCTTCAAGTCCAACATAAACAAATTCCTGATAATCCGCCCCCTTAAGTAAGACACTTTATCAGCTCTCCATTACTAACGATTACTACAATATTATCCCATTGATTACTGTACACGCAATAACCCTTATCCCCGAGTGGCTTCTGGGCCTTGATAAGTGGTGACTGTCATGGAAAAAAGAAAAAAACAAAACAAAAAAACAGTAAAACTAAAATCTATAGATCATTCTCTCCACAAGTCTATTGTATATACGTATATATATATATATATATATATATATATATACATACACGTATATATATATATATATATATATATATATATATATATATATATATATACATACACGTATATATATATATATATATATATATACATACACGTATATATATATATATATATATATACATACACGTATGTGTATATATATATATATATATAATTATTACTAAAATTATTTTTAATACCTACGGACACTAGTGCTCCATCCTTTAGGGGATCATCAGGGCAATAATCAATTACCGCCAGTCGGGAGATTCGGCAAAAAAAAAAAAAATCCCTTACTCCACTAGCAAGGAACAACCTGCTCGGCCAACGTTAAGCGTAGCAAGAAATATAATTGAAATTAAAGCTTAAATGTCAAGACGGTCGAGAGTGATCTTAAGATTTTAACATCACGATCTGCACGCGTGGGCTTAAGTGACCGACTTATTATATTATCTATTTTATGTTTGAGAAAATATCTGTGTATTAACTTAATTGTTAAATATTTAGAGATTTATAAAGAATTAGAATCGGTAGAAATATTGGAATCGTCCCATTACTAATATATATGTATATATATATATATATATATATACTAGACTACCTGTGACCCGTTGGGTCAGTATGTTATATTAGCTATGGAATTACTGTATGAGCGTGACACTTGTGACGTAAAGAAAATAGTTTTTTTGACATAACAGAAACATTTTTATGAAAGTATATTAAAATGAAAAAAAAGAATATAGATATATTTCTATGAGTCGTCCTGTTTATAATTGTTTATTTTTGAAAAAAAAATACTTACAGCCATTGAATTATAATTGGTTTGCCATACTTATACGTAAATGTGCACTGAACAGATACCATAATACTTAAAGTTAAATTCAAAATTTGATATATTTTTTAATTTAAACGCAAAAAAAAAAAAAATTGGGATGCTGAAAACATACACAGTAAAACAATACGTTTTATTGTCGTGTTGATTATTTATTTGTAACGCAAATTAAAAAAAAACATTTTCGGGGTTATTTGTTTATGTTGGTAGTGTAGAAGAAAATGTATGAATGTTTTTAAGAAAAGTGTATTAAAAAATGGAGAATAAATTAAAAAAGAAAATGAAGGCAGTGGTTAAATCACCGTTGTAAAATGCTCTTATGGTTGTCAACGGGTTAAAGTAGATTTATTTGTAAGAAAATTGCGTTAAAATAACTTAAACGTAATACGGAAATGAATGATGTAAAAAAAAAAAAAAAGCAGAAAGTATTAACAATTGTTTATTTGGATAATTTAAATGCGAAAAAAAAAACAATTGGGATGTTGAAAACGTACACAGTAAAACAATGTTTTATTGTCGCGTTGATTATTTGTTTATGTACGCAACCGGAAGTCGTAAACCAGATGTTGGGTTACAACACCTGTTACAAGGTCATTTGAGTTTTATAATTATATAGATTATAAATAATTCTTTTTTCAATATTTTTTTATTTGCCTAATTTTATTTTCCAGATCCTTGTTGAGCAAAATCCCGAAAAATATAATTGGATGATGAAATATTTTGACGAAATTTATGCAGGAATGGATTTCCTCGTCGAAAACTATCACCTTTATAAATATGGTTGGTGGTGTGACTTTCTTTTTTTATCTGGAAAACAGGGTTATTGGTATTTGTAGAAGTTTTCTTATCTTGATGGGTGCCTTTTTAGATTAACCCCAATATCTAAAATAGAAAATTGCTTAAACACTTTATTATGTACTTACCTGTTAGGGTAAAAACAAAAAAAAGATGGTGCACCAAAATTTACACACATTCATTAGCCGACAAAGTTTAGACCAATTTTAAACTAGGGAGACCTGTGGAAATTCCACAGCGGACTCTTTTATATTTAATACTAACGGGATGTACCCGGCATGGCCTGGGTGTTTGTAAGTGTGTGTATTTGGGGAGGGGGGGGGGGGTGATCAAAACAACCCTTTTTTAAAAAAAACCGTTGGCCGGGTGTTTGGAGGTGTAAAAGAAAAAAAAAAGTTTTAGTAGGAAAGTGGAAAGTAGGCTTGAACCCCGAACCTTTGACGTGAAGGTGGAAATGAAATGAAAAAAACCCTGGAACCTAACCATCTCGGCCACAAGAGAAGAGGAATGAAGCGCATCTTAATCTAACGTTTATAAAATGAAATTAACAGGTGCGAGAAACTTAAGTTGCATGATGTTTGACTTTGAAACATGACATGGCTGCAAGCCAGTTTTCGCTTGTTTTAGTGATTTAACCGACACAATCTCCTTCTTCTTGCTAAAATCATAACTTTGAGTTATTGTCTGGGGTGGTTATTACATTACAAACACACCAATCAAATAACTCACATTTCATCATTTTTCATAATTCTTGAATATGTTACTAATTTCGACAATTATGTTACATGAGTTAACCCACATAATCACCTTCCTCTTACTAAAGTAATACATTTGAGACATTGTCTGGGCTGGTAATTTCATTACAAACACACCAATCACAATTAGTGAAAGAAACACGCGGCGATCAAAATATCTGGAAAAAATAGCGCGTGAAAGTCGGGCAAATTAAATATACACACGACCCCCGTTCTTAAGTCATTTAGAACTGATATAAAAAGTTTTAAGAAGAAGCGAGCCGAGCAAGAAGGCCAACGAAAAAAGCCTTTTGCAGAAATATGCAAAAAGCGAACATACATACACACACACACACACACACACACACACATTTTCGCTTATATATATATATATAGATACTGGTGTTGGCATTCTGTGGATGTTCAGCATAAATCAAGACGCTCCCATATTATTGTAGCTCTTTTGTTAAAACTACAACAGTATTTATCTAAGCTATCAGGGATGCCCCGCATAACTCAGTATTAACTAATGCATAAATATATTTTAATTCATGCAGATTTTGTATTATCAAATTTTCTATCGATTCTTATTACAATTTAAAAAATAATCATATCCGTATGTCTTGGCTGTATCAACTTGAATTGAAACTAAAACTAAGACTTATGAAGAAAGTGGAGGATGACCTTTCTCTTCCCTGCAACCTCTCTCCCACAGAAGAGACGTTGCGAAACCAAAACTTATAAAGAATTCTTGGTAAAATTATTTATTACAAGAAATGAAATTACATAACAATTAAACGACATGGATATAAGCATGACACAAAAAATAGCACACACGCTCTCGTATTAATATATAGATTATCAACCTCCATCTAAAAAAAAAAAAACTGAAACATAAGTATGTAACCTCTCTCCCACAGAAGAGACATTGCGAGCTTATCTTTGTTTTATCATTATTTCCATGGCAAGTGCTCGTCTGAGCTCCAATCTCTGCCCCTCCCTCGCCAATCTTTCACGATTAACACCCATCTAGCTGAAACCACAGTCAATAATTTTCCCCACTCCTTATCTATGCCTAAATCAAAACGTAGATTCTATGAAGAAAGCTTCTTTCTTAGAACTGCACGCCTGTGGAACTCTCTACCGCTTGCCTGTTTCCCTCCTGACTTCAACTTGGATGTCTTCAAGTCCAACATAAACAAATTCCTGATGAACCGCCCCCTTAAATAATGACATTTTATCAAATCTCCAATCACTACCCCATTGGGATGCTGAAAACATACACAATAACCCTTGTGTACACACAATAACGCTTATCCCCGAGTGGCTTTTGGGTCTTGATAAGTGGTGACCTCCATGTAAAAAAATATATATATATATATCTAACTATAGATATATATATGCCTGCTTCCCACCTGACTACAACCTGGATGTCTTCAAGTCCAACGTAAACAAATTCCTCATGAACCGCCCCCTCCCAAAGTAGACACTTCATTAAATCTTCACACTAACGTACTGTACTTGCAATAACCCTTATCCCTGAGTGGCTTCCGGGCCTTGATAAGTGGTGATCACCATGTAAAAAGAAAAAATATATATATATATATGTCTTGAGTTCCTTGAAACGAAAACTTACGAAGAATTCTTGGTAAAATTCTTTATTACAAGAAATGGAATTACATAACAATTAAACGACATGGATGTAAGCATGACACAAAAAATAGCACACACGCTCTCGTATTAATATATAGATTATCAACCTCCATCTAAAAAAAAAAATGAAACATAAGTATGTAACCAAATGCGGAGTACTCCTTTTTATGGGGAGATAGATGTTCCTATTTACTTGCTTCCCCCACAAGGGCAGAGTTAGACACAAGGTCCGTTTTTAATTTGGGGAAAATCCAGCTCCCCAACGAGGGGCACTCTGGATAGGAACAAAAATAAAAATTGTCCCAGTCATGAAGGATTTCTCATCCACTGACCGAGGACAGAAAAGGTGAAGTGTAGCATCAGAACAGATACTACACTTTGCTCGCAGTCAAAAAGCCAAGAAGGCGAAGATGTTGCACGACTTTAAAATGTGACACATTGTGTGTGTATGAAGAAGTCTTACAAAAAGTGTTTATTAAAAAAAAAAAAAATGAAAAACTTTCATATTTTTGTTGACACAGGTAATTACTCGCGATTGTAAATAAAAACTTACCTTTGCCGCTGATTTTGATGACGGCTCTAACACTGTCTTGGCCTTCGGGACAAGATCAAAGTGTATAACTCGGAATTCTCCCTGACTTGGCGACTGGTCCGAAATGCGCTGCCCCTCTTCGACGTACTTTTCCGGTATAAAGAACATACCAGCCGCTTCTGTCCGTGCTGTGACGAACGCGAGCCCGAAACAATCGAGCACGCGTTTTTTAGTTGCAGCCGGATACAGTCCCTATTAAGGTACGTCGAGGGGGTAACAGCTCGCATCGATGCCGAGTGTCTGCTCGATCTCGACGTAGGAACTTTTGTGTACAACATGGAGCCGCCGTTCCCCAGGGAGGAAAGTTTGGTTTTCCTGGCGATCCTAGCAGTAGCGCGCATGACCATTTGGATCGCGCGCCTCAAGTTGGTCCACGAAGGGACATCTGTTCCTGATCGGGATCTGATCGTTTACTTTAAACATTTGCTTAAAGTAAAGATCAGATGCGATTGGAAGAGGTTGCCTAGAGAGGAATTTGACAAGAGGTGGGTGCAGAGCACTAGTTTGTGCATCCGTCGAGGAGCCAAGTTTCAATACGTGTTCCCTCCTTAGGCATGGCATGGGCGGTGCTGGGTCCTACGGAACCCATCCCGCCTAGGTTAGCATTATAAGTTCAGTAAAGTAACTCTTGACTGGTGGTACAAATGAGATCCTGTTCCTGATTTTATTTTTTGGTATTAGAGAACCTCTGAGTCTGCCCAACCCCCCTGCTCCTCATCTTTATTTTCTGATGCCCCCGATCATCCCCCTACTCAGAGGTCACCTTCCTACCCCCTCCATCCGTTGCTTTATTTTCTCCCACCTCCATTAAGGCGACTTCCCCAAACCCCATTAGGGATGCTCTGCTTGTTTTCGGTTCCCCGGAAAACAGTGGGGGATCTAGCCACATAGAATAGTACAGGGGGGGTCTTACTAACAACACATTAGTAGTTTTTTCCTTTTTTTTTTTTTTTTTTTTTTGAAATGAACATTTTCATTAGTTTTTTCCCACTCCACGAACATTTTATGCCAATTAATTCAAGAACTCTTTCTAATGAAATCGAACTTTATTTTCTTACACACACACACACACACAAAAAAAAAAAAAAAAAAAAAAAAAAATGCACACACAACATACAGAAATGAATATAAAAATTGTACATAGTTAAATTTTACATTGAACGCTGGGGTTATTAGTTAGATTAGGATCCACAGAGTGATTGAGGTATTTTGGTAAATGTTGCCAGTCAAGAGTAAGACTTCAAAGTCTCATCTGTTACATAGTCAAAAAGACCCTGTACCCTCCCCCTCCCAATTTCTTGTAGGGCCTTGTGCCTAATTTTGTTGAATTGAATTTTTTGTACGTTTTTTATGTTCAATTTTTTCTTTCTCAATAAAATATATAAACAAGATCAAAGTGTAGTATCTGTTCCGGCAGATACTGCAAAGCTATGACTAGCAAAGACCATATGTGGGGGTAACCCCACATATCTGACCTTGGTCACTGAAGGGCCAACCCTTCATACCAACAGTTTCTAATCCAGCTCCCACTTCCCACCTCTCGGGAGCTGGATCCCCCCCCCCTTTCCCCCTATCTCCACATTAAAAACGGCCTCCTGCCTAATTTGCTCAGTGGGGAAGCAAATAAATAAAAAGATCAAAGTGCAGTATCTGTTCTTCAGATGCTGCACTTCCATTTCTTGTTCTGTCAGTGGAGGAGAAATCCTTCACGACTGAGACAATTTTTATTTTTGTTCCTTTTCTCCACGTTAAAAAACGACCCTGGTGTCTAACTCTGTCCCGTGGGGAGGCATTGTAAATAGGAACAATTGTTTTCTGCATTTTGCAAGTTTTGTCTTCAATCAAACCGAGATGATATTCAGTTGCTGTAAGAAAAAAAGTATTTGGACATTAGAAGGTTTGGTTTGTTTGACGGCATATCAACACTTTTCAGGTTATTTAATGTTGAATCCAGTAATGTTAGAAAAGGTTTTTATGCTTAGAGTTCTTTATATCTTCAAATATTTATTCATGCCATTTGTGTTGGTTGTTTTGTTGAGGAAAATTGTTCTCCTTATTTTTTGACGTTGTAGAACATGATTGAGTTTTTCAAAGGAAAGGAAAAAAATGTTTATTGCAAGAAATATGGCATAACAATTAAATGACAGTCACTCAGAAGAAAAAAGATGTAAGCATGACACACAAAATAACATGTACACCATCGTATTAATATATAGACTAGCGGGATCTGTAGAAATTCCACAGAGAACTCGTTCATATGTAATATATTGAGGTTGGCATTCTGTAGATGTTCAGTGTAAATGAAGACGCCCTGATGTTATTGTACCTATTTACAATGCCTCCCCACGGGACAGAGTTAGACACCAGGGTCGTTTTTTAATGTGGAGAAAAGGTACAAAAATAAAAATTGTCTCAGTCGTGAAGGATTTCTCCTCCACTGAAAGAGAACGAGAAATGGAAGTGCCGCATCTGAAGAACAGATACTACGCTTTGATCTTGTTTATATATTTTATTGCTTTTAAAATTTTGTCAATACAATTAAGTAAAGAAAAAAGATTTTCAAACAACAAAATTAGGCACAAGGCCCTACAAGAAATTGGGGAGGGGAAGAAGGGTTCAGGGTCTTTGTGACTAAAGTGATTAAAAAGTAATAAATGTAGACTTTGCTACACTGATCTTGGCCAAAAGGCCAATGTAGCTATTTTGTTAAAACTGCAAAAGTATTTATCTAAGCTAACACGAATGCCCGGTCGTAAAGTACGCTTAAATATGATATTTTAATTCTTGCAGATTTCGTAGATATTATTATAGAGTTAATGTTCTATCGATTTTTATATGTTATAAAGTTAGGATTTCAAATATATATATATATATATATTAGTAATTGTCTGTATTTTATTTCGGTTTTGATTCAAGTTAATGCACACAAGTTATATGGATATATATATATATATATATATATATATATATGATTAGTTTTTTTTGGAAAAAGAATTCCAGCAGAGTGCTCAATTAAAAGGAAAATCCAAATTTTAAGAGCGTACTTATATTTTGTGTACAGAAAGTTGTTAGTTGAGACAGGTCATTGGTACCGTCGGTTTCAAGCCCGATAATAAGGCCCGTTTAAGGTATCCTTATCAAGCTCTCTTCAGCCAATATTCGTCTCTTGAATATTGGCTGAAGAGAGCTTGATAAGGATACCTTAAACGGGCCTTATTATCGGGCTTGAAACCGACGGTACCAATGACCTGTCTCAACTATCAACTTTCTGTACACAAAATATATATATATATACATATATATATATATATATATATATGATGAAAATAATGGAAATAGTATTCCGACAAAATAGAGAAAATAAAAAGGAACAAACCGTATTATGTGTTCATCAACGTTTCATCTTTATTTCGAGATCCATCCAGAGGAAGTCTCGAAATAAAGACGAAACGTTGATGAACACATAATACGGTTTGTTCCTTTTTATTTTCTCTTTATATATATATATATATCCATATACCTTGTGTGCATTAACTTGAATCGAAACCGAAATAAAAACTTATGAAAAAAATATATAACCTGAGTTCCTTCAGCCATAATTAAAACCAAAATCAAAACTTATGAAGAATTCTTGATAAAATTATTTATAAAAAAAAAAAAAAAAAAGTAGATGTTTTATGTGCCATCACCTATCGTCGAAACTGAAACCAAAACTTATAAAGAATTCTTGGTAAAATTATTTATGACAAGAAAGAGAGGAACATAACAATTAAACGACCCGGATGTAAGCGTGACACACTAAATAACACACGCGCTTTCGCATTAATATATATATAAGTAATAGTGATAACTTCTTCCCTGTTGACTGTGGTATGTTGTTGGTCCTGTGCCGTTCAGGGAGGTCCACTCTACCAGGCTTTACCTTCTCTCTTTAAGAAGCGGTTAGTTTATTGCTAAACGCCTGAGGTGCCCCTGCTAGTGAATGCTGATGTGGCTTGTCAGGCACTTCTTACAAGCTAGAGAGTTATTCCTCTGGGACGTTGACTCTTTAATCACTTTTCAACCCTTGTGTCACATCTTCTCACCATGATAGGAGATATATATTTTATCCAATCCTTTTTTTTTTTTTTCTAAAAATTAATCTTCCATGCAAATTTAGAAAGCCATTCTTAACATTAGGATGGGTAGGGCTTTGTTAACCTATCCATTGATTGAATTAAACTTTAAGTTACTGTATATTTTGGCATATAAGGCGACCGTCAGATAAGACGAGGTACAAAATTGGAGCAAATTTTCATAAACTTTCATATATGGGTTGTACAAGACGACTGCTAAATTACGAAACCATGTTTGTTTAGCCTAGGCTGGAGATTGCAACACCCGGTATCTTATGAAATATTATTTTTTTTAAAGATGATTTTTTTAACTTTAAGGGTCGTTTTATATGCCAAAATTTACAGTATGAACCTTATTGATTGACCTTTTCTTTTCAATTTTTTTATCAGTTTGTTTAAGCATAAGATTCATCTTTTAACTCATAGTCCAGCCGAGAGATCTTTTTAAGGTTCTGACAGTCCCTTTGAGTGCAATTACTTGAATCTCTTTTGCACTTGGTTCTCTGAGTATTTTCGTCAGGAAGTTTTTGAAATTCTTTATCACAAGTTCAATCACTCCTATAATTACTGAATCATAAAAATCTTCCTAAGATTCCAGTTTCTTTTCATGTCATACATAAGACTTTTTTCGTTATCTTTTCCATTTCAGCTTTGTTTTACCCAGCACCATTGACGGGGAGGGGGGGTAACTTCTACTAAGGTTGCTTCTTTCTCTTTCTTGTTCCATATCACTATCTCGTGTTTTATCTGATCGTTGGTCTCTTAATGATTCTTCTGCTCAGCGTCTTTTGTGCCCTGCCATTGACTGATTCTTTAGTTCTTCCGCCAAGGCGCATAACTGTCATGCTGCTCCCCATGACGTTACCAGGGCCCATTTACCAGTTCAGGTTCTACATCAGTCTTCCGTTATGAGTGGTCCTACATGATTACCATAGACTATATCCTCATTCTGCCACGATTTAGATCTGATGTGAGTGTTTCTTTCATCCGACAGTATAGCCTGTTGAGGCAATCCTATACAGTTGTAACTTACACACGAGCTATGATGTAAGGTTGACATTTGTGGAGATTCAAATACTTTTTATCACCAGGATCGGTATGCTCTTCACAGCATTTTTTTTGAAGTAATGAAAAAAATCAATAAATAAATCAATAAATAAATAAAAATAAAAAAATAAAATAAAAATCCTTTACTCACATGAGATTATTCTGTTTAACTGATATAACGCAATCAACGTCCAACTAAATTAAAAAAAATTTTTTTTCTCTTCGTTTTTATCAATTAGACTGATATGCTCCTTGTAGTCTTCTCAAATTAATGAAAAACATTTTTAAAAATTTTTCATTTCCGATTTTAAGAAATTTTAACATCGTTCGTTTGCCTTTATTATTTTTTTTTTTTTTCGATTTTTCTTTTTTTTTTTTTAAAGTTTTAACATTTTTTTAATATATAATATTTAAACAAATAAAAAAATTATTTAATAATTTAATATTTAATATTAACTTCGCTTATTCTTATGTTTTGATCCCCCCCCCCTCTGCCCGAGCACACACACACACACACACACACACACTTCTAAACACCCGGGCAATGCCGGGTACCCCTTGCTAGTATTATCAATAAAAGTGCCAATATGGAAAAAGTCTGGAAACTTATTGAAGGCGCCTTTATAAATACTGATCTGGCCCAAAATAGGTTAGTTTGGAATTTTTTTTTTATTATATGCCGGATGGGCAAATCTAGCTTATTATATGCCGGATGGGCAAAGCTAGCTTATTATATTCAAAGTTTTTGATGATGATAAAAAACGGTTTTGTGTATCAGGTTTTGAGGTTCAAGACGAGATAACAGATTATCTGTCCTTGAAAGATAACGTGTATGAAGGAGAACAATGAATTGGTTTGTGTGATAAATAATCTTGCTAGTGATGAGATCAGTCCAATATTTTCCGTTGATTCCAATACAATTATCGATTCTGTCCTAAATTACTAATTTTGATACAATTACCGATTCCGATTCCTTTAAATTTTTGGATATCAAGTTTTTTGTTTTTGTTTTTTTTTGCAGGGAGTGGGGGGCTATAAAAACCATGAAATCTATCTATCTATCTATAAAAGTGAAAATGTGTATGCGTGAGGACACTTCTCAACCTATATACTCAACTAATGTTTGATCTGTAGACTTGAAATTTGGTATATAGGATATTTAAACGTGTGAAAAACTTTTTAATTGTTTTTCATCTGGAAAAAAAGGGTTGCTAAAGGGTCAAAATTGGTACTTGGTCGACTCATCGGATTTTAATCTAAAAGTTGATCTAACGGATATCATACTTGACTCCCTGTCTAGGTTTTGGTTTCGATCTTGGCTTGAGTATATTTTTTTTTTACCTACAAGAAATGAACTGTTTAGAAAAAACATAATACTCGCATGCACAGTTTCTTTCTATTTTTTTCTTTACATCCTCATCAAAAATTATGAAAAATTTTATTCTATATATATATAAAAATGAAAATGTATGTATGTTCGCTTTTTGTGTATGTTTGTAAAAGGCTTTTTTCGCTGGACTTCTTGGTCGGCTCATTCCTTCTTAAAAACTTTTTATATCACATCTAAATGATAATATCTAAGAGTTATGAATGGGGGTCGCGACTTTCACATGCTATATTTTTTCTAGATTTTTAGATCGACGCATCATTCAATTTTCAGTATAAAAAAAGCGAAACTGGATTCAAATCAGCAGTTCCCGGTGGTCTCCGGAAAGCAATGTAAATGTTTAGTCAATGTCAGCTTTTTTAGCGTCATATCAAACAATTGCTTTCGTCTGGACACTCCCGCAATAAACGGGGAGCTGGTTTTCCCCAAAGTTGGGTAAAAACAAACAAACCAGGTTATGACCTCATTGAAAACTGTCCCGCAGAAAATGTTAACTGCTGACTTGCTATTGCTTACGTTGTCATAACGCTCGCAGAAAATGTTAACTCTATGATATCCACTTGACCTCATCACGTTATTAGGTGCGCAGGCACCTGTCAATTCTCTTCCTACTTAAATAAATTCGAACGGCTTTCAGTAACTTTTCTTTGCTGGCTGATTGGTTAACGTGTCATGTTTTTTTTTTCACATTTTATTTTCCAACTTCACCTCAGGGCTTCGGGTTCGATCCTACCAAAATACCAAAACTTTTTACCCCCCCCCTTCTGTGTTTCTCACCCGGGCAACGCCGGGTACCCCCGCTAGTCTATATATATAAAAGTGAAAATGTGTGTTAGTGCGTGCACTCTTTCTGTATGTCCGCAAAAAGCTTTTTTTTGCCGGGCTTCTCTGTCTTCATTACACTTTTCAGTATAGTAAAAACAGCCTATCCTGCCTTGACAGAGTACAAAATAGACTTCGTGGTTTAGTGGGGGATGCACTTTTCTCTACCCTGCAACCTCTCTCCCACAGAAGAGACGTTGCGAGCCTATCCTTGTTTTATCGTTATTTCCATGGCAGGTGCTCGTCTGAACTCCAGTCTCTGGTCCCCCCCCTCACCAATCTTTCACGAAAAACACCCGTCTAGCTGAATCCACTGTGAAAAATTTCCCCCACTCTATATCTGTGCCTAAATCAAAACGCGGATTCCATGAACAAAGCTTCTTTCTTAGAACTGCACGCCTGTGGAACTCTGTTCCGTCTGCCTGCTTCCCACCGGACTACAACTTGGATGTCTTCAAGTCCAATGTTAACAAATTCCTAATGAACCGCCCCTTTAAGTAAACACTTCATCAAATCTCCACACTAACGTAATGTACTTGCAATAACCCTTATCCCTGAGTGGCTTCCGGGCCTTGATAAGTGGTGATCACTGTGTAAAAAAAAAAAAAAAAAAAAAAAAAAAGTATGGGGCGGGCGGGGAGAAACAGAAACTTGCTGCATCGCCAAACTTAGTTTAACCTGAATAAGATCACACGACTTAACTTTCTCGCACCTGTCAATTTCACTTTATGAACCTTAAATTTAGACAGCTTTTACTTCTTCTCCTCTCATGACCGAGATGGTTAGGCGTCTGGGTTTTTTTCTTTCGTTTCCACCTTCACGTCAAGGCTTCGGGTTTGAGCCTATCTTCCTACTAAAACTTTTTTTTTTCTTTTAAACCTCCAAATACCCTGCCAAATTTTTTTTTTTTTTTTTTAAACAGGGTTGTTTTGATCTACCCCCCCCCCAACCACACACCTCCAAACACCCGGGTAACGCCGGGTACCCCCGCTATTTAAATAAAAAATAAGTTTCTATTTTGCTAATCTGCTATCTATCATTACTTTGTTAAATGATGGTTTGACCTGTCTCCCCCTGCTTATCAAGGGCAGAGAGGCAAAATATGATAAAACTAATTTTTAATTTTTAACTGGCAGATTTCGTAGTTATTATTACGGAGCCAATTCTCTACTGAATATTATATTGTACCTAATATATAGTACTGATCAAGGATAATAGCTAATGAGTGTACGGTAGTCAATGATACAATATTGTAGTAATCATGAGTAGTGGAAATTCGGTAAATTGGATTACTTAACGGGACGCTTATGACCTTCACCGAGGTGCACGACTTAACACAGAAAAAAAACACCTCTTAATCACCTGCTAATGCACGCGTCACTGTAACATCCAATGACAACAACAACAACCTTCTCACTCGACCTGCCTTTTATACCACTATCTCAATCCCTCCTCTTGCGCATGCGCCCGTAGATTCCTGACAACCTCGAGACTTCCGCTTATAAAAACCCAAGTTTTGTTGTCGCGCATGCCTACAGAAGACACAAACACGTGGGCGTTTGTTTTGTTGGTAAGTACTACAACGCTCATCAAGAACTTGTTCACATTGGACTTGAAGATGATCATATTGTAGTCAGTTGGAAAGCAGGAAAGTCGAACAGTTTCACAGGCATGCACTTCTAAGAAATGATTGCATCTTAAACGTCGTTTCCAAATTAATAAATCAAAATTAATTTAAAATTAAGTTTATAAAAAAACAAAAATTGCATGATTTTTAATAAAATAATTACATCTTAAACGTCGTTTCAAAAGCTGTTTTATCTGTTTATTCAAATTTTGTTTTTAAACGAAATAAGCAAGAAATTCTAATAATTGAAACAGTTTTATTCAAATTTTTTTTTTTTTTTTTTTTTTTTTGGTTTTAATGTAAAAAAAAAAATCTTTGCTTTTGTAGCTGGCTCATTTGCAGAAAACTTTTATGGCCTGCGACGAATTGGTGAACACTCGCTTCCACAACTTCCCAAAAATGTTTACTGGAAATCAATTTTCTTCCTGGTAAGTTGTTTACATTGCGGAGCGTGCGTATGTAACAGGTGGGTTGTGTAAACGTGTATATATTCTGTATGTATCGATTGATTATATCAAATTATGTCAATGTTATGTTGTGGCCTTGTCGGTTAGGCATTAGAATACGCCGACTGCCCCCCTGCAGAGAGTAAAAGTCCCTCAATGGGGGTCCTGGATATGACCTTAAACTATATCCAGTGGTGAGGCCCCAGCTTGTGGGCTTTGGGGAGTGTGGAGCCACCCTTTTATTACCATTGCTCCCAGGTCAACTCTGACCCGGAGTGGTAGTATCTGTTGGGGTCATAACTATGGGTTAAATAGAAACCGACGTGAAAACAACAAATATATTCTATTAAAAAAAATTTTCTTCAAAATCTTTGGATTCGGCATTAAATAACCCGAAAAGGGTTGATATGCCGTAAAACAAAAGCAACCAACCAACCAATGTTATGTTGTCGGTGGCAAGCCAAATCTTATTGGCGTATAATTTATGTTGTGATGCTGACGTGAAACGATAACATGGACGTATTGAAAAAATGTGGGAGAGACAATTACTTGTAAAAACAAATGCTTGTACATGACAATGAGAGGGAGACGAGTTCTTAGATGAATGACGAAGAGTGTATATCATAGCAGTCTATATACTAGACTTTCCGCACAATTAAGATGTCGGTGATGATGGTATGCTCAACACTTGTGGACAGTACATGTAAAACGTCATTTTACACAACAAATAAACATCTACCTGGTTATTCAACCAGACATGACACAATAGTTATATTTATTACTAGCAATTCAGCCTGGCTTTCCTCGAGCCCTGTGTACTGTTTATAACTTTATGCGCATATATATATATATTTATTTATTTACCAGTGGTGAAAAAACCGGACTAGAGTGCTCAATGTGTAGCCAGAGCAGTATATAAGAAATTTATTACTGTGAGTCCATAATGAGTTTACATATTGTTTCAACTAGAGGAAGATCCTCAAAGAGAGGAAATATCCAACTAGCATCGTCAGAATTCATAGATGGACTTAGTTATAAAATCAAATAAGAATGGAAAAATCGTAGATGAAGGGGAGTTAGAAAAGAAGAGGGAGTGGAGGAGAGAGGACGTTGGAATTTAAAGTAAAAAGATTTTCCCAAATCTCAATACCCCTTATATCATTCTCTAGTCTGAAGACTTAAAATTGACAGAGTAGTTTGGTAGGGAAATGTACACACACAGACAATTTCACTTTTATAGATAACATTTATCATCTGGTTTCGGCTGAATATCTTTAGAGATTACAATGTTCTGTTCACATTTTGGCTATCTTGAAACATGCCAGTTGCTAGCTTCATAAGAGAGACTGATTTCTAAATCCTATCTGGGCTATCTGACATCTCTTCAACTCTCCTCTCTCAACTAACTTGCTTGTATATATTAAAACTAATCCTTTATGCTTACATCATTCAATTACCCGAAGATCTAACAGGTGGCTTCTTAATCACATTTTCTCTGGCCAAATTTATTGTTTATACCTAGGTGTGAAAACCTATTTTGTTAATTGTTTCTAAGATCCCTACTACATCGCAAAACTTATAAACATTATTTGTCCTTGCAACACAATCTAATTTTTGTACCGATAATCATAATGATAACTTCTTTCAATAAACATCTAACTTTTAATAATAATAGTCGATGTTACAATCGACTATTCCCAACGCCACCCTGGCATCTGGAAATAACAAGTTGACTTCATTTTAAAATCATCAAAATTATTTCAACTCTTTTTCTTTTTTGCACTCTCAAAAGAATGAATTATAAAAAATAAATTTCTGTATGCCATAAAAATCTTATGTAATTTTTTGAGATAAGGATTAATAATTTGCATTATTTTGATTATTAAGACTACTGTTCTCATATGGAGTGTTTTTTACACAATGTTCCAGTCGATGTAACCTCCAACCTTTGCAACGACCCATGGCATAATGGATTAAAGTTTTTCTCATCCAATCAGAATGTAGGTAGGTTTTTCCTAAACAGCGCCGCCAATTTATTTATTTTATTTATTTTTTTTTATTTTAATCAAATGTTTATTAGCCATTTGGAATATTCCACTTTCCTCCTAAGAGATGTTAGGATAATAACGGTTGAAGCGAATTAGTGTATTAATATATAGATTATTTCGATTATTCAAACTACTGTTTTCATCTGGAATGTTTTTTTGCATGTAACCTCCAATCTTTGCAAGGACCCATGGCATAGCAGATTAAAGCTTTGTTCATTTTGTTTCTGATTTCAGATTGCTTTCCCTTACCTCAAAGAGAAATGGAAGAACTCTTACGAAGAATTCAAAGAAAACAACTTGAAAGCTGAAGGCAGTGTAAGTTGAACCAAAATTTCAACCAGAGATGCTGATAGTTATGCATCCTGCACCAATAAACATCTAAAACAACACGGTTTTATCTTGAATATGTATTCCGAGGATGGAAGTCAATTTGTTTTGTTTTTTGTTTTTTTTTTATAACAAAACAAAAACAATCACATTATGTGATAAATTTGAATTGATCAATCTTTTAAATTAAATTTTACAACTAGCTAAATGAGAGAGCCATTGGTGCCATCTTTTAAATTTTGCCAAAATTCAAAGATGATAATTTAATTTTACTACAGAGATTTTGTTTGTATAAAAAAAGAAAAATTAAAACAATACACATGTATCCCAAGGATTCAAGTCATTTTTTTTTTTTTTTATAACAAAATAAAAACAATCACATTATCTGGTAAATCACATAATAGTTATGCCGCTAAGAGTAACATGTTCAAAAATTATGAAAAACACTAAGATAGAAAAAGTAATTATTAATGAAAAACAGTTTTTGAAAAAAGGTTATATGGGAAACGATATTGGTGTACAATATTTGGTTTTTGTCAGCGGTACGTACACCATAAAAGTTTTTCTGGTGCTGATTTAAAATTACACTTATTTAAAAAAAAAAAAAACAAACATATAAAAAAAAACTATGATATATCTACTCATCACATAAAAAGATGTCATATTCCAAAAATTATGTGAATTGATGAAGTATTTTTTATCGAAGAAAATAAAATTTTACAACTAGCTGATTGGGACAGCTGCTAGGTGCCATCTTTTAAATTTTGCCAAATTTGACTACAGACATTTTGTTCGTATTTAAAAAAAATTAAAACTTTTTTATCACTAAACATTTAAAGATTTGATTTTTTTTTTTTTTTTAAATAAAAAAAAATACTTGATCAATTTACCTGATTTTTGGAATGTGACATGTTCGTTTTATGACAAATACGTGTGTCAGAAAGATTTTTTTTTTCTTCTTTTTTTTTTCTTGGTGAGAGAGGAAGCTATGGACTTGTACCAAAAGTTACCTCCCTGATAGTTATGCATCCAATATCATCTAATTTATAAAACTCACTATGTCTGTTTGTCTCTCCATATTTTCAAACTCTATCTCCTCCGAAACTAAAAGTCGCAGTTAGGGGCTTGAAATCATTAGATTTTTTTTTTTTTTTTTTTTTTTTACACAGTGGTCACCACTTATCAAGGCCCGGAAGCCACTCAGGGATAAGGGTTATTTCAAGTACATTACGTTAGTGTAGAGATTTGATGAAGTGTTTACTTACGGGGGCAGTTCATTAGGAATTTGGGGTTTGTATTACTGTACACATAGATTCGAAAAAGTTGCGAAAAAAACAAATATATAACAAATAAGTGTTTACCGATGTATTGGAAAATTCAAAATGGCGCCCGACACTCTCTTTAACACGGTAAGTTCAGGAAAAGATGTTATAAATAATAAACTAGACAAAATACTGTTAGAAATTCGCTCATTATATGTTACCGTGACATAAGTTGACATATATTCAGTGTTTTTTTAATAGTATTTTGTCTAGTTTATTATTTATAACACCTTTTCCCAAACTTACCATGTTAAAGAGTGTTAGGCGCCATTTTGAATTTTCCAATACATCGGTAAACACTGCATGTTTGTCGAGCTGAATAAACATGTTACATTGAATAAAAACACAAAAAACATATTCAGTTAGGTAGAAAAGTAACTTATCTTGACTTTGATAACATTTATTTGTTATATATTTGTTTTTTGACAACTTTTTTGAATCTATGTGTACAGTAATACAAACCCGGAATTTGTTAACGTTGGACTTGAAGACATCCATGTTGTAGTCAGGTGGAAAGCAGGCAGACGGAACAGAGTTCCACAGGCGTGCAGTTCTAAGAAAGAAGCTTTGTTCATGGAATCCACGTTTTGATTTAGGCACAGATAAAGATTTTTTATGGACCATTCTTTTAGATGTCTGGTCGGTTAAAATAGTTTTTATGGGGCCAAAAATGGTTAAAAAATTTTTTTTAAATCGTTATACATTTTGTACATTCATCTTAGTTTGTATTTAATTTTTAATCAGTTCATGTGCATGTCACGTAGGTACATTGGTAACGTCACCAGCTTTGAATGCTAGAGTTTTGCTCTCGTTTTCAATTCTAGCTGGTGGCACCCAAATACTGTTTTTTTTTTTTTTTTTTTTTTTTTTTTTTTTACTTTCGAAATCACGACTCTATAAAAATATATACAAAATCTGGACAAATTAAAATATATTTAAGCGTCCCCCCCCCCATGTTAGTCTAATTTCTAAAATCACTATGCCTGTTTCCATATTTTCAAACTCTATCTCTACCGAAACTAAAAGTTGCGGAGCGGCGCTAGGAGCCTTAAGTGATTGGAGTTATTTTTATTGATTGTTCTTTTATGGGTTTTAAGCCAGTTAAAATAGTTTTTAAGGGGTCAAAATTGAATAAATCGTTCTGCATCTTATACATCCATCAAAGTTTATTTTTAATCAGTTTAGCTTTCGGTTTCGATTCTAGCTGATGGTACCTAAAGATTTTTTTTTTTTTTTTTTTTTTTTACTTTTGAAATCACGACTCTATAAAAATATATACAGAATTTGGACAAATTCAAATATATTTAAAGCATATTTTACGATCTGGCAAAGCCCCCCCCCCCCATCCTTCCTCTGCTAGTAAACACGAAAAAGCCTAAAACAATGCAGTTATATCTTGCATATATATCTGTAAAAGATAATGTCGACGAACGCTGCATGTCCGTCATCACATCGGGAGTCGTCAAAATGTATAAAGATATTTCATTCTAGCATTTAAAAACGGCTTTTTTTTTTATCATCTTCATTAGTACGCTGTATAGAGAAAGAAAGGTTTAGTTGTGGAAAGTGTTCCTGTGTGGAGACTGCTAGCATTAACCTAAAAAATAAGAGTTATCTCCCTTAGATAGAAAAAAAGAGTGATGGCCCTTGGATTCGAAAAGAAAGGAGAGTCCGCCATGACACTTTGACACGAAAACACATGCTCTAAAATTGAGAGATTTATCATCGCACATCCAGTGGTTAAAAATATCATAAATTCAAACGTAACGTAGAAAACTATTCACACCTGAGATTATCTTGTACGTCTATAAGGCCACCATTCGCCCATGCATGGAGTATTGTTGCCACATGTGGGCTGGTGCATCTACCAGTCTACCACTAGTCTCTCCCTCTTAGATAAAGTCCAAAAACGAGTTGTCAATCTAATCGTTCCCATTTTATCAAATAACCTCCAGCCCCTGTCCCATCGCCACAATGTTGCATCACTGTGCCTGTTTTACAAATATTTTAATGGAATGTGTTCTGATGAACTCGTTACACTTGTACCCCCCTCGACATACATATCCCCGACAAAACCGTTTAGCAATAAGATCTCACCCCTTCACTGTTGTGGATCGTCCGGACTACTGTTCTCATCTTAAGCGTCATTTTTACAACGCTTCAGTCGATGTAACCTTTGATCTTCTTTGGGGTTATTTTTTGACAATGGCTTTTATTAGTGAATTGTGAAAAAGACTGTTTTTTTGTTATTTTTGCCAGAAAACCATAGTCGTTGCAATTCAAAATGTGTGACATGTTTATGAAATGGAAAAAATGTTGTTTCCATTTTCATATCTGTATCAATCTAATATAAAGTTTCTGAACATATCCCAAAGACGCAGGTCAATTTTTTCAAAACACAAAAATAAAAATGATAACACATTATAAAACAGAAAGAACGTTGAGCCATTTCTATTTTCATATTAATTTGAGTCCGTACCGATTTGATATATTTTTGAATTTTTGATACGAGGATTCATAATAGGTATTATGTTCGGACTACTGTTCTCATCTTGAGAGTCATTTTTACAGCATTTCAGCCAATGTAACCTTTGGCCTTCTTCAGGGTTATTTTTTGACAATGGCTTTATTGGTGAATTGTAGATAAAGAATGTTTTTGTTTTTCTGCCAGCAAACAATACTCACTGCAATTCAAAATGTGTGACATGTTTATGAAATGTAAAAAAAATCAAACAATTCGTTTCCATTTCCATAACGATCTAATATAAAGTTTCTGAATTTTTAAAAAAGGATTGATAATGAGGTATCTTTCCAGACTTTTTTTGTATGACACACGCATGAAATTCTAGTCCCTTTCGAAGTAATCTCCTCCAGCTGCAATGCACTTTTACAGTTCCAACAGCTTCTGAAATGCCCTCTCGATGACTCTCATCACAGCCTCTTTCATCTCCCCAATTGTCTCATAATGACAGCCTTTAAAGTTTTCCTTGAGCTTACGGAATAAACAAAAATCACAGGGAACAAGGTCTGGACTATAGGGTGGGTGAGGAACTGTATTGATGCCAATTTTGGTCATGACAACGTTCTTTCTTTCTGATCTTCTCTGAGCACCCTTAAGACAAACTTTGCACAAATCCTCCACATCTTCAGTTCCTCGCAAGTAATTGTGTGAACAGTTCCCATACTGACATCAACCTGTGCACTTACTGTCTCTATAGACACATTACGGTCCTTATCCATGAAATTCTTTATTTGGCCAATCAACTCTGGTGTTCTGCCTTCTTTACTCCTCCCACACCTCTCATCATCCCTCACAGACTCCCTGTCTTCTTTGAATCTCTTATACCACTCAAAAACTGATGCTCGATTTATGCAAGATGAGCCAAAAGCAGTTTGAAGCATTCTATCCGTTTCTGTGGCATTTTTCCAGGTTTAAAATAGAATTTTATTGCGTATTGTTCTTCTAAAGTATCCTCACATCCAGATTGAATTTTTGAAATTCACTAGCCGTGAAAATCAGGCTTTAGTAGGGTGTATTCCAATTCCTGCTGTAGCTGTTCATTTGAACCTGAAATCATAAAATTTTTTCAGTCATTTCAGAAGATGTATAGCAATAACATAGTGAATTTTCAAGAGTCTACAGCAATTTTTTTAAAAATTACAAAAAACGTCTGGAAACTTATTGAAGACACCTCGTAAGTCTGAAATCTTATTTATTCAAGCTCGTATGTATATTTATTTATTCTTCGGACTGTTGTTCTCATTTCTGTTATTCTCACAACAATTCAGCCGATGTAACCTCCAACCTTCTTTAGGTGTACCTTGACAATGACTCTTATTTAATTTTGGTTTTGTTCTTTAAGCGATCAACCAGAGTTTCTTTTTTATATTAATTTGAGTCTGTACCGATTAATCCTTATCCCTGAGTGGCTTCCAGGCCTTGGTAAGTGGTGACCACCATGTAAAAAAAAAAAAAAAAAAATTTGATATGATGTTTCGTGATGCTGAATAACATTCTTTCTAGTTTGTCCAGTCATGCCTTGAAAGAATGCAAAACTGAATGAGGTCTAATGGGGGATGCCCTCTTTTCTCCTGTACTGCCCTTCGCACCAAAGAGAGGTTAACAGTCTACTTTATTTTCATGGTAGGTGCTTGATTGAACTCCAATCTATGTCGTCAAAGTGGTTCAGCTTTAATAGTGGAATTACACTAATTCTGAAAGAGGAAATAATATAGGTCCGTTCTGCCAAAGTCTCGCCTTTTGAATGTCTCCACAAAACCTTGAGGTTTGTGCAATCTACCATTTTAAACTTAATACAGGAAGTTTAGGACACTTTCCGAGAAAGAGAGAGAAAAAGGGTTATCCTAATCAAACTAGGAATTTAGCTTACGATTTTATTAGCCCCTCCCCTATTGTTTTAAATATTCTTTCAACCTGAAATTCACGTGAAGAAAAATCGGGTGAAAGACCATTGAAGACACCAAATTTGCAAAGCTAGAACACCTAACATGAACAGATTTCTCAATTCAGTCAGTATATCTCTGCACACTTCAAGGCTGGTGGTGGCCTTTCCAAGTAGTTTATCCTTCCTGACAGAGACAAATCAAAGAGTATTCTGAACAATTGTTATATTTTGTTGGGTTGCCTTGTTTGTATGTATGTATAAAACTTTTGACAGAGGTAACAGATTTTCACAAGATTGGTATTGTTTTGAAGCTCAACCCTTCGGACGACAAATATCAAAAAATTGGCTAAAAACATTAATTCCTTCACCCTCAACTGGGCATTTTTCCACAAGGAAGGGTCGCTTTTTTCACCTATATTTTCTAAAGTCATCCCCTCTTTTTGATTGACTAGCTTTAATTTAAACCTTCGCCACTTCCGGTTTGGCAATGGACATAACGGCAAAGACGTCACTTCTTTTTTTGCGGTTTTTTCCTCCTTTGCGGTATGGGTTCGAGCCTGCCTGCCTACTACCACTTTTTTTTTTCAATACACACTTCCAAACACCCATGCAAAGCTGGGCACCCAGGCTAGTTTATAAATATATCTCAAATTTCAGGTTTTTCTTTTCTTTTCTTCTTTTTTTTACATGTTTTTTTTTTTTTTTTGTGGACATAACCTCTCATTTAAAATTAAATAAATAAATGCTATCTGGTGAGAAAGTGAGGGATAATTTTACATTAAATTTATACACAAAACTGATCCCCGACTCTAAAATCTAAAATATTGTTCTTTTTTTTTTTAAATTTTGTTTTTATACCCCCACCCCTGATACACAAAATTTTACAAGCGAATTAAAATCTTTTTTTGATTTTTCTGAAACATTCTTTTTTTTTTTTTTTTTTTTTTTTTTTTGCTTGTAGGTAAAACCGCTTGGTTTGAAGCAAATCTCTCTACGTTTGTTTCCGTATGTGAATAGTTTCTGGGAAATGCTGGTGCTTTTCTTTGAACTCTCTTACATTTTTCATTATTCTGCCTCGGCATCCCCCAGCCTCTATTTTGCGGGGGCTAGACTCACCGCAATTTCACCAGAATTGGAATTCCTACACAACAGTTCGCCGTCGACCGGTTTATTCTACCCAATTCTTTTCTCCAGGTAAGGAATGACCAACGAAAATTTCAATTTCTTTATTTAGTGTTTACACAATTTGTGACCCATTTCTGACATTTTCTGGACGTTTATGCAAACAGTTTGAAGATGCAGAATAAAAAACGATCTGGCTTCCAAATCAACATGAGGCAACACTGTCAAATACGAAAAATAAAACATTTAAAGCAAGAAAAAGAAAAAAGTCACTATGTGAAATTTTATGAAAAAAATAAATTTAAACTATTATAATTTTTTTTTTTTTTCTTTTTTTTTTTTTTTTTACAAGAAAGTTAAGGTTTACTTGATGACAAGCGAGCCGCTCGGCATGCCCGCTTGTACAATATGCTTAAACATTATATTTTATTTCTGTAATTGCTCCTTGGTCAATGTAGTCGAGACCCTTCATGCTGAGACAATTACTATTTATTTGGATAATACCAGAGTGCCCCCTTTTTGGAAGGAGGTGCTTTTCCTCCCTCATTAAAAACGACCTTCGTGGGAGGTTTTAAAGCAATGCAATTTCTGCAAGTCATCTTTTTGATTGACTACGTTAAATTTGAATCCTTTACACTTCCAGTCGCGTCAGAGGTAAGACGTCAGGGTTTCTTTCATTTTCTTTTTCTGCCTTCGCATCACAGGTTCGAACCTGTCTGACTACTACCACTTTTTTTTAATTTTTTTTATTTATTTATTTATTTATTTTTTTTTTTGCTCACCCCGACAACACCGAGCACCAAGGCTAATATATTATAAGAAATAATTTACCCAATACATAAAACAAATAATTTTTTTTATTTTCAAATGAAGTCTGTACAAAACATATATAAGAACACTGTCAGAAACATAAATTACCTTTGTGTGAAATTTGCAAAAGATAGGCTCAGCTGTTTCAGAATCTATGTGGAAGGAACTCGCACACAAATACACACACACACACACAAAGTGACTTTTATATATAGTAGAGATTATTTTTTTTTTTTTGTATTGGTACTGCTTTTGAACCAGACTGAGCAGATTAGGATAAGGTTAGGGTAAAAAAAAAAGACATTTTTATATCTATTGTTGTTTGTTTTTTTGTTTTTGTTTTTTTTTTTTCTAGTATTTTACCTTTTTTTTGGGGGGGGGGTAAGAATTGAAAATTATTTTTTTTTAATTTTATAGATTTTTTGTATTTTTGTTTTTTAAGAAGCTTTGTTCATTTTCTGTGTTTAGATTTAGGCATAGATTGAGAGTTGGAGGAAATCACTTATAGTGGTTGTAGCTAGTCCAGTTTTTTTGTGAAAGTTTGGCAAGGGGGGACCATAGATTGGAGTTCAGTCGAGCACCTGCTATGAAAATAACAATAGAGCAGAGACAGGCCTGCAACGTCTCTTTTGTGGGAAAGAGATTGCAAGAAAGAGAAAAGGGCATCACCTACTATGTTTCGAAGTCGGTTTTGAACTCTATCAAGGTTGGATAGAGCGCGCCGCGCAGCTCCTACTCGGATGTGGCAACAGTACTCCATTTTAGGTCGCACTTGTAGCTGTTAATATAAACAAACTTTAACAAGCTGTTAATATAAACAAACTTTAACAAGCTGTTCGCTCTCTTATCATTTCTCTTGAATTTCACTGGCCACGTTATACTGTACAACAAAATCCAGATTAAAAAAAGGTGCATGCTACATAAGATCCGTTTCTGTTTTAAATAAACATTTTAATATTAAATCCGACCTTTATTTTCCATGCCATTGTGCATAGAAAAATGGCTGCAAATCTTCTGTACATTTTTTTCGTGTTGCATAATGTCATCAATTCAACAGCGGCTTTGTTGCTGATAGGGTGAGGTATACTTCTCTTCAGTCCTGGAATATCCACCCTCATAGGCTTTATCCTCTCTTTGAATCGCGGTTAGTTTATTGCTAATTGCCTGCAGCGCCCCTACTAGGAAATGCTGACGGGGCTATTCAGATATTTTTTTGTAGGCCATAGTGTGCTTATCTTAGTACACTGGTTTCTCAAAATCATACCTGACCTTGTATCTCAGAGGTAAATAATAGGTTTCATTTCCATATATATGATTCAAGGGAAGTAATCCTGAGTTAGCTATCTTGGTTTCTGCAAATATAAATATCGTTAAAAAATAAAAATCTGTGAAGTTAATAATGGCAATTTCACAGTTTGTTTTCATAATTTTTTGCTTTTACACCCACTGTAGTTTACCCCTATTAAAAAATTAGATTCTACTTTTTGGGGGCGATTGCATGTAAACAACCTGAAAAAATATCCATAAAAGAATTATGAAAAAAAAATATATTTCAGAATTTGGTCCCCCTCCCCTACCACTGGCAAGATTACAGTTTTTTTTGGGGGGGGGGGATTACATGCCCGAAATGCTTGAAAAAATATCCCCAAAGCAGTGTAAAAAAAATAAAAGACACTTCCCTCAATCACGTTCTACATTTTGGAGACAATTACATATAAACAGCCTGAAAAAATGGCCTCAAAGGAATTTAAAAGGAGATAGACACAAGGCTGGTATGTAATATGGGGAAAATCTAGCTCTCCACAAAGGGACACTCTGGATACAAACAAAAATTGTCTCAGCATAGAAGCATTTCTTTGTCATTGATCAGAGACTGAAAAATTAAATGCAAACTCAGAACGGATACTACACATTGTTATTTTTCTTTTTATTCATTTTCTTTAATTTTTAAAAATAATTTTTTTTTTTTTGTTTTTCTTTAGTTTTTTATTTGTTTTTTTTTTAATATAAAATTTTTTTTTAAATTTTTTATCTTTTTTATTTTTAGTTTTTATTTTCATTTTGTTTTTATTTTTTATTTGTTTTTTTAATTTTTTTGTTTTTTTTATTTGTTTTGCTTTTTATTTATTTATTTTAGTTTTTAATTATTTCTTTCTCTATTTTATTTTGTAATTTTTTTTTTTTGCAGGTCTTTTCCAAGGGAAATCACTCATCTTTTCTTTCAGTTGTTGAACTTCATCTCTTTCGGATTCTCAACGGGTTTATCGATTGGCGTCTTCTTCCTACAATTTCTCGATTATTGGCACAACACTCTGAATAGTACAAATTCCCCTTTAGACTTAACAATGCAGCCGATTCCACCGAAACCAGAAACGGTATGATTCCTTCATCTTCTCCATCCAAATAAACAAGCATCACTTTTATCCCCTTTTTTTTTTAATCAATACTGAATCACCGACTATAAATAACAGTTAAAGTTACACTTAAACACATAAAAGATTTTAGGTAGATATTTATTACAGTTATTTTCATCAAATATATTGAGTATTATACACGATAAAAAGTATAAACGATTTTGATTGAGTTTTTAATATTTAACTATATTGTTTTGTTATGTATCGATTAGAATTATAACATCTAGAAATCTGATATTCAAACAAAGGCATTATATTTCTTACTTCTGGTATTATATGTTTCGAAAATTGGTATAGACTTGTTGTGTACAGTCAAAAAAGTAAGAAACTAATTGTTGCCTTTTCTCTTTATATACTTGTGATATTACTATATCATACGCAGTTGAGCTCCCTCGGGTATGAAATAAAAGCCTGCTTTTTCTTAGAGACATCCTTGGTTCGAATTCTATGTTTGGGTAGCATGTCTTGTCAGCAGTGCGTCGTGTTTGCCAAATCTATATTAATTATTATCCAATATATATAAAAAATATCACTTAGGTATCAATCATCTACTACAGTTTGATCCCAGGACGCTTAGTACTCTAGCCTTAGTAATTATATCCTGAGCTACTGGCAGATGGATAAGTCAGGTAAAATATAGAGAGATTTTGAGCTATGGATGTTCAATTTTTTCAAATGTGCAAAGGAAAAACCAGAAACGGTATGATTCTTTCTTCATCTTCTCCATCCAAATGAACAAGCATCACTTTCATCCCTTTTTTTTTTTTTTTTTTTTTTTTTTTAAATCAATACTGAATCACCATTTTAGATGATCCCATCATTATAACATTCGGTTTAACATTCATTTTATATGCTGGCATGTGTTAAGAATTTTCACTTTAAGATTCTTTTAAGAATCAACTTGTAGCAGCCAACACCCGCTACATTACAGGCAGGAGCTACTTCTCACGACTTTGAAATTTGAAATCCATTTTCTCCCTGGCTTGTCCAATCACAAGCCAGCTCTCAATCACGTGACAGTGTATATAAAACCATTAACTCTCTTTGATCCTGATCCTGCTGGGCAGCGGACATTAGCCTGGGGCAGAAAGTGAGTACTACAAGTTTATATGGCTCTCTTCAAACTCACATTTATTTCCACGTGCACTTTATCTACAGGACTACTCTTGCCTTCCCTTTCTCCTGTAATTGGTTTCCTTCATCCCAACGACTACTACTGTGGACTGAGCTATTCTCTCCTTCAACCAGCTGGCAATATATTAATTGGGTTTGTATTACTATATACATAAATTCGAAAAAATTGTCTAAAAGCAAATATATAGCAAGTAAATGTTATCAAAGGCAAGATAAGTCACTTTTCTACCTAACTGGATATGTTTTTAGTGTTTTTATTTAATGTAACATGTTTATTCAGCTCGAAAAATATACAGAACACATTCCATTGAATTATTTGTAAAACAGGCACAGTGATGCAACATTGCAGTGATGAGACAGAGGCTGAAGCTTAGTTGATAGTGAGACTGATTAGATTGACAACTCTTTTTTTGGACCCTATACAAGAGGGAGAGGGTAGTGATGGATGCACCAGCCCAGATATGACAAGAATACTCCGTGCATGGTATGCGAATGGTGGCCTTGTAGAGGTACAGGATACTCTCAGGTGTGAGTAGTCTTCTAGCTCGATAGAGGGAACCCACCTTCTTTGCAGCAGCCTTTGCAATGTCCTCTATGTATTCCAGTTCATATTGCCTGTAAATGTTAGGCTAAGGAGTTTGAAGGTAGAATTCTCAGGTAGGGTGCTATTTGTCATGGATATAGGGGGTTGGAAAGGCATCTTGTAATTGTTAAAGGAGAACAGCTTAGTTTTAAAGCATTAAATGTTACCATCCATTTACGGCCCCATTCCAATATAGAGTGGAGGTCATTTTCTAACGATTCTGCCATTGTCTTAGATTTATGTACATCTGTTCTTCCCTCATGCATATTATAGAGCGTTGTATCATCAGCAAATATACCCATCTCGGACACAATATTATCAGGGAGGTCGTTTATGAATATCAGGAATAATAATGGTTCAAGGGTCGACCCCTGAGGCACTCCCGTATTACTAACTTGATCTATCTCTGACCAGGTATTTATTTATCCCTCTTTCTCTTAACTCAAATCGCTAGTTTGTAGTGTTTGGTTTGGTTGTTTTATAGTGGATTTTATCGTTTTTGTTCCCTGCCTTGCAGAACATGAATGAGTTTTTCAATGGGAGATGAAAAAGGGTTACAGTATTAATGTTTGATACATTTTAAGTTAGGAAATCGGTCAGGAAGTGGGGGGAGATAGAAAGAAGAAATGGAAGAAAGGAAAAAGAGGAAAAGGTGGGTTGTTGTTTTTGTTTTTGGTTTTGCAGAAAATAATTACGTTTTGCAAAAGAAAGTAGAAAAACAAAAAGCATCAATGTTAGGTCCATTTCATCTCGGGAAGCCAATATCTTCAGACAGCCTGATCTGGTAGCACCAAGGCCTGTCTTTAAGATTCACATTACAAATCCATTATAGCATTGTCTTATATCATGTCATATTCTTATTTGTGAAAAATGTGAAAAATATTTGTTGTGCTAAAAATATCCCAAATTTCTTTTAATTATTTCATAAGTGTTGACAATTGAGATTTAAAAAAAAAAAAAACACTAGATCAGGGAAAAGAAATCTCCAGAAAATCGCTAGATTTTTAACTTTTACTGGCTGAAATTTTCAAAAACCGCTAATTTAAACAAAAACAAAAAAATCCCCTAAAACGAAAAACACATATATGTGTATTTTTTAAAAGACGAGAGTTCGGGAACATCATTCAAGCGGAAAAAGAATGTTGCACTATTGTGAAGGTATTGCTGGAAGGTTTTAGTGACTGCAGAAATCCTCCGAGACTGAGGAAGGTATTAGTCAGCAAAATTTTACGAAGAAAACCTTACGAAAGTGAAATACTATGGGGAAAAAAGTTTGCGAGCATAAAATATTCATCCATTGTTTGTGTAATCTTCATTAGTAAGGGATCGAGTATTTTGCCCATTTGCAGTTTTTTATGACCCTTTTAGTCGTGCAGATAATTTCAACCAGTGAAAAGTTGTGTGCGGATCACGGAATCATTGCTCGGACTTTTGTATTCTTGGCGATTGCTGTTTTACGTCTAATAGACAAAGTCCGGCATATGTGATAACCACGGGCAGTGGCGATGGTACTTGCAGAAATGTTGTCAGGACTGTTTTAATTTTGGTGCACTAGTGCTTTTATATCGAGTTTCTAGAACGCTCCAACCTTTTTACTGTCTTCATACACGAAGAGATGAAAATATAGTTTCATGGATTTGTGTGTAAAATTTAATTTTTACTTTTTATAAAAATTTAACTCGATGAATTTTTCATTTTTTTTATTTAATTCAATAAATTTTTACTTTTTATAAAAATGTAATTCAATGTGTTTTTACTTTTTATAAAAATGTAATTCAATAAATTTTTACTTTTATAAAAATGTAATTTAATGTGTTTTTACTTTTTATAAAAATGTAATTCAATAAATTTTTATTTTTATAAATTTTTATAAAAATTCAATAAATTTTAATTTTTATAAAAATGTAATTCAATGTGTTTTTACTTTTTATAAAAATGTAATTCAATAAATTTTTACTTTTATAAAAATGTAATTTAATGTGTTTTTACTTTTTATAAAAATTTAATTCAATAAATTTTTATTTTTATAAATTTTTATAAAAATTCAATAAATTTTAATTTTTATAAAAATGTAATTCAATAAATTTTTACTTTTATAAAAATGTAATTCAATGAATTTTATTTTTATAAAAATGAAATTCAATGAATTTTTTTTTATAAAAATGAAATTCAATGAATTTTTTTTTATAAAAATGAAATTCAATGAATTTTTTTTTCTAAAAATTTAATTCAATGAATTTTTTTTTCTAAAAATTTAATTCAATAAATTATTTTTTATAAAAAGTTAATTCAATAAATTATTTTTTATAAAAATTTAATTCAATAAATTTTTATTTTTATAAAAATGTATTTCAATAAATTTTTATTTTTATAAAAAATGTATTCAATAAATTTTTATAAAAATTCAATAAATTTTTATTTTTATAAAAATGTAATTTAATAAATTTCTACTTTTATAAAAATTTTAAAAAATTTAAATTTACCTTTTTTCAAAATGGCAGAAACATTTCACAACAAACGCGATTTATATTTTCAGTATCCATTGCCTTTGGACTGTTCCTTTTCCACTTGTCCACTTTGCCGGAAGACGAGAACAAATGACACAGTATTAAGTGTCTCTGGGTAAGTGTACGTCTATGTCTATATATTAGCATGGTCATCGGGTGTTGCCTGGAGGCCAGTAAAAACAAAATAGATGAGATGAAACGGTGCAAGATATTTTTATCAAACATTCTATCTTTCTACCTCTCTCTCTTTCTCTTCTGTCTTTCTACCTCTCTCTCTTTCTCTTCTGTCTTTCTACCTCTCTCTTTCTCTTCTATCTTTCTACCTCTCTCTTTCTCTTCTGTCATTCTACCTCTCTCTTTCTCTTCTGTCTTTCTACCTCTCTCTTTCTCTTCTCTCTTTCTACCTATCTCTTTCTCTTCTATCTTTCTACCTCTCTCTTTCTCTTCTGTCTTTCTACCTCTCTCTTTCTCTTCTGTCCTTCTACCTCTCTCTTTCTCTTCTGTCTTTCTACCTCTCTCTTTCTCTTCTGTCTTTCTACCTCTCTCTTTCTCTTCTGTCTTTCTACCTCTCTCTTTCTCTTCTGTCTTTCTACCTCTCTCTTTCTCTTCTATCTTTCTACCTCTCTCTTTCTCTTCTGTCTTTCTACCTCTCTCTTTCTCTTCTGTCTTTCTACCTCTCTCTCTTTCTCTTCTGTCTTTCTACCTCTCTCTCTTTCTCTTCTGTCTTTCTACCTCTCTCTCTTTCTCTTCTGTCTTTCTACCTCTCTCTCTTTCTCTTCTGTCTTTCTACTTCTCTCTTTTTCTCTTCTGTCTTTCTACCTCTCTTTTTCTCTTCTGTCTTTCTACCTCTCTCTCTTTCTCTTCTGTCTTTCTACCTCTCTCTTTCTCTTCTGTCTTTCTACCTCTCTCTTTCTCTTCTGTCTTTCTACCTCTCTCTTTCTCTTCTGTCTTTCTACCTCTCTCTTTCTCTTCTGTCTTTCTACCTCTCTCTTTCTCTTCTATCTTTCTACCTCTCTCTTTCTCTTCTGTCTTTCTACCTCTCTCTTTCTCTTCTGTCTTTCTACCTCTCTCTTTCTCTTCTGTCTTTCTACCTCTCTTTTTCTCTTCTGTCTTTCTACCTCTCTCTCTTTCTCTTCTGTCATTCTACCTCTCTCTCTTTCTCTTCTGTCTTTCTACCTCTCTCTCTTTCTCTTCTGTCTTTCTACCTCTCTCTCTTTCTCTTCTGTCTTTCTACCTCTCTCTCTTTCTCTTCTGTCTTTCTACCTCTCTCTCTTTCTCTTCTGTCTTTCTACCTCTCTCTCTTTCTCTTCTGTCTTTCTACCTCTCTCTCTTTCTCTTCTGTTTTTCTACCTCTCTCTCTTTCTCTTCTGTTTTTCTACCTCTCTCTCTTTCTCTTCTGTTTTTCTACCTCTCTCTCTTTCTCTTCTGTCTTTCTACCTCTCTCTCTTTCTCTTCTGTCTTTCTACCTCTCTCTCTTTCTCTTCTGTCTTTCTACCTCTTTCTTTTTCTCTTCTGTCTTTCTACCTCTTTCTTTTTCTCTTCTGTCTTTCTACCTCTTTCTTTTTCTCTTCTGTCTTTCTACCTCTCTCTTTTTCTCTTCTGTCTTTCTACCTCTCTCTTTTTCTCTTCTGTCTTTCTACCTCTCTCTTTTTCTCTTCTGTCTTTCTACCTCTCTCTTTTTCTCTTCTGTCTTTCTACCTCTCTCTTTTTCTCTTCTGTCTTTCTACCTCTCTCTTTTTCTCTTCTGTCTTTCTACCTCTCTCTTTTTCTCTTCTGTCTTTCTACCTCTCTCTTTTTCTCTTCTGTCTTTCTACCTCTCTCTTTTTCTCTTCTGTCTTTCTACCTCTCTCTTTTTCTCTTCTGTCTTTCTACCTCTCTCTTTTTCTCTTCTGTCTTTCTACCTCTCTCTTTTTCTCTTCTGTCTTTCTACCTCTCTCTTTTTCTCTTCTGTCTTTCTACCTCTCTCTTTTTCTCTTCTGTCTTTCTACCTCTCTCTTTTTCTCTTCTGTCTTTCTACCTCTCTCTTTTTCTCTTCTGTCTTTCTACCTCTCTCTTTTTCTCTTCTGTCTTTCTACCTCTCTCTTTTTCTCTTCTGTCTTTCTACCTCTCTCTTTTTCTCTTCTGTCTTTCTACCTCTCTCTTTTTCTCTTCTGTCTTTCTACCTCTCTCTTTTTCTCTTCTGTCTTTCTACCTCTCTCTTTCTCTTCTGTCTTTCTACCTCTCTCTTTCTCTTCTGTCTTTCTACCTCTCTCTTTCTCTCCTCTCTTTTTCTACCTCTCTCTTTCTCTCTTCTCTTTTTCTACCTCTCTCTTTCTCTCTTCTCTTTTTCTACCTCTCTCTTTCTCTCTTCTCTTTTTCTACCTCTCTCTTTCTCTCTTCTCTTTTTCTACCTCTCTCTTTCTCTCCTCTCTTTTTCTACCTCTCTCTTTCTCTCCTCTCTTTTTCTACCTCTCTCTTTCTCTCCTCTCTTTTTCTACCTCTCTCTTTCTCTCCTCTCTTTTTCTACCTCTCTCTTTCTCTCCTCTCTTTTTCTACCTCTCTCTTTCTCTCCTCTCTTTTTCTACCTCTCTCTTTCTCTCCTCTCTTTTTCTTCCTCTCTCTTTCTCTCCTCTCTTGTTCTACCTCTCTCTTTCTCTCCTCTCTTGTTCTACCTCTCTCTTTCTCTCCTCTCTTTTTCTACCTCTCTCTTTCTCTCCTCTCTTGTTCTACCTCTCTCTTTCTCTCCTCTCTTGTTCTACCTCTCTCTTTCTCTCCTCTCTTGTTCTACCTCTCTCTTTCTCTCCTCTCTTGTTCTACCTCTCTCTTTCTCTCCTCTCTTGTTCTACCTCTCTCTTTCTCTCCTCTCTTGTTCTACCTCTCTCTTTCTCTCCTCTCTTGTTCTACCTCTCTCTTTCTCTCCTCTCTTGTTCTACCTCTCTCTTTCTCTCCTCTCTTTTTCTACCTCTCTCTTTCTCCTCTCTTTTTCTACCTCTCTCTTTCTCTCCTCTCTTTCTCTCCTCTCTTTTTCTACCTCTCTCTTTCTCTCCTCTCTTTTTCTACCTCTCTCTTTCTCTTCTCTCTTTTTCTACCTCTCTCTTTCTCTCCTCTCTTTTTCTACCTCTCTCTTTCTCTCCTCTCTTTTTCTACCTCTCTCTTTCTCTTCTCTCTTTCTCTCTTCCCCATTTTCTCATTCATCTTTTCTGTCTATTAGAAATGGAAGCTGTATTACAATGAGGTATTAAAACAATAAATTGATGAAAACCACTAAATGAATGAGTCAAATGAGCTGGAACAAAGGAAGCAGGGAATAGATCAGACATGCCATAATAGTATTTGTAGAAAAGACCAAGACTAGCAACATCACATCTTAATCATCAAAAGTGAACTAAGTTTTTGGTACTCCTGCAGTTTACCGACCGTGCTATAAATTTAGACCAAATTTTCAAGTTAAATTCAATTTTTATGGTATCTTTTGTTTATTAAATTGTTTGGTGAAAATACAGAATAGTTAACAAAAGCACCCCCCTTCCTTCCCATGTTGAGAATGTGTTTCTAAATGACAACCTTATTTCAACCTGGTTTGTAAACTGCAGAATTACAAGGTTTTCTTCATCACGTGTCGATTTCACTTGATGTACCCGCCTTTGGCTTTGATGCCAACTTTGAGGCAGCACTCAGAACCTGTCTTCAATATATCTTGACAAAGTTCCTCATCGGTATCTCTCGACAGTCATCGGACAGAATCTTTCACCTGTTTGATGTCTCCTGCCTTACGCCTGCCCCCGCAAGACATTTGTGATCTTGGCTTTTACCTCCTCCTTCATGTTGTAGCTAGATCTGTTACAGAGCTGCTAGCACTTGTAGCAGCAGCATAACACACATGCAAATGACCAAGCCGGTGTGCTTGTGATGTTACAGTGGAGGGAAGAGAAGGAAAAGAAAATCGGAGAGAAAAAAGGCCACATGAACAGTGAGCGATGAGAACATGTGGACGGCATATCCCCCACCCCCTTCTTTCTTCCCATGTTGAGAATGGGTTCCTAGATGATAACATTATTTCAACCTGGTTTGTGAATTGCAGAATCACCAGGTTTTCTTCATCATTTGTTGATTTCACCTGATGTACCCGCCTTTGGCTTTGATGGCAGCCTTGAGGCAGCCTCACAACCCATCTTTACTTTTTCGATGTCTAGTGCTACCATATCAGGCTGTCTATTGGCTTCCTAAGACGAACTGCGCCTACATTGATGTTCCTCTTTGTTTTTCTATTCTCTTTTGTAAAACTTAATTATTTTCTGTAAAATCAAAAACAAAAACACCCCCTCTCTTTCCTTTTTTTTTCTTCCCCTACTTTCCAACCTAGTCGCTGGGGAATTAGAATACACCGACTGCTCCCCAGCAGAGGGTAAAAGTCCCTCAATGGCACCCCTTGTTTGCCAAGGATTGCGACCCGTGGAGCCTTGGAATGAAATCCTGGTGGTTAAGGGTTGTAGAGGATAGAAATGAGTTCCTCTCCTTCCTAACACACCATTTTGGTTCTTACCTCGGTGGCCAGACGGGCGGTCGGAGAGGCCCACTCTGATTGGCTGGTCACGTCCAGCTCTAAATCTGACAAACATAACAAGAAAATACACTTCACTTTAGTGAAAATAGACGAAATACAGGTGCTTGGATCCACCAGCGATAAGAGTACACCACTCCCTGTTGCTGTTGGGGCGAATGGGTCTCCCCTCCCCCTACACCTCCCGTATAGGGCTCTAAGGTGTGTGGGGAGCATGAGAGATGAAAAATTAATAAACTTCCAATATGGCTTACAAAAAGCCTAAAAAAAAGGAACTCTGGTGAACTCACTGACTCCTTTTATCTTTCTTGCTTCCCCATTTTCCTATTCATCTTTCTCCTTTTCTTCTTTCTCCTTTTCTTTCTCCTTTTCTCTTTTTCTTTCTCCTTTTCTCTTTTTCTTTCTCCTTTTCTCTTTTTCTTTCTCCTTTTCTCTTTTTCTTTCTCCTTTTCTCTTTTTCTTTCTCCTTTTCTCTCTCCTCTTCTCCTTTTCTCTCTCCTCTTCTCCTTTTCTCTCTCCTCTTCTCCTTTTCTCTCTCCTCTTCTCCTTTTCTCTCTCCTCTTCTCCTTTTCTCTCTCCTCTTCTCTTTTTCTCTCTCCTCTTCTCCTTTTCTCTCTCCTCTTCTCCTTTTCTCTCTCCTCTTCTCCTTTTCTCTCTCCTCTTCTCCTTTTCTCTCTCCTCTTCTCCTTTTCTCTCTCCTCTTCTCCTTTTCTCTCTCCTCTTCTCCTTTTCTTTCTCCTCTTCTCCTTTTCTTTCTCCTCTTCTCCTTTTCTTTCTCCTCTTCTCCTTTTCTTTCTCCTCTTCTCCTTTTCTTTCTCCTCTTCTTTTCTTTCTCCTCTTTTCTTTCTCCTCTTCTTTTCTTTCTCCTCTTCTTTTCTTTCTCCTCCTTTTCTTTCTTCTCCTTTTCTTTCTTCTCCTTTTCTTTCTTCTCCTTTTCTTTCTCCTCCTTTTCTTTCTCCTCTTTTGTTTTCCCTGTTCAGCTTTTCAACACTTGTTTCAGGAATTCTTTATGGTAAATCAAAACAATCATAACTAATTAACATTTTATTAACGACAAAATATTGAAGTCGTCAGGCAATCAAGTTTTTGTTAAACTTTAACGAAAATGAATTTTTATTTGATATTAAAATGATTTTGTTGTTTTCATAAATTGTGATTTTAAAAAAAATTTTAATGAAAATGTATCCAAATATTTTTGTTTTTTCATAAACTGTTGTGATATTCCTTTTTTTTTTTTTTAATGAAAATTAATTAAACTTTTTTTGGTTGTTTTGATAAATTGTAATCTATTAAAAAATTTTAATGAAAATTAACTTTTATTTAATATTAAAAATATTTTTGTTATTTCATAAATTGTTCTGATTTTTTAAAAATTTTAATGAAAATGGATTTAAATTTTTTTGCTTGCTTTCATTAATTGATACCTTTTTTAAAATTTGAATGAAAATGAATTAAAAAATTTTTGGTTGTATTCATAAGTTGTGATTTTTTTTTTTTTTTTAATGAAAATATATTTTTGTTTAATGTTAAAATTTTTTTGTTGTTTTCGTAAATTGTTGTGATTTTTTTTCTTTCTTTTTAGTTTTGTTTTCTGCTATCCATGCGTATACGACTACGTGAATACTTCCCATTGTTGTCCGGTGACAAAATACCCAGCAAAGATTCAGCATCTTGTCCGCATCTTCTCTTCTGAATCCTAATAAAGATGTTCATCTGTGATCAAAACGCCAACCATTGCCTGTTCGTGGCAGGAATTAATCATCATTTTGCCCGAGTTTAAATGAATGGCTCTCTAGTTTAAGAAGACCCCTAGCTTTAAAAAGATTTTTGGACTGACCGTCACTCGGTGCTTATGGCAGCACTTTGAAGATCATTAATGATCAACATATTTATGATTCACTCTCTTCTGACTTGGAGCATGCGGTGCAATGGAGAGAAAAAAAAACAAAAAAACTGGTTACTTGTAATACATCTACATCCAAACATCTCTCTTTGCACCACCAATGCTCAGATCCTCACTTTGCCATAATTGAAGAATCCCCCTGGAAAAATTGTTGAATCATTCTATCACTCCAGAAAGTATCTCCCTTTTGACACGGTCCTTTACCTATGTAAGAGTTAGATATATCTTAAGACTAGCATGGGTACCCGGCGGTGCCCGGGTGTCAAGAGGTGGTCTAGTAAGGCCACTGAGCAACCAAACATCTAAAAAAAAAAAAAAGAAAATAAATGAATTGTTTCAACGAAAATAGCAGTGATTACCCCGATTGGAGTTTGACATGTCTAATCTAGGGTATTATCAAAAAATATAGTAATCATTTTTCATTCTTTTATATATATTTTTTTTTTATATTAATTCATTCATTCATTTAATTTTATTTCAACTAGCTGGGCGGTGGGGTTGGGGGGGGGGGTCGCACTTCGCTTGGCCCAGGCTTAAAATATGCTTAAATATGATATTTCAATTTCTCAAGATTGCATGTATATTATTATAGTCATGATTTCCAAAGTAAAAAACAAAAGTATTTGGGTGCTATCAGCTAGAATTGAAATCTAAACTGTAACATTCAAAGCTGGTGACGTTACCACTGTACCAACATGACACGCATATGAACTGATTGAAAATTAAAAAATAGACTAAGATGAATGTACAAACTATTTTAACTGAAGAGCCATAAAACATCCAATCATTTGAGAGTTCTGCAAATTTTAGTTTCAGAGGAGATTGTTTGAAAATATGGAGACAGACAGACACATATAGCCTTTTATATATTAAATTATTTTTTTAATCTATTTTTCACTTGTTTTTTCTATTTTTACATTGATTTTTTTTTTCTATTTCTACTGTAAGTAAAAATTAAAGAAAAAAAAATATATATATAGTAAAAATTGAAGAAAAAAATATATAGTAAAAATTGAAGAAAATGTGTGTGTGTGTATATATATATATATATATATATATATATATATATATATATACACACACATTTTCTTCAATTTTTACTATATATTTTTTCTTCAATTTTTACTATGTGTGTGTGTATATATATATACATAGTAAAAATTGAAGAAAAAATATATAGTAAAAATTGAAGAAAATGTGTATGTGTATATATATATATAAACACACACATTTTCTTCAATTTTTACTATATATTTTTTTCTTCAATTTTTACTATGTGTATATATATATAATAGTAAAAATTGAAGAAAAAAAATATATAGTAAAAATTGAACAAAATATATATTTTTTCTTCAATTTTTACTATATATATATATATATATATATATATAGTAAAAATTGAAGAAAATGTGTATATGTATGTATGTATGTATATATATATATATATATATATATATATATATATATATATATATATAAAAACTGAAAAAAATGTGTATATGTATATATATATATCTAGTAAAAACTGAAGAAAAAAAAAGAATATTTATTTACACACACACACACACATTTTTAATTTATGTTTTTGTTCATTTTTTTTTTTATTCTGTTCATTCATTTTTATTTTCATTCATTTACCCACTTGAACATCCTTGCTAGAGCTGATGTGTTTAAGTACAGGATTTCCTGAGAAAAGTCAAATTTTTTTGCATACAAGGAGGACACAGGGTCACTTGGAAGAAATAGTAGTAAAAATACATTACTACCAGGACCTGTGGAAATTCCACAGCAGCATCTTTCAAATGTAATATATTGTTGCTGGGGATTCTGTGGACGTTCGATGTGAATGGTGACCCTGCGATATTATTGTAGCTCTTTTGTTAAAACTGTGAAAGTATTTATCCAAGTAACTTGGTTAATGTAGTGTAAGAATTTATCTGTTTATTATGGTTTATCGCCATTATCCTTATAGGAGTCTTTGACATATTTCCGTTGCATGAACAGAAACCCCACGATATCATTGTACCATCTTTAGACCGAATAGATATTACCCTTGGAAGACCAAAAAGGTATATTTTAGTTTCACGTATGGCCCAAAAGCAAACTCATTTTTTTTTTAATTTTATTTTTTTAAATTTTTTTATTTTGACATTGCGTGTTCGGTGATCGGGAGATCCTATTTATTAAAAAGGGAGAATAGAAGGTGATAACATACTACGAACATTAAATTAATGTATAATAATTTAATGTCTCTCTAAATATTTCTCTTATACCCCCTCCTAATCTCTTGATCTCACACTATCGTATTTTCTCGCTCTCTATCTCTATTTCCCTATCTCTTTTTTACTCTACCTCTTTGTTAGTCTTTCTCTCTCTCTAGCTCACTCTCTCTCTCTCTCTCTCTCATGCACCCTCTCTATGTTCTTTCTTATGCTTTCTTATTCTTACTCTCTCTCACACACACACAAACTAGTATAAGATTACTCTCTACATGGTGAAACGATAAATTGTCGCCATAGAAAAGAAGACATGATTCCATTTCCGTTTGATGAAAACCAGTTTTTTTTTTTTTTTTTGCAGACCATCTACTTTTGCCCAGTTGTGAGCAAATCCCAAGAGCAAAAGGAGGCTTCTATCATGTCTGAAAGTAACAAAATGTTCAATGAGCAAGATCAGACAAGCACCACTGTACAACTCGTGCTCTCTACCGGTCCAAGTCATGACAACAGGACCATTGCCAGCACCCTCAAAATTCAAATTCGGATAGGGCAACACTTGAGAGCATAGCTCAACAAAGTTTCCGGCCACGGTTGTGATCTTTGATGTGGTTTCAAGTAAGGGTCACATCTTCAAAGTCGGCTTGAAAGTCAACACCAAAATGTACCTGGATGTGCTGAAGGGTGTGGTGATTCCCTGGTGTAATCAGATAGCCGCTGGCACACCCAGCATAAGGCAGTAGGACTCGGCGCTGACCCACAAGTCCAAAGAGACTCAGGTTTGGTTTAAGGAGTACTATTACTTTGTGCTCTTTTCTCACTGACCACCCACCACCCCTGACTTGAACCTGTTGGACATACGTCGAGAACATCACCAACATGACCTCTCACAACACCAAAGCCAGCCTAATCGCCGCTATCTTCTGAATATTTGCCGAGCTGCCACCACCGTTTGTGGAAAAGGCATGCTCCCAGTTGTGGACCTATATTAAGGCAGTGATTGAGGCTGAAGGCGGCTACATTGAATAGATGTCAGCTCTACTATATAATGAAGTTACCGGAATTGATTTTTTTCAATAAAAGTTTTAAAATAGAGATTTAGTGTTGTTTTCTTTCGGGCGACAATTTTATCGTTCCACCCTGTATCTTTTCTCTTTTTCGCTCTTACTCTTTCCCCTCTTACTCTTTCCCCTCTTACTCTTTCCCTCTTACTCTTTCCCTCTTACTCTTTCCCTCTTACTCTTTCCCTCTTACTCTTTCCCTCTTACTCTTTCCCTCTTAGTCTTTCCCTCTTAGTCTTTCCCTCTTAGTCTTTCCCTCTTACTCTTTCCCTCTTACTCTTTCCCTCTTACTCTTTCCCTCTTACTCTTTCCCTCTTAGTCTTTCCCTCTTACTCTTTCCCTCTTACTCTTTCCCTCTTACTCTTTCCCTCTTACTCTTTCCCTCTTACTCTTTCCCTCTTACTCTTTCCCTCTTACTCTTTCCCTCTTACTCTTTCCCTCTTACTCTTTCCCTCTTACTCTTTCCCTCTTAGTCTTTCCCTCTTACTCTTTCCCTCTTACTCTTTCCCTCTTACTCTTTCCCTCTTACTCTTTCCCTCTTACTCTTTCCCTCTTACTCTTTCCCTCTTACTCTTTCCCTCTTACTCTTTCCCTCTTAGTCTTTCCCTCTTAGTCTTTCCCTCTTACTCTTTCCCTCTTACTCTTTCCCTCTTACTCTTTCCCTCTTAGTCTTTCCCTCTTACTCTTTCCCTCTTACTCTTTCCCTCTTACTCTTTCCCTCTTACTCTTTCCCTCTTAGTCTTCCCCTCTTAGTCTTCCCCTCTTACTCTTTCCCTCTTAGTCTTTCCCTCTTACTCTTTCCCTCTTACTCTTTCCCTCTTACTCTTTCCCTCTTAGTCTTTCCCTCTTAGTCTTTCCCTCTTACTCTCACTGCCTCTATCTATATCTTAATCTATCGCATCCAATCCCATCAGCTTTTGTTCTGTCTCTCTCTTTCTCTCTTACTCCCTCTATCTCACACTCTCTATCGCCCTCACCTTCTCAAACTCTTATTCTCTACCTCTATCTTCTTTCTTTCTTATTTTAACTCTCACAGACAGACACACAGCGATATCAGATTAGATGCAGTTACTGTTAATTGTGCTCCATTATCACTGTGACGTCATCACGTCACGTTTAACTTAAAAAAAAAAAAAAAAAAAAAAAAGACAGTTGTCATTTCTCTTCTTATGATCTCTATCTATATACTATTACGTAAAAGGTGCTAGATGTGACCTTTAATCCTGATCTGAGATGAAACGCGTACATCAAATCAATTTCCAAGGCTGCTGGAAAAATGGTGGGGCTTCAGTAGATATCTTACTGCTGATGCAATTCCCTACCTGTTTAAGAACCAAGTACGACCAAGGATGGAGTACTGTTGCAACATTTAGGCAGGAGCTGCTAAAAGCAGCTTATTCTGCCTTGGCAAAGTTCAAAATAGACTTTGTAGTAGGGAATGCCCTTTTCTCTTCCCTGCATCGTTTTTCCCACAGAAGAGACGTTGTGAGCCTGTCTCTGCTTTATCGTTATTTTTATGGCAAGTGCTCGTCTGAGCTCCAATCTATGGTTTCCCTGTCCCGACTTTCACAAAAAACACTCATTTAGCTTAAACCACTATCAATAATTTCCCCCCACTCTTTACATCTGCCTAAACCTAAACGTAGATTCCATGAACAAAGTTTCTTTCTTAGAACTGCATGCTTGTGAAACTGTTCTGTTTTCCTGCTTTCCAAAGGACTACAATATGGTTGTCTTCAAGTCCAACATAAACAAATTCTTGATGTAATCCAATTTACCAAATTTTCACTACTAACGATTATTACTTTAACCACTGTACATTTATTAACCCTTGTCCTTGCGTGGCCTCTGGGTCTTAATAAGTGGTGACTCCTTTGTTGGTTGGTTGGTTGTTTTTGTTTTACGGCATATCAACCCTTTTCAGGTTATTTAATGCCGAATCCAAAGATTTTGAAGAAAAAATTTTTAATAGAATATATTTGTTATTTTCACGGCGGTTTCTATTTAACCCATAGTTGGAACCCTAACAGGTACTACAACTCCGGGTCAGAGTGGACCTGGGAGCAATGGTAATTAAAGGGTGGCTCCACACTCCCCAAAGCCCACAAGCTGGGGCCTCACCACTGGATATAATTTAAGGTCATATCCATTGAGGGACTTTTATCCTCTGCAGGGGGGGGCAGTCGGTGTATTCTAATGCCCCACCGACAGGGCCGGTGACTCCTTTGTATAATAAAAAAAAAAAAAAAAAAAAAATATGGAACTTCGGATGTGTGTCTCAGCTGTGTGTTCATTCCCTATGGACTTGAAAACGGCTGAGTCGATTTTTATTTTACCATGGACAGTTTGTAATTAAACTGTTTCGTGGATTTCGATATAAGCAAAATAATAATCTGAGGTGGAATAATTATACGATCAAAGATTGGGGTAACGCGTTAGGTTTATTGTACGAATGGTACAAGACAAAAATGTTTTATCTGTGCCAAAATCAAAACATCGATTCCATGAACAAAGTTTCTTTCTTAGAACTGCACGCCTGTGGAACTCTCTTCCGTTGCCCACCTGACTACAACTTGGATGTCTTCAAGTTCAACATAAACAAATTCCTGATGAATAGCCATCTTAAGTAAGACACTTTATCAAATCTCCAATACTAACGATTACTACAACACTATCCCATTGATTACTGTACACGCAATAACCCTTATCCCCGAGTAGCTTTCGGGCCTTGATAAGTGGTGACTTCCATTTAAAGAAAAAAAATTTAATGAAGGATATATATATATATCCTTCATTAAATTTTACAAGTAAATCCATGTAAAATTTTCGTCTAAGAAACCATATATATATATATATATATGAATACTTTATTTAATCACATAAATTAATATACGAAGGTATAATTTTATGCGTAAATATTCAGTATTTACTTCAACAGCTCTCAATATATAGGTAGAGATAGTTAGTAAGTTATAAAAATATATATGGCAATTAAGCTGCACAGAATATTCCGCGTTTCATTCTCCTGAGAATATGTGTAGCTTAATTGCCATATATATTTTCAAAACTCATTTTATATATATAGTAATTTATGAAATATATATGACGATTAAGCTACACTGAATATTCGGCGTTTCATCCACTATAGGATTCGTCAGGCTTATGCGCGAATTCTTTGGTTGTTTCTCGTTTTTATATATGTTGAGGATTTTAGTTAGCCAATCAGCTTTCTAGTATCCACCGCGCCCCTTCCTATCAGCCAATAGGCATGCATATATATATTCATAATTTTTTGATATATTACTATTTTCGACAAGACAAGTACGGTTGTTTTTGCTTAAGACAACATATCAAAATAAAAAATATTGATCTGTCGACTCCAGAATTTGCAGAGGCATGAAAATTTTTAAATTTTGCCTTGAAAAGTCCCTTATTCTATTATTACCTTGAAAAATCATTGAAAATCTGAAAAATTTCTTGAAGATATCTTGAAAGGCCCTGAAAATTGTATTTTTTATATCCAGTAAAAATTTGTCGAAATACTAAAAATAAAATCGAAACAAATACTTTTAAATTAAATTTTAACTATTCATAAAAAATACCATTAAAATTTTTGGTGCTTCTACACTATCGGGACCAAATTGTAGAAATCGTAAAACTGAATTTCATATGAATACAATGGTGTCTACGTAGTCCTCGTATTTTTAAGATGATTATATCCAAAAATTACGAAAATTGATGAGGTAGAATATTAATTATTACAGAAAATAAAAATAGAATTTGATGAAAACGATCGTAAAACACGAGTTCAAAAGTGAAGATATTTTCTATTTCGATTTAAACGAGATGGCAGTAATTTTTCACCTGCTAACACGATTAAAGTTGTTTTCTTTTAATAATTCAGTAATATTCAGGTAAATTCGGCTGCATAATTGGGAAGCTATGATTGTAACTTATTAGAATTGTAAAAAATCAGTAGAAACCGTTGTTATTTATCTGAAAACTCCATTTATCGACTACAAAATCTCGTCCTACTATTGTAGAAGCGCCAAATAATTTTTACATATTGAAAATAAAATCAAAATACATTGTTTTGAAATTGTATAGTAATATTGTGGATAAGAGAATTAAGTCCCATCATAACAAAGGAACGTCACTCAATTTTTTTTTTTTTTTTTTTTTAGACCTGACCGGCCTAGTTTTCAGTTATCAATTTTTTTTCTCACTTTTGACCCTCTCTCCCTCCCCTCCCTAAAAAATAACTTTCCTTGTGGGGACGGAACTCTCCAACGGCGACCCCCCCCCCCGCTCAAATGTAATAACTTAAAATGAGGCCGGTTATGCCGAAAAGAAACAAAAAAAAAAACGAATAAGACGGCAGACATCTTGATTGGAAATTTAAAAGTCATAAAGAGAGTTAATATTTGAGATGAAATAGAAAAACATTTAAAACAACTTATAAACAACCAAAAAAATTATGCAGGTAGACTGCAAAGCAAGTTTTATTGGCTATTAACCTGGGTGCTCGGCGTTGCCCGGGTGTTTGGAGGTGTGTGTTGAGTAAAAAAAAAAAAAAAAGTCGTAGTAGGCAGGCAGGCTCGAACCCATGACGCGAAGGCGGACAAGAAAGTCAAAGAAAATCTGACGTCTTACCGCTACTCCATGATGCAACCGGAAGTTTGGAGCGTTAAAATGGATCACTAAAAATCGACCCCTCCTTGTAGAAAACTGCCCAGTTGAAGGTGAAGGAATTAATGTTTTTGGCCAATTTTTTCGATATTTGTCGGCCGAAGGGTTGAGTTTCCAAACGATACTGATCTCGTGAAAATCCGTCGCCTTTGTCGAAAGTATTAGGCAGACATACATACATACATACATTTATCTATTTATTTTTCTATAGCAAGCCCCACTCTCCCCAATGGTTTACTTCTGCTTGTGCAGCTGCCATTGCTCAAAGGTAGCATGCATACCGCAGATTCAACCAACAAAAGTCCAGATTCCAACAGACAGAAGTATATAGTAGCTAGAAGTAATTGTAAGAGAGAAATAGCAACAGCTAAGAAAGAATACACTGAAACCACCAGAAAACGCATCGAAGTACAAATTAGAAACCCGTAATTTTTTTTGAAAATCGACAACAGTGTAGTAAATAATTGGCAGTCCATGATTCCCCGACTATCAAACAATCATGAGCTTGCTTGCAGGGCAACCTACAAGGCTAACCTGCTTGCCAGTCGGTTTGCCTCAAACTCCACACTGGACCCGGCACACCACTACCTCCCCGACTTTCCTTTGCAGACAGATGCCACACTAGAAAATCACCCCTTCTCAGGTACATTGTATCATAAAAAACTTAGACACCTCAAAAGCAAGTGCACCCGATCTCATCCCAGCTGTGCTATTAAAAAAATGCTCCACTGAGGTTGCTCCAGTTCTCTCCAAACTTTACAATAAATGCCTTAACCAATCTTGCTTTCCTGACTGTTGGAAAACCGCTTCTGTGGTACCAGTCCTCAAAAATTCTGGTGAAAGAACTGACTTTTTAAATTATCACCTAATAAGCTTTCTCCCACTCTTCACCAAAATATTTGGGTCCTTAATTAATCAAGCCCTAGTCCAACATCTTACAGCTGCTAAACTCCTGACCAACAAACAATATAGATTTAGGCAAGCTCACTCCACAGCAGATATCTTAACTGTAATCTCTGAACGTATATACTGTTCACTGAACAAAACAGGGGAGGATAGAGCGGTGGCCCTTGATATATCTAAGGCTTTTGACAGGGTATGGCACGATAGTCTTCTAAGGAAAATTAGATCATATGGAATCACTGGAAGAATTCATAATGTAATTAAATCCTTCTTAAGTAAGAGAAAAAACCAAGTTGTCCTCGACGGTCGTACATCTAAACAATATGACATAAATGCGGGAGTACCTCAGGGGTCTATCCTTGGACCTCTATTATTCCTGATATTCATAAATGACCTCCCTGATAAAATTGTTTCTGAGATGGATATATTTGCTGATGACACCATTCTCTATAACAGATATGAGGGAAAAACAAATGAACACATATCCAAAGAAATGGCAGAAACACTTGAGGATGAGCTCCAATCCGTAGTGGAATGGGGACAAAAATGGATGATCACATTCAATGCTGCTAAGACTAAACTTGTTTCCTTCAATATTTACAAGAAATCTTCTCTACCACCAATAGCAATGGCCAAGAACACATTACCTGAAAGTACTTCCTTTAAACTCTCCGGCCTAACATTTGCAGGGAACATGAACTGGAATAAATACATTGAGAGCATTGTCAAGAAGGTGGGCGGTATTTATTTGCTCCCCCACCGAGCAAATTAGGCACAAGGCCAATTTTTAGTGTGAGGGGTAAAGGGGAAATGGGGACCAACTCCCCGGGGAGTAGGGGAGCTGGATAGTTACAATTGGTATGAAGGGTTGCCCCTACATTCACCAAGGTCTTATATGTGGGGTTGCCTCCACATATGGTCTTTGCTTGCAGTATCTGCCGGACAGATACTAGACTTTGATCTCAGCCCGAAGTCCACGAAGGTTCCTCTTCTTGCGAAGAAGGCGGGCTGTATTTATTTGCTTCCCCACTGAGCAAATTAGGCACAAGGCCGTTTTTTAATGTGGAGAGAGAGGGGGAGGGGGAAGGGAAAAGGGGACCAGCTCCTGAGAGGTGGGAAATGGGAGCTGGATAGTGATTTGCCAGCTGGCCCAAGTAGGGTTGCCCCTACATGGACCAGAAGATTGCCACAAGGGCAATGGTCTTTGCTTGCAGCATCTGGCGGAACAGACACCACACTTTGATCGTCTTTGCTTGCAGCATCTGCCGGAACAGATACTACATTTTGATCTTGGCCCGAAGGCCACAAAGGTGCCCCTGAGTGGGGGGGGGGCGGGCTCTCTCTACCGTGCTAGAAAACTACTTACACCTGAAAGTATGCTGTACCTCTATAAGGCCACCATTCGCCCATGTATGGAGTACTGTTGTCACATTTGGGCTAATACTGCTTGTCTCTCACACCTGGACAGGGTTCCAAAAAAAGTCACCAACCTCATAGGTCTTGAACTGTAATCTAAGCTTCAGCCTCTGTCCCACCAACGAAATGTTGCATCCCTCTGCCTGTTCTACAAGTACTTTAATTGTGAGTGCTCTGACGAACTACAAGCACTTGTCCCGACAAGCAGCTAAGTCCCACCCCTACACAGTAGAGATCCCTAGGTGTAAGAAAGCCTTTTACTCCAATAGTTTCTTCCCGAGAACTGCTAGACTTGGAACTCCCTTCCGGGATTCTGCTTTTCCAACTGTACTGACATGCAGAAGTTCAAGTGTAATGTGAACAAACATCTTGCTACTCATCTCCCTTCATAATACCCCTGCAACTTATGTCCCCGATAGTAGCCCCCTACTTCAAAGTGACACTGTGCCTTGTTTGGGGTGAAAATTCATTTTTTTAAAAAAAAAACAGAAAGGTGAGATTTATATTATACATGGTAACATTTATTTGTTGTATATTTGATATTTTACCGCTTTTTCGGATTGCTGGGGATTGTAAAACAACGCCAATTTTTGTTTTGAAAAATTGAATTTAGTCTGGAAAAGGCCTTGAAAAGTCCTTGAAAATGGACATTGAAAATCTGAACGAACCCTAAACTTTATCTTAACAAGCATTCTAATTTTTACTCCATTGTATATAGACTTTTGAAGCTGTGAGTCGTTGTTCAATTACGTTCCGTTGACAGATTAGCGGGATTGCCTCGCGAAATGGATTGGCTGATGTAGTTGGTGATGCATGGTAGCGCATCCGCCGTGATTGCGGTTGAAAGAGGATAGCTGAAACATTATTCGGCCAGTCATCAAATGTTTATTTATTTTTTATATTGAAAAAGAAATGTCGATTGTTGTCTTCTTCTGAAACGTGGCGTGATGACGTAACAGTGATCGTTGAGCACAATGAACAATAGAAAAACCTAATCTGTTATCGGTGAGAGGAAAGAAAAATAACGCGATAGGGAAGGAGCGAGAGAGAGAGACAGAGAGAGAAATCTTTACTATTTTATAAAAGTCACTTTGTGTGTGTGTGTGTGTGTGTGTGTGTGTGTGTGTGTGTGTGTGTGTGTGAGAGAGAGAGAGAGTTCCTTCCTCATAGACTCCAAAACGGCTGAGCCTATCTTTGGCAAATTTCACACAAAGCTAATTTATATGTCTGGCAGTGTTCTTAGATATGCTTTGTACATAAATTCATCCGATAAGTATCGAAAATCGAAAAAAAATCCGAAGTTAAAAATAGATAAAAATAGATAAATAAATAAAAAAAAATAGATAAAAAAGAAGAATTTTTATAGGGGAATATTTTTCGTTACACTGGCAAGGGAGCTAATACAATTTCAACAAATCATTTCTTCTTTAAAAAAAAAACAGATTTGTTGTAGTCTGGAGATAGCTAAGTCGTAACTTAGTGGTAGAGCATTTGACTATAGATCGAATGATCCCCTTTTCAAACCCGGGTGTACCTCACCATTTTATTTTAATGTTTTTTATTAATGAATTCAATTTGCAATAAAAAAAAGGTACCATTTATATAAAATCGCTGCAAATCATTTGTTTGTTTTGTTAGAGGGGCTGGCAATGGTCCTGTTGTCATAACTTGAATCGGGAGAGAGCATAAGTTGTACAGCAGCGCATCTCCGATCTCGCTCTGCCAATTTTCGGTCTGAACACTTGAAACTTTAAATGTAGGTTACTTAGACATGGATCTAACTTTTTAATATGATTTGAGCCTAAAACAATAAGTGTTAAAAGGTTAAAATTGGGGTCAAAGTTAAAAAAAAATTGACCTCTGCGGTCTCTACCAAATTACTCAGCCAATTGTTGGTCTAAGCATTTTAAATTTGACATAAAGTGTATTAAGACATAGTGCAAGCTCTTTAATCCGTTTTTGGCTGCAAATTTGGCTAAATTTCTTAAGCTTGAGGTCAATGTTCAAAAGATTTGACTCTTGCGGTCTCTAGCAAACTATTCAGTCAATTTTTATTCTAAACATTTGAAATTTGACATAAAGGGTATTCAGACATGCAGCAAGCTTTTTAATCAGTTTTTGGGCATAGATTTGCTTACCAAGAAATCAAAGTTAAAAGAGTTGACCTTTGCAGACTCTACCAAACTTCTCTGCCAATTTTGGGTCTAAACACTTGAAATTTTAGATGTAGGTTACCTGGGTATGAGTCCAACTTATATATATATATATATATATATATACATATGTAGTTATGTCATATAAAGTTATGAACAGTATATAGAGTCCGAGCAAAGCCGGGCTGAACTGCTAGTATATATATATATATATATATATATATATATATATATATATATATATATATATATACTAGCATGGGCTCCCGGCGTTGCCCGGGTGTTTGAATGTGTATGTGGAGCAAAAAAAAAAAAGGTGGTAGTAGGAAGGCAGGCTCGAACCCGTACCACAAAGGAGGAAAAGAACCGGGTAAAACCTAACGTTTATGCTGTTACGACCACCCCCAAACCGGAAGCGACATTTTTAAAAATTAAGGCTAGACAATCTAAAGGAGAGGATAACTTTTAAAAAATATCGGCGAAAAAAGTGACCCCCCCCCCTGTAGAAAAGTGCCTAGTTGAAGGGGAAGATATTAATGTTTTTAGCCAATTTTTCGATATTTGTCGTATGAAAGACCGAACTTTAAAACGATACTGATCTTGGTAAGATCCTTCGCCTCTATTGAAAGTTTAAGACAGACATGCAAACAGACATACATACATACATTTATATATTGGTAACTAAAAATTTTCGACCCAAACTGATGAAAAAGCTTGCCCTATCTCTGATTACCATTTATGTAAATTTTCAAATATTTAGACCAGAAATTGTCTGAGTAATTTGGAAGAGACCGCAAAGGTCAATTTTTTTAAAACTTTGACCCCTATTATGACCCCTTTAAATTTATTGTTTTGATCTCAACTCAAGTTATTAAGTTAGATCCATGTCCAAGGAACCTATATCTAAAATTTCAAGTGCGTAGACCCAAAGTTGTCGGAGGAGTTTGGTAGAGTTCTCAAAGGTCAAATCGTTGAACTTTGACCCCTTAATCGCCAAATTTCTGGCCAAAAACCGATCACATCGATTTTCCCAAATCTCAGTACCCTGTATATCAAATTTCGAGTCTGTAGACTGAAAATTGACAACGTTATTGCGTAGGAAAATGTACACAGACACACAGATACACAGACACACAGATACACCGACACACACACACACACTTTCACTTTTATATATATTTATATATATTAATGATGGGACGATTCTAATATATTTCCAAATTCCGATACGATTACTGATTCCGATTCCAATTTTTTATAAATTTCTAATAAGATTATTATTTCTCCCAATCTTCGTAAAAAAACGTTAAATATGCAGATATTTTCCTAAACATAAAAATAGTCTTGTGGAGTGTGATCTATCGATTTTAGCTTTACTGATATTATAAAATCAATAAATATTTATTATTTTATCATTATTACCAGCAATGGAAGATTTTAATTTAAACAAAATCAAATAAAAAATGACAATTAAAAGATTCGTTTTGGCATCGGAAAATAGGCATCAGTTTTTCCGATACCAATTTCGATTTTGATTAATTGTCCCAATACTAATATATATATATATATATATATATATATATATATATATATATATATATATATATATATATATATAGAAGACAGACAGATAGTCAGCGGAAGAAAAGGTTAAAGAGAGAGAGAGAGAGAGAGAGAGAGGTGGAGAACGAGTGAGGGGGTGAAGGCTAGAGAGCATGCGTGTATAAAAGAGAGGTAGTAAGAGTGAGAAAGTGACAGAGAGGCTGTAAGAGAGGATGATGCCCGAGAGAGGGAGTAAATAAGTGATATAGGGAGGGAAAGCGAAAAGCATAAGAGAGAGAGAGAGTGAACTACAGGAAAGAAAATGAGAATGAACGAGATTTATAAAGAGAGAGAGTGTGTGTGTGTGTAAAAGAGAGAAAGTGCGTGTGTATGTGTGAGAGAGAAAATAGAGAGCGAGAGAGTGTGTGTGTGCGTGAAAGAGAGAAAGTGCGTGTGTGTGTATGTGTGTGTGTGAGAGAGAGAGAGAGAGAGAGAGAGCTTAATGAATTGAATAACAGAAGATGTCTTTTAAGCCACTCCTCCATCTTAGGTCAAAGGCCACTAAACAAAACGTACGATAAAAAGTCGTGAAAAAGAAAAGGTTTGTTCGCTGTTCGTTTTGTTGTTTCTTGTTGACATTATCTTCTTGCTGGCAGATTATAAAGTTCGCTAATCAACAAATCATCGCACGTTTCACACATGAGCCTTGTTTTCAGATTTGCGAGTACACCTTCCACTAGGTACCCCTCACCCGGGTACCCACAACACCCAGGCGGCGACCCATCTCCACAAAAAAAAACAAAAAACTTTCTACATTGTTCAGTCTGGCGTTCGTTTATCATGTTTTTTTTGTTTGTTTGTTTTTTTTTTAATGCCATTTCAGCTGCATTTCTAAACTCAAGAATTGAATGGACACATCTTAGATACGTCCACCAGCACTCCAGCATCTCCACGAAACGCTCTCTTCCTAGATCAATTGATCAGACTGATTCCCAATGGGTGTCGCTAGCAGTGTATCATTCCAAAACAAGATGGTGGGAAGTTTTTCTTCGGTCATACTATTTGATCTTCTTAAATAAAAAAAAAAAAAACTATTGGATCGATTTACGTGATTTTTGGAATATGACATTTTCATGCAGTGACAAGTACGTACATTATAAAGATTTTTTTCAGATTTTTATAGTAAAAAAGATTACTTGTGGACCATTTATAGACTTGCATCTTCAGTTTATTTAGTATGTTTGTCAGTCTGTTCCATTTAATATTAAAATTCGAGGTGCCTTCAATAAGTTTCCAGACATTTTTCGTATGGTCACTTGTATTGATAATACACACATGAAAATCTAGTCCCCTTCGAAGTAATCTCCTCTGGCTGCAATGCACTTGTACCATTCCAACAACTTCTAGAAATCCCCATGGACGTCTTCTTGTGTGAGCATGTCAATGATGACCCTCATCACAGCCTCTTTCATCTTCTTATTTGTCTCACACTGACAACCTCTAAGATTTTCCTTGAATTTAAGGAATAACCAAAAATTACAAGGAGCAAGTCTGGGGGAGGAACTGTCTTGATGCTCATCTTGGTCAATTAGTACATGCAGTTCCCACACTGACAGCAAACTGTGCACTTATTGTTTCTACAGACAAACGACGGTCTTTATCAGTGAAATTCTTTATTTAGCCAATCAACTCTGGTGTTTTGACTTCCTGCCTCCTCCCACACCTCTCTTCATCTCTCACAGACTCCCAGCTTTCCTTGGATCTTTTATGCCACTCAAAAACTAATGCTCGATTCATGCAAGATAGTCCAAAAACAGCCTATGTCATTTTTTGCCAATTAAAAAACAGAATTTTATTGGAAAAGTGTCGTCGCGTCCAGATTGCATTTTTGAAATTCACCAGCTGTAGCAATTAGGCGTTTTATTTATTTGCTTCCCCACTGAGCAACTTTGGCACAAGGCCGTTTTTTAGTGTGGGGAGGAAAAAACCAGCTCCCCCAAGGGGGCACTCTGGCAGGGTCCAAAATTAGCAATTGTCCGATATGAAGGGTTTCTCCACATTGACCAGAACTGATTACTTCCTTTTCCGCTCCTAGCCTGAAGGCAAAGAACAGCCTCCGCGCCTCTAGGCTTTATTAGGGTGTATTTCAATTCCTGCTGAAGCTGTTCATTTGAACGTGAAATCATAATATTGGTCAGTCATCTCATAAGATGCATAGCAATAACATACTTAATTTTCAAGAGTCTATCACAATTTTAAATGTCTGTACCAAAAACGTTTCGAAACTTACTGAAGGCACTTCGGAGTATCTATCACGCTTACTCTAGAGCGATTTCCATAAAATGTAAACTTATCAAAGTTAAAGGCCATTCGAGGATAAAGACTAATGAGACAAAATAGAACGTTTCCGTGTTCATCAAATAGTATAGAACAAAATATTTGTAGTCTGTCAGATTTTAATTTGGAAAAGCATTTTGTTAATCTGTCATATTGAAATTTTGAAGATGTTCGTCAGTCTGACATGCTAAACTTTGAAATATCATGTTCATTGGTCTGTCACACTTCTGTTTAGCATGTTTTTCATAATTTGTCATCTTGATAAAGTTCAGAAAAATATGTGTAAGTTGTAGGGCTGGGACAACAGCATATTCTTTTCATTGCTTTGACCCTCGAGTGTGTATCCGTTGATATCTTATATGCTTTTATATAGAGTGATGTGGTTCTCGGTGTGTCTAACTGTGTCGGATTTATACTCGAGAGTCAAAACAATGAAAAGAATATGCTGTTGTCATAGCCCGAGTAATTTGATTGGCCCCCTCTCTTTCTTCTGTTCTTCAACCCCTCTCACATACACATGATATTGCTAGTTTTTTTTTAGATAAATACAACGTGCCTTAAATAAGTTTCCAAACATTTTTGTATGGGCACTTTTATTGAAAATACATACATGAAACTCTAGTCCACTTTGAAGTAATCTCCTCCGGCTGCAATACACTTGTTGTACCGTTCCAACAACTTAGAGAACTTCCATGGGGCCTTCCATATGTGTAAGCATCTCGATGATCCTCATCACAGTCTCTTTTATCTCCTCAATTGTCTCATAACGACAGCCTCTAAGGTTTTCCTTGAGCTTAGGGAATAACTAAAAGTCACAGGAAGCAAGGTCTGATCTTGGTTAAATAGTTTGATCTTTTCTGAACACCATTGGAACAAACTTCGCACAAATTTTCCACATCTTCACTTCCTTGCAAATAATTGTGTGTACGAGGGGCGTGCAATAAGTAATGCCCCTGACCCACTTCCAGTTGTCTGATCTAGCTGAAATTTTGTATGTGCAATGATTTATATCTCTACGGGTCATATGGCAAATTACAGCTCTGAACTAATTGTGGTTTCTGTTTTACAGGTGTTTGAACTGAGTCAGGTGTGAAATGGAGCCTGTTGAATGTCGAGCAATGATCCGGTTTTTGTATTTGAAAGGACGCACACCATAGGAGACTTTTGATGAAATGAAAGAAACTTATGGTGATAATGCCCCATCATATCACCTTGTAAAACGCTGGCATCGTGAACTCAAACATGACCGGAAGTCTGTGGAAACAGCTCCCAGACCTGATCGCCTCCGTTCTGCCATTGATGAGGCATCATGTGGAAAATTTGTGCGAATGGTGTTCAGAAAAGATCAGACTACAATTTTGGAAGATCGACGCATTACTATTCGCCAAATAACCTAAGATGTCAAGATTAGTACAGGGTCTGTGGAAACTATCATTCATGACCATTGGCATATGCATAAGGTGTCTGCCAGATGGATTCCCAGGTTGCTCACACCATTCCAGAAGCGAAAACGCTCGAGGATGAATTTGGAGATGTGCCAAGAAGATGAGTCAAAGTTTTTCAAAAGACTGATTACACAGGATAAAACCTGGATCCATCACTATGATCCAGAGACCAAAGTCCAGTCAATGCAGTCGAAGCACTTGGACTCACCACCTCTAAAGAAGGCAAGGGTGCAGTCCTCCGCTGGCAAGGTCATGCTCACAGTCTTCTGGGACCAGGACGGAGTAGTGATGACAGATTTCCTGGCAAATGGTACCACAATTGCAGGAGCCTATTATGCTTCACTTTTGAGGAAATTAAGGGAAGCTATCAAAATCAAGAGGCGGGGCAAGATGTCACCAGATCAGAAGCACAGGCGTGTCGTTATGAAATCCTTCCCCATCCTCCCTACTCTCCTGACCTTGCACCCTCTGGCTTTCACCTCTTTCCAGCCATGAAGTTGTTTTTAAAAGGAAAGCGTTTCCCAGATGATGCAGCTTTGATTTCTGAAGTCACGTCATGGTTGGAGGACCAACCTGAGGTGTTCTACGAAAACGGTCTCCAGAGCTGCATCGAACGAGGGGAGAAATGAATAACTCTGAGTGGTTCCTATGTAGAGAAAGACTAATAACTGTGCCAAGTTTCGTTGCTCTACTGCTATGGGAAGTGGGTCAGGGGCATTACTTATTGTACGCCTCTTGTACAGTTCCCACACTGGCATATGTATCCATGAAATTCTTTATTAGACCAATCTGACATCCTTACTCCTCCAGCACCTCTTAAATCCCTCACAAACTCCATGTCTTCCTTCAATCCCTTATGCCACTCAAAAACTAATGCTCGATTCATGCAAGATGGTCCAAAAGCAGTTTGAAGCATTCTATACGTTTCTTTAGCATTTTTCCAAGTTTCAAACAGAATTTTATTGCATATTGTGCTTGTAAAGTATCCTCACGTCCAGATAACATTTTTGAAATTCATCAGCTGTGACAATCAGGCTTTAGTAGGGTGCATTCCAATTCCCGCTGTAGCTGTTCATTTCATTGTGAAATCATAAAAAATGGTCAGTCATCACATAAAATGTATAGCAATAACATACTAAATTTTCAAGAGTCTACGACAATTTTAAATGCTTGTAAAAAAAAGTCTGCAAACTTATTGAAACAAATTCGTACTATTATGATCTGTGTTCTTCAGAATTTTATGATCTATCACCTGCTTCCTTTGTGTCAGCTCGTTTGACTCGTTAGTGTTGTGGTCTCCACCAATTCGCTGTTTTGCTATCACATTGTAACACAGCTTCCTATCCCAGTAGCTCCTTTCCAAGACTTGCAATCTTTTATGGAACTCCTTTCCTGCTGACTGTTTTTTTTTTAATGAAAACCACTCCAGACAAGGTATGAAGCTATTTGATGTAAGGAGGTAAAAAATACTACTTCAAGGTAAAAAAAAACAACTTGTCAACGATAAGTGTTAGATGGAATAGATTTTGATCCAGAAAACAGCAATTTTTTCCTCTTTGTCAGAAATATCACTTCTGGAATGTGAGGACTAAATGACAAAATAAGGGGAGCAATAGTTATGAAGCTGCCGAAAGTAAACCTAAAATCCATTTTTTTCTATCTTTTTTATTGTAATACTTTAAATATCAATTTCATTGGTCCATAATAATTATGTTTGAAATATTATTTTTATTGCTCCGTTTGAAATAACATTTTTGTTGATTTATGGCATTTGATACATATTATTACTTGTCAATCTGTCACATTTAAGTTTCTACTCGCATATCTGTCAGTCTGTCACATCGAGATCCTGGATATGACCCTAAACTATATCCAATGGTGAGGCCAAAGCTTGCGGGCTTTTGGGAGTGTGCAGCCACCCCTTAACTACCATTGATCCCAGGTCCACTCTGATCTGGAGTGGTAGTACCTGTTAAGGTCCCAACTATGGGTTAAATAGAAACCGACTTGAAAAAAAAAATTCTATTAATTTTTTTTTTTTTTCAAAATCATTGGGTTTGGCATTAAATAATCTGAAAAGGGTTGATATTCCGTAAAACAAAACAACCAACCAACCTGTTACATTGAAGTTTGAAATAACATTTTTTTGTCTATCATGCTAACGTTGGAAATATCGGTTTGGTTGTTCTGTCATTTGAAAGTCTGAAATATAATTTTCGTCGATTTGTCATGTTTAAAGTGTTTTTGTTGCTTTGTCACGCATAAGTTGGAAGTATAATTTTTATTAGTCTATCAAGCTCCAGGAATCGTACACATCAGCTACCCATCGAAAACTCTATTTCATATCTAGCACTTGGACGGATCAGCTACCCACTGAAAACTTTTATTTCATCCCCAAGACTTGTACAGATTAGTTACCCACCGAAAACTCTCTTTCATCTCCAAGACTTGTACAGAATCGCTCACGATTGAAAACTCTTCTGAAATTAAACATGGCTTTCAATTCAAAATGAGAACGGACGTATCTTAGATCAAGAAATGAAATTTAACCGTCGTCTTTTCTGTGTTTGTTTCCGGCCGTAATAAAAACAACAGTTTAATGTGTTTTTACCAGCTGACTTCTATTAACAAAACGACCAGATATCCACATTGGAATATTAAAAAAACATGGAGGGGGGGGGCGATAACATGGAATAAAAAACAAAAAAAAAACGAAAACGATCAGTTTATGCCAGTAACAACTGCTAAAGTTGTTTTTGTTTTTTTTTTGCTTGAGTTCATTCGATTAATTTCTTTTTTACATCAAATGACGAATAAAGTTGGACTTTCATAACATAACACGTCAGAGCTTTCGTCAGTCAACATATGTTTAATCAGATTTAAATACTCGAAAAAAAAAAAGTTGTTTTTTGTTTACTCACGTTCACCCTTTAAAAAACATATCGCCACTTGGGCGTTAAGGGGCTACTATTTGGGACCATGTCTAAGAAAGATTAACAAGATATTTGTTTATGTTACATTTAAACTTCTGCATATCAGTACAGCTAGGAAAGCAGGCAGCAGGAAGGGAATTCCAAAGTCTAGCTGTTCGAGGGAAGAAACTATTAGAATAGAAGGCTATCTGACATTTAGGGACCTCAACAGTGAAGAAGTGAGATCTTATTGCTAAGCGGGTTTGTCGGGGATACGTACGTCGAGGGGGTACCAGTGGAAGGAGTTCATCAGAAAACATTACGCTAAAACATTTGTAAAACAGGCAAAGTGATGCAACATTGCGGCGATGGGACAGGGGCTAGAGCTTAGTCGATAAAGTGGGACCTATTAGATTGACAACTCTTTTTTGGACTTTATCTAAGAGGGAGAGACTAGTGGTAGATGCACCAGCCCAGATGTGGCAACATTACTCCATGCATGGTAATATGGAATGGTGGCCTTGTAGAGGTACAGGATACTCTCAGGCGTGAGTAGTCTTCTAGCTCGATAGAGGGAACCCACTTTCTTTGCAGCAGCCTTTGCAATGTCCTCTATGTATTTGTTCCAGTTCATATTGCCTGCAAATGTTAGGCCGAGGAGTTTGAAAATAGAATTCTCAGGTAGCTATTTGTCATGGATATATACTGAGAGTACATTTACTAATAGAAGAAAAATAATCCCCCACTTATAGGAGGGATTTCTGAAAGTAATGCTTCCTATTTTTTGTGCGCTTGTCAAGATAGAGTCGACAGACCGATTTTTTTTTTAATATGCCGTTTTAAGCGAAAACAAGGCACTTCTGAAGTATGCGGACGGCGCCCATCTTTTGGGGGCGATTACTCCAATTTCTTCTTAGTCAAAAAACACGGCAAATAAGTAACAAACAATATTTTTTTCCGAACACAACAATATTTGAAAACCAAAAAATGTATTGTATAAAAATGTATCATTATATATAGGTGGACCCTTCAGTGTTGCTTTACTTC
>NC_136505.1:98291067-98298567 GCF_053919585.1 Euprymna scolopes
TGACCTTGATAGCTTTGGCGAAGCATCAAGCATTTCCAGCCATTAAAAAAAACGTGAAAGATTCCGCGGAATTTGTTCACGTGTCACGTGCGCCTACTGGCATTGGGATTTTTTTTTCTAGGGAACAGGGAAATTGTTGACTCTGGCTGTAGCTAGATAGGTGTTTGTTGCGAAAATTATAGAGAGGACGGCATAGACTGAAGCTCAGTCGATCACTTGCCGTGAAAATAACGATAGAGCAGATGTAGACGCGCAACGAACCAGAACTCTCATCAGTCGTTCAAAGGAGAATAAAAACAATGCGGGCATCTTTATCTCCGTTGGAGTGGCTGTCACAAATAAGAACGAATCATGCCAATTTCAAGAGAGCACTTTAGGTTTGAAACATCTAGAGATATCTACAAAGGGTGTCGTCTCAGCATCGAAGTATCTATGTCGCGTTAATGAGGGGTGCCTCTCCAGGTGTGCTAGCAGTAGTAACAACCATTGAAACGTTATGCATTTCAAACAATTCTATTTGCAAATTTACATGAAACGATTGCATAACAGACCGTTAACACTATCATTTTAACGCCTTACCGTACCGTGATGGCACTCACCCTAAGCAGGTTCATCCAGCTTCCTCCAAAGGAGGAACTTTCACGGGTATAGGAAATTCACAAGCGGTCCCTAGTCATATATATATATATATATATATATATATATATATATATACCCATCAGAGGAGATGACGAGAGGTGACAGTGGTTAAGTGGTTACCGACACGGACTGAGTGGGTGTTCGAAATTCGAATCCAGTTTGTTCCACAAAATTAATTTCTTTTGGGATATTGACAACCTTCACGTAGTTCCTCCCGTATTCTATTTGGAAATTTACACAAAAACGATTGTTTGGCGGATCTTCGGAAAAGCTTCAAATGAATCAACAAATCGCGGGTGTTTTTTCAGAAACTTTATGTACCGATGTTTCCCCATTAGAAAGCCACGGTTGATCATAGACTAACCCAGTCTTTCTCCCTCCCTCGACTCCGACTGCGTCTGATCTCTATCTCTGTCTGTCTCTCTCTCTCTCTCTCTCTCTCTTGCTCCCTCTCTTGATTAAAAATCATACGAGTTTGTCAAGCTTTACCCGAATCCACATCACTTTAAGTGACCTCTACATCTAACATTCCTTTCTATTAAAACATCTGTAAACTAGCATTTCAGCCCCACGTTGCACGGGTGTTTGGAGGTGTATGTTGAGCAAAAAAAAAGCGGTCAATTTTTTTAAACTTTGACTCCTATTATGACCTCTTAACATTTATTGTTTGAGGATCAAATCAAGTTATTAAGTTAGATCCATGTCCAAGAAACCTATATCTAAAATTTCAAGTGTGTAGACCCAAAATCGGCGGAGGAGTTTGGTAGAGTTCTCAAATGTTAAATCGTTGAACTTTGACCCCTTAACAGTCAAATGTATGTCCGAAAATGGATTACAAATATTTATCCAAATCTCAGTACTCTGTATATCAAATTTCGAGTCCATAGACTAAAAATTGACAGAGTTATTGCGTAGGTAAATGTACACTGATACACAGAAAGACACACACACACACACACGTTCACTTTTATAGATGTACTAGCATGGGTGCCCGGCGTTACCCATGTGTTTGGAGGTGTATGCTGAGCAAAAAAAATGGCCAATTTTTTAACTTTGACCCCTATGAGGACCCCTTAACATTGTTTTGGGCTCAAATCAATTTATTAAGTTAGATCCATATTCAAGGAGCCTATATCTAAAATTTCAAGTGTTTAGACCCAAAATTGTCGGAGGAGTTTGGTAGAGTTCTCAAAGGACAAATCGTTGAACTTTGACCCCTTAACAGCTAAATTTCTAGCCGAAAACCGATCACATAGATTTTTCCAAATCTCAGTACCCTGTATATCAAATTTTGAGTCTGTAGACTGAAAATTGACAGAGTTATTGCGTAGGGAAATGTACACAGACACACCGACAGACACAGACACACAGACACGTTCACTTTTATAGATAGATAGATAGATAGATAGATAGATAGATATTTTGCCATGATAACATTCTTTTTTTACAAATATTATAACGATCATAATAATTACTGACGAGCATGCCTTCGGCGTTGCCCGGTCAATATCTAACACAAGATAATGTTAATGCCGTACGGTACTGAGGCGACACTCACCTTAGGTGTATTGAACCAGTCTCCCGAAGGAGGGAGCTTCATCAGAGTATGAGATTCACAAGCGGTCCCCAGTCGCATGTATATACCCGTCAAAAGATATGACGGGAGATGGCAGTGGTAAAGGACAGTTTGAATGTTGGCAACCTTCACATGGTTTCTCTCAGATGTACCTAATGTATTTCTGGAAAGAATTCTGACTAGTAAAATATCGGGGAAACCAATGCCAATAATAGAATCGTCGGATTCATACGACATGATAATGATGAGGGGAGTGTAATATTACGCAGATGCACGTATGCAAATACCGAGCTGTGTGCGAAATGACGTTGCGGTAAGAAAAAAGAAACACTATGAAAAGGATAGCATTTTAGAGATGTGAGCGATGTCACAGTCGCAACGAGAAGTCACGCGTGGTGGGAGAATGGCGAAATAAATATTATTAAAGAAAAAAGCGAGTTGAAGTTCTTTCCTATTCTTTGTCTCCTTTGCGACGTAGACTGCATAGTGTGGTTCTTGTGGGTAAACGTGAGTAATGTTAAAAAGAGATGACGTTAGGTTAGTGCAGTTCTTGCAGGGAGATTTCAAATACATTAACTCTGAACGTTTTTCGGTACTCTTGCAGAATTTGACCCGGATTTTCAGGATTTTCCTTCAATTATGGCTCGGGCTCGACTAGCAATCATCAGATTAAGCCGAGCGTTGTTCAAATGTTGAAATGCTAGATCGACATTTTTTTTCTATAAATAATGTAATTTTTAAATTATGTTTTGGGTGATGAGGGGGTATTGTTTCTGTTTATTTTTTTTAAAGATTTGATGACAAAAAATTATTTGTATATATCCTTGAAAAAACTTTTCTGTGTTTTCACCTAACAATTTACGGTTTTCAAAAATATCATTTATCTTTTCTTATAAAAAAAAAAACTTTTACTGCCAATTTTCTTTAAAAAAGAAAAAGAAAAATGTAAATTTTCTTGCAAAAATACCCTGTACTTTCACGGTTAAAAAAGCATTTATCTTTTGTTGATAAAAAATTGCAAAGAATAAATAAATAAATAAATAAATAAATAAAAGTTAATAAACATTACAAAATGGAACTTTTCTTGAAAAAAATATATTCGGTAAATTTACAGGAGGTTTTTGTTATTTTTATGTATTGTATTTCTATTTTTTCCGAATTGTTTGTTTTGAAATTCGTCTGCGTCTGTTACTTTACTTGGCATAATCCGGTGACTACTCGGGCCTGGTGGGAGATGTCCTTTTCTCTTCGCTGCAACCTCTGTCTCACAGAAGAGATGTTGCGAGTTTGTCTCTGCTTTATCGTTATTTTCATCGAAAGTGTTCGACTGAGCTTCAATCTATGGTCCCCCCTCGCCAAACTTTCACAAGAAACACGAGACTAGCTGAAAACATTATCAATAATTTTCCCCACTCTTTATCTGTGCCTAACCCTAAACATAGATTCCATGATCAAAGCTTCTTTCTTAGAACTGCACGCCTGTGGAATTGTCTTCCGTTTTCCTGCTTTCCAGCTTTCTATAATATGGTTGTCTTCAAGTCCAACGTGAACAAGTTTCTGATGAGCCGTTCCACTTCAGTTAACAAATTTACCGAACTTCCATTACTATCGATTACTATATTGTCCTTTTGACTACTCTACACTCTTTAACCCTTATCCTTGAGTGGCCTATCGGCCTTGATAAGTGGTGACGTCTATGTAAAAAAAAAAAAAAAAAAAAAAACGAACCATAATTGACGGCAAATCTCGAGGATCAGGGTCAAATTCTGCAATAGTACCTAAATTTCCTTAAATTTCAATTATTTACTTAATAATCTTGTCATGTATGTTGCGCAATTAAGTCAATAGAATCTCATTTCTTCATATTACTCACCTCTTACAACACTTCCAAAAGTATGCATACAATATATCCTCATTTAAAAATTATTACATTTATTCCGAACAAACTGTCTCTGTCAAATAAGTATTCCCACAAAGAAGGTAAAAACAGTTTCACTCTCTAGGGGCCTTACAATTAACTAGCGAGTAGGTTAGCTAGACAAATATGTAGTTTGCCCAGCTAAACAAACAAAAAAAAATATTATAAAGCCAGTTTTTGAAACGAAAAGACAAATAATTAACAAGTTGAATTTAAAACAATAAACAATAACATTCGCCTCATTTGCAAACGTCGAAGATGACGCAATTGTTGTTTCAGGATAGGTCAGTTTAGAGGATAAAGAAACAGATTATTATATAGCTAATAGGAATCGTATTAATTAAGATAAAGAGTCGGGAAGCGGAACGCGACGGACATTGAATCATGTAGTCTACTAGATAATTTGAGAATCGGTTCTGAGAACTGAAGTCAGATGGAATCGCAATGTAGGATCGTCTTATTACCACGGTGTTAATAAATTGGAAATAAAGCTACATGACTGTTTATTGTTGTTTAAAACCCCGTACTCTAAATGCTCAATGTGTTCTTTTAATTTCCCAGTCCATGTATAACTCGTCTGAGTTCCAATCTATGGTAACCTCTCGTACAACTTTAACGAAAAACACTCATCTATTTGAAACCACTACCCATAATTTCCCCCATTCTTTATCTGTGCCTAAACCTAAACGTAGATTCCATGAACAAAGCTTCTTTACCAGAACTGCACACATGTGGAACCCTCTTCCGTTTGTCTGCTTTTCAGCTGACTACAATTTGATCGTCAAGTTTAATGTAAACAAATTCTAGATGAGCCGTCCCCTTAAGTAATCCAATTTACCAAATTTTCACTACTAATGATTACTACGATATTGTCTCATTGACTACTGTACACTCATTAAACCTTATCCTCGAGTAGCCTCAGGCCTCGAAAATGGTGATTCATATGTACAAAAAAAACAAAAAAAAAATCAGATCCAGTTTTATTTTAAGTCTCGTCTTTCTAACTTGAGAATAAATTTTTATATTTTTTCTTTTTGATTTTCTTTCCCTTACGAAAAAAAAAAAAAGAAAAAGAAAAAAAAACTCGCAATGTTGAGTAGCCAAAATGGAGAATAGTTTAAAAAAAAACGCAAGATTTATTTACTCCGATGGCCATTCCCTAACGCCTTGGTCTGTTTTGTACGTGCAAATATCGAACATAAAGGCAACGGTGTTAACGTGACTCACTGGTTTACTCATAAAGGAGCGGGCAATCACTTTACTTCATTTTTTTTTTTAACTAGAAGTAAAAGAGAATTGCGGTTGAGTGATTATTTTTTAGAAACGGAACAGAATGACTCGGCAAGCAACGACCAAACCCAACACATGCAGCATCATATTTGTAGCAGATGATTCGAACTTGATACCAACTGAAATGAGAAAATTAAAATACTTAATAATATTTTTAGCATTCTTTTATATTTCTTCGGGCAACGACGGGAAACATGTCCTGCTAGTCAGAAATTATACGCCACATCCTATTCTAAGCGAAATAAATACGTTCTTTCGAAAACTATTAAATCCACAATGTTTCATTTTAAGTATAGTATTTCTAACCTGAAAAGAAAACTTTCGCGTCATTATTTTCTCTCCTTTGTTTTTCTTTTCTTCTAAGAAAGAAGATAAAGAAAAATCACGCAATGTTGAGTGGCCAAAATGGAGAACAGCTTTAAAGAACGAAAGATCCATTTACTGCAATAACTGTTCTCTAACGCCTTAGTTTGTTTTCTACACTCGAATACAGAACATAAAGGCAATGCGGTCCACGTGATTCTCTGGTTGACTCATAAGGGAGCGGGCAAGTTTTTGTTTAGTAAATCGTTATTCTTTTGCATTTTATTTTTGCATTTCTATACATCAAACATGGATATAAATATCACTAAAACATCCGCTGGGTCATAAGCTTCATTTCGGTACCTTACTTGCCTGGGTGGGTTTCCTGTAGACTGAGATAAACCGCGTCACATACACACATACATACAGTAAATCAAACTTACTAAGGGAGATAATAACTTCCGGTGAATACCGGAAAAATATCCAGTAACTAGAAGGAGAGGATTGTGTTTAAGTGATTCTTTTTTAGAAATGAAACAGAATAACTCGACAAGCAACGACCAAACCCAACACATGCAGCATCATATTTGTAGCAGATGATTCGAACTTGTTACCAACTGAAATGAGAAAAAGGTCCGTAAAGGATGGTAAAAAGCTGGTTGTGCTCTGCACCTGCACCCATCTAATCAATTAAAAACTGTCTATCCTTATGACTAAAAACCAAATGATTCTCTTACAACCAAAATCAGTACGTAAATAAGATGGCAAAATAAGACATCTTACAACGCGATGTCCGTATCCTGTAATATCTGTATAAATGTATCTTCCCATCATCAATATGAATGTCACCATCCCCCCTCCCTCTCTCTCTCTCTCTTTCTCTCTCTCTCTCTCTCTCTCTCTCTCTCTCTCTCTCTCTCTAATATGGTCTCCTATACAACAGATACATTACTGAGAATTTCCCTACTTTTATTACTTTTCACCTTTGGCCTTTATCCCCAATGTCCACTCGTCTTGGCAGAACTGTACCCACTCCCCACCTCTTGCTTTTCACCCGCCCCTAGATCCCACTCCCACTTAGAGACTGATCTATTTGTTCTCGACAAACCAGTGGGTGATCTGCTATTTAGAAAAGATTGGGAGAGCCTTACTAACCTATTGTCATTGCCTCATGTGTATTCCCCATTCCATCACCAATGAAATATAATTACTGAAACTATTCCAATAAAACTTTTCAAATTTGGGATTTATTTTAAGCAGGATAGCCTTTGGAGTGAATGTGGTATTGTGGTAACTAAAATATTTCTAGTTAAAGGCAGGACCCTAAACAGGATTCAAAAGAAAGGCGCTAACCGAATTGGTCCTGAACTGTCAGATGGGCTTTAGCCTCTGTTCCATCGACGGAATGTTGCATCCCTCTGCCTGTTTTACAAGTATTTCAATGGTGGATGCGCCGACGAACTACAAGCCCTTGTACCCTCTCGACGTAAATACTCCCCACAAGCGGGACAAGCAGCAAAATCCAACCCCTACACAGTAAAGATCCCTAAATACCAGAAGGCCTTCTACTATAATAGTTTCTTCCTCCAGAAATGCTAGACTCGAAATTCACTTCCGGGTTCCTCTTTCTCTGACTGTACTGACATGCAGAAGTTCAAGTGTAATGTAAACAGACATCTTGCTGCTCAACTCCCTACATAGTATCCCTGCGAATTATGTCCCAGATAGTAGCCACCTACATCGAAGTGGCACTGTGCTTTGTTTGGGGTGAAAA
>NC_136505.1:98301067-98366067 GCF_053919585.1 Euprymna scolopes
AATTTACCATTTTTCTTTTTCTTTTTTTTTTGTCAGCATACACCTCACACTCGGGCAACGCCGGTCACCCATGCTAGTATATATATAAAAGTGAACGTGCCTGTCTGTCTGTCTGTGTACATTTCCCTATGCAATAACTTTGTCTACAGACTCGAAATTTGATATACACGGTACTGAGATTTGGGAAAATCTAGTTGATAGGGATTCGGCCAAGAATTTGGCTGTTAAGGGGTCAAAGTTCAACGATTTGAACTTTTGAGAACTTTACCAAACTCCTCCTACAATTTTGGGTCTAAACACTTGAAATTTTAAATATAGGTTCGTTGGAAATGGATAACTTGATTAGAGCCATAAACAATACATTTTAAGGGGTCATAATAGGGGTCAAAGTTTTTTAAAATTTACCGTTTTTGGCGGGGGGGGTCGGCTCAGCATACACCTCCAAACACCCGGGCAACGCCGGGCACACGTGCAAGCATATATATATATATATATATATATATATATATATATATTAGATTTGAGTGCCATCAACGAGAAGCGATCACAAAAAATACCAGGAGGTCATTGAAAATAAAAAGGAAATGGTGTGAAGAAGAAGGAAAGAAATTGGTGTGGATTAAAGTTTGTATTGAAAAAGAAAAAAGAAACAGCAGAAAAAACATAGAGGAAAAAAGGAAGAAAGGAAAAGATGGGAAACGCTTAATCCCTTAACAATTTTTATTACGGACCAAGCTTTTGTATAAGCAATATCGCCTGAAGAGTTCTCTAGTTACTTGTAACTAGCTGACCGAAACATGCTCATGAATGTGTAGCGACATATTAATGCTTATGTAGAACAAATAAAAAGAATATTTTGCCCTACTTCGGTGTTGAGCACTCTTGTATTAATCTAGTAAAAACTTCATTGGTTACTTACCTCTGGAAACTATTAACCTGGAATTATACACACACAGATATATATATATATATATATATATATATATATATATATATATACTATCTCAACCGTTCATGAAATGTTCGTGGCGTGTTGTTAATTTTAAACTCTCTTACAATGTGAAAAGGATTTGTTTAACTAAAGCTCCTGTGACGGTTGAATCATCATCAGCATCCTAAAATCATCATTTCCTAAGAGCATCATTATCAGCATCCTCATCATCATTTTCCAGCAGCATCATTATCAGCAGCAACATTGAAAATAAAAGTTGCCAACATTTTCAGATGTATATTGGTTGGTTGGTTGGTTGTTTTTGTTTTACGGCATATCAACCCTTTTCAGGTTATTTAATGCCGAATCCAGTGATTTTGAAGAACATTTTTTTTAATAGAATATATTTGTTGTTTTCAAGTCGATTTTTATTTAACCCATAGTTGGTACCCTAACAGGTACTACCACTCCGGGTCAGAGTGGACCTGGAAGCAATGGCAATTAAACGGTGGCTCTACACTCCCCAAAGCCCGCAAGCTGGGGCCTCACCACTGGATATAGTTTAAGGTAATATCCAGAAAAAAAAAGATGTGAAGACGCTTTTGACAGATGATGGGCACGAAAACAGGTATTCTGGTCAGAAAAAACACGAAGCCTTTCAGATTGGCTAATGAAGAGCAAAAAAAAACGTGTGTGTAAATGCAGTTACATCAAAATTATGCACGTGCATATTTCAATTGCAATATGCTGCACAACTTCCGAACGCCAGAACGGGGTGTGGCCAAAATTGCGGGACAGCCTGGAGAAAATGGTTTTCATTGGACTCTGACGTTCTAACAAACGTATATTTCTTTGAAATATTTGCTGAAAAATTATATAGACTCGCATATACCAGCATTAGTATATCAAGATTATTACTGCGCATGCGTGCTATCCTGAATTCATAGGAATTGTGTCCCCTCGGCATACATATCCCCGACTACCCACTACAAGCAGGTTCCTAGAAGCCGAAAAGTCTTAAACTCTAATAGTTCCCCCCCCTATATTGCTAGATTTTGGAATTCCCTCTCTGTTTTCTACTTCCCTGAATATACTAATCTGAAGAATTTTCAATGTAATGTGAGCAAACTTCTCGCTGCTCAACTCCATGAAGTCCCTCGTTAAACACGATACCAAATAGTAGCCCCTCATGTTCAAAGTGGTAATATGTTTTTTAAGGCGGAAAAGAGTACAGACAAATAAATTCCGTCGAACTTACATTCTTTAAAAATCGCTGTTTTGAAACGTAAAAATTTGTTATAAAAGTGCATTTATTAATGCTAGCGGGGCCTGTGGAAATTCCACAGAGGCATGATTCAAATGTAATATATTATTGTTGGACGTTAAGTGGACATTTAACATGAATGGTGACCCCACGATATTATTGTAGCCCTTTTGTTAAATCTGTAAAAGTATTTATCTAGGTAATCTGGTTAATGTAGTGTCAGAATACGAGGGGCGTGCAATAAGTAATGACCCTGACCCACTTCCAGTTGTCAGATCTTGCTGAAATTTTGCATGCGCAATGATGTATATCTCTACGGGTTATGTGGCAAATTACAGCTCTGAACTAATTGTGGTTTCTGTTTTACAGGTGTTTGAACTGAGTCAGGTGTGAAATGGAGCTTGTTGAATGTCGAGCAGTGATCCGGTTTTTGTATTTAAAAGAACGCACACCACAAGAGACTTTTGATGAAATGAAAGAAACTTATGGCATATCATATGACCTTGTAAACGCTGGCATCGTGCATTCAAACATGGCCGTTTGTGGAAACAGCTCCCAGACATGGTCGCCCCCTTCTGCCATTGATGAGGAATCTGTCCGTCAAGTTGAGGCTGCCATTTGGGAAGATCGGCGCATTACTATTCGCCAAATAGCCCAAGATGTCAATATTAGTACAGGGTCTGTGGAAACTATCATTCATGACCATTTGCATATGTATAAGGTGTCTGCCAGATGGATTCCCAGGTTGCTCACACCATTCCAGAAGCGAGAACCCGTCGAGCGCTCAAGGATGAATTTGGAGATGTGCCAAGAAGATGAGGCAAAGTTTTTCAAAAGACTGATTACACAGGATGAAACCTGGTTCCATCACTATGATCCAGAGACCAAAGCTCAGTCAATTCAGTGAAAGCAATTGGACTCACCACCTCCAAAGAAGGCAACGGTGTAGCCCTCCGCTGGCAAGGTCAGGCTTGCAGTCTTCCGGGACCAGGACGGAGTAGTGATGACATATTTCCTGGCAAAGGGTACCACAATTACAGGAGCCTATTATGCTTCACTTTTGAGGAAATTAAGCCTTAATTTCTGAAATCATGTCGTGGTTGGAGAACAAAAACGGTCTCCAGAGCTGCATCAAACGATGGGAGAAATGCATAACTCTGGGTAGTTCCTACGTAGAGAAAGACTAATAACTGTGCCACGTTTCGTTGCTCTACTGCTATGGGAAGTGGGTCAGGGGCATTACTTATTGCACGCCCCTCGTATATCTCGTTATTACGGTTTATCTACAATATTCTTATAGGAGTCGGTGACATATTTCCATTTTATGGACGCTCGGCACGAACATAAACCTCATTTTATCTTTATGTCATATTTAGACAGAACAGATACTACCCTTGGATCCTAGTCAGAAGACCAAGAAGCTATATTTTAGTTTAACATATTGCTCAAAAGAGACATCATTTTTTATTAAAATTCTTAATTTTTTTGTTACATTTCGTCTTCGGCGATCGGGAGATCCTATTTATTAAATATAAGGATAGAAAAAAGGATGCTAACATTCTACGAACGTTACCTTAGCGTATTCATAGTATGTTATAATCTTCAGCCTCCTTTTTAATAAATAGGATCTCCCGATCTAATAATTTATAATCTGGAAACCGTGACACACGTACACACGTACGTACGTACGTTAAAAGTAGTACGGTATTAATATATAGAATATAGTACTATTATTATTATCTCGCTTGCTTGCTTGTTACCGTGCATATTTCACTTCTGCATAAAAATCTATAAGTATCATACTTCTATTGTGCACTAAACAGAAACATTAATTTTGAACGCACTCTTGTCATAGCAAAGAAGATATTGTTTATTTTATATGCCTGGCATTACTGGTCGTGCGGTGATAATGGCTTGAATTTAAGTTAAATATGAAAAAATCAAGTATTATGGTATAATTATGCTTTAAACAGGCATTCATTTCGAACGCGGCCCTGTTATATCAAAGAACTTACTGTTGATTTTATATGTTAGGTCTTTCGGCTTTGTGTGGTGATAAAACTTCTCAAATGCACTTCTGATGTTAGCCTGTATAAGGTGTTAACCTTGGCCGAAATAGCTTGTTCCTTCTTTCATCGGATTATTTCGATTATCGATCATCGATACTTATCGAAGATATTATGACGCAAAACCTGACACAAGACCCGACATAAAACCTATCTAAGAACACTGCCAGACACATGAAGCAGCTTCGTGAAAATTTCATAAAAATCGACCCAGCCGTTTCGGAGCCCAAAGGGAACGAACTGACAGACACACATACTCACAAACATACAGATACACAGACGCATTAAAGTCCTTTTATATTAGAGTAGATAGATGGCGATAGAGATAGATATTCTATAAGTGGAATTTTTTGTGGGTCATCCATCTTGACATTACACATACTTTTCTTTAACAACTATGTTTTTTTGGTGTAGTAAAAGCTTCGAATATGTGATCAGAAGTTACGGTTATAATCAAGATGTGTGCTATTTTTGACTCCCAGTTTCAGTTAACAATTTGGCTGCATTACATGTTAACCGGAAAAGAAAGCCATTCTTAATACAGGGTGACCAAAAAAAACGGGCCCCAACTCTAATTAGGCTCCGTTTCTTAGTGTTGTGGCCGAATGAAATGCAACATTGGTCATAACTAGTTTATTATATTCAAAGCATCACATCAAAACACTAGGGTCTTTGGACTTTTTTTCTCTGTTGACTGTAAAATGCTCAGAAAAACAATTGAATGTCCTGTTTTTCGAGGGGTCACCCTATACGAGAAACTGTTTTCCTTTTACGTTATCAGTGCATGAAAATTCCCTACTGTTGGGAGGAGAGTGAATAATGTAAATAGAGCAAATAATAAGAGAAGGGGTGAGAGGAGAGGAATGCGATAAATATCTAAGCAAGAAGGAGGATAAACACTCGTCTAACTAAAACCACTGCAAATAATTTTTCCCACTCTTTATCTGTGCCTAAATCAAAACGTAGATTCGATGAACAAAGCTTCTTTCTTAGAAGTGCACGCCTGTGGAACTCTCTTCCGTTTGCCTGCTTCCCACCTGACTACAACTTGGATGTCTTCAAGTCCAACATAAACAAATTCCTAATGAACCGCCCCCCTAAGTAAGACACTTTATCAAATCTCCAATACTAACGATTACTACGATACTATCCCATTGATTACCGTACAAGCAATAACCCTTATCCTCGAGTGGCCTCCGGGCTCTGATAAGTGGTGACCACCATGTAAAAACAGGGAGTGTAAAAAGAAAAAGAACAAGGCAGAGAGAGAGAGAGAGAGAGAGAGAGAGAGAGGAAAGATCAAATAAAGGGGAGATAAGAAGCGTAGGAATAGACAAAGACGGCGGAAAATGAGAGAGGGGGGAGAAGGGGATAGTGTGTCTACTACGACATCACAATGTATTCTGAAAATATTTTGGCTTTAATTTTGTCAAAGTCATATGATTTCAGAATATATTGTAATGCTATGTGATAGCTCTCTCCCACTTTCTTCTCCATTCCCTCTGATTCTATTTATGTATTTTTGGGGAGTATATATCTAATATATAAGAGCTATATGTCTGTCTGTCTATTTCTATATTTTCAAACTGTATCTCCTCGGAAACTAAAAGCCGCAAAGCGGCACAAGGAGCCTCAAATGATTGTATTTTTATGGACCGTTCTTTTATGGGTCTTTAGCCGATGAAATAGTTTTTAAGGGGTCAATAATGGGTCAAAATTGACAAAATTAATCTTAGTTTATTTTTACTTTTTAATCAATTCACATGCATGTCACGTTGGTACAGTGGTAACGTCACCAGCTTTGAATGCTACAGTTTTGCTTTCGGTTTCGATTTTAGCTGATGGTACTCAAATACTTTTTTCACTTTTAAAATCACGACTCTATAATAATATATTCGAAATACGGACAAATTAAAATATATTTAAGCGTATTTTACGACCGGGCAAAGCCGATAGCCTCCCCCTCACTAGTATATATATATATATATATATATATATATATATATATATATGTATATATATATATATATATATTAGCAGGAAGACCCGACGTTGCCCGGGATTTAATAATGATCAACGAATGACTGACCCTCCCATATTTTATTGTCATTGAAATCGGTGAAATCGAACATTTTTCATTGAAATCGATTGATTGCTATCTCTATTTAGGGACCTATCGCGGTGCACCCGAAGAAATCTTCACATTCTTCCCTGCCCTGACTTAATTCATAATGCATTGCACTGTAGAGAACCTACTGTTGATTTTATAAAATTATTTTTATATATAATTGCTAGAAGCAAATTTTAAAATGCAAATATCAAGTATCATACTTCAATTGTGCTCTAAACACAAACATTTATTTCGAACAGGCCCTTGTCCTATAAAATAGCCTGTTGATTTTAAACACCGGACACATTTGTATGTGGGGTGATAAAACTTCTCAAATGCACTTTTGATGCTAGACTATATTAACGTTGTAACCTAACTCAAAATCGAACTGTTCCATCTTTAATGTTTTTTTTCGATTATCGATTTTCAATAATTATCTGAGTCATTCAAATACGAAACCTATTTATGAACACTCCCGGATACTTTCACTGTGTGAAATTTTAAAAAAATCGGTCGAGCCGTTTTGGAGTTCATACCGAATGAACTCTCACACATAAACGCATAAAGTTCCTTATATATAATAGTAGAATATATATATATATATATATATATATATATATATATATATATATATATATATATATATATTTACATGGAGTTCACCACTTATCAAGGCCCAATGGCCATTCAGGGATAAGGGTTATTGTGTGCACTGTAATCAAAGGGATAATATAGAAATAGTATTGGAGAATTGCTAAGGTGTCATTACTTAGGGAGGCGGTTCATTAGGAATTTGTCTGTGTTAGACTTTAAGACATCCAGGTTGAAGTCGGGAGGGAAACAGGCAAGCGGAACAGAGTTCCACAGGCGGGCAGTTCTAAGAAAGAAGCTTTGTTCATGGTATCTACGTTTTGATTTAGGCACAGATAGGGAATGGGGAAAATTATTGATGGTGGTTTCAGCTAGTCGGGTGTTTTTTGAAAAAGATTGGCGAGGGGGGACCAGAGAATGGAGCTCAGACGAGCACCTGCCATGGAAGTCATGATAGAACAATGACAGGCTCGCCACGTCTCTTCTGTGGGAGAGAGGTTGCAGGGTAGAGAAAAGGGCAACCCCCACCAAGCCACGAAGTCTATTTTGTACTCTGTGAAGGCAGGATAGGCTGTTTTTAGCGGCTCCTGCCCAGATGTGGCAGCAGTACTCCATCTTTTGACGTACTTGGCTCTTATATAGATAGAGAATTGCATCATTAGTGAGATATCTTCTGGAGCGGTAGACGTATCCCACCATTTTCCCAGCGACCTTGGCCACAGACTTGATGTATGTGTTCCATTTACGATCAGGTGTAAAGGTCAAAACCAGGAGCTTATCAAAACCTGGGGCCTCCCTTAGACGAGAGTCATCCATTTCAATTGATGCTAGATGGGGATCAGAGCGTTTATGATGTAGAGATAGGAGCTTGGTCTTCGATGCATTAAAGGTAACCAGACACCTCTTTCCCCACTGTACCACGCGCTCAAGATCAGAGGAGAGAGAATCAGAGAGAACATCATCATTTACGTCCTTTGATGTGTTGCCATAGATGGTCGTGTTATCAGCATAGATGTCAACGAAAGATTTTAGTATGTGTTTTGGGAGATCATTGATGTAGATCAGGAAGAGAGTTGGGCCCAGTATGGACCCCTGAGGGACTCCAGCATTAATACTGTGGGCCTGTGATTTCTGCCAATCAACCACTACTCTTATGAGCCTATCTGAGAGAAAACATTTCCAGTTATACCGTAGCTGGAAATCTTGTGTAGTAGGCCTTTATGCCAAACCTTATCGAAGGCCTTTGATATGTCGAGAGCGATTGCCCTAGAAATGAAGCTTTTGTTGAGAGATTCGCTAATCATATGAGATATAACCGTTAGCACATCTGCTGTAGATCTAGCAGAGCGAAAACCATATTGCGTGTCGCTACGAAGGTTATTTCTGCTGAGGTGGTTGACTACTTCCCTATTTATTGTGGATTCCAGCAACTTACTCATGACACACAGGAGACTTATTGGTCTGTACTGAGAGGGGGATGACTATATATAAAATAAAATAAAAATTATAATTAAATTTACCAAAATGATCCAAGATGGTAAAATCAAAGTATATTATAAATATTAAAGAATTAATTTTTATAAAGTTATCTCAGCCAGATGTAAAAGCTCGATAAAACCAAATAGGCGATAGAGCTTATAATACGAGCAAACAGTTAATAAAACATGTTAAAAAACGGGATTTCCTTGGATTTTACTTGTGCAAATGGAAATTCAATTAACTTTCTTGAAGTTATATATTTAGATTTTACCGTCACTGGATTATTTATCTTCCACCAGACTATCCATTCACGTGTAATCACCTTGCATGCAAAATCCGATCCCGCATTTTGCTAATTCCTACCCTCTGATGAGAAGGAAAGTATTTCTTCGAAACTCCGCCGATTAAGGACTATCCACTTATCTAGTGTTTCCTTTTCAGATTAAAGATGTTTTTAACTGATTTCAAAGTGTCCTTTAACATGTTTTATTAACTGTTTGCTCATATATATATATATATATATATATATATATATATATATATATATATATATATATATATATATATATATATATATATATACATAAATGCAACTTTGCCATTTTTCTATGTAGCTTAGCAACAGTGATAGAACAACGGGCCGTGAAAATTCTACTGTGGATATGTTGATAGTTGATAGTGTGTTTTGTTTTGTGTTTTTTTTTGTTTTTTTTCTTTGTTTTTTACATTACGTGATCTGTAGGCTTAAACTCCGCACGCAAATGTCTTTATTAATCTTTCATTAACTGCAAAGAAAATTTACGTTTTTTGTTTGTTTGTTTTTTGCTGTTGTTTTTTGCATGACGTGATTTGTAGGATCAAACCTCGCACGTAAATTTTTTAATGTTTTTTTTTTTATTTCGTTAACTGGAGAGAAGTTTGGATAAAATAATTACATAACAGTAACAGTAGCTTCTCTAGAGTGCAATGTAGAATAACATATATTTCGGACTAAGTTACTGCATGGAGCTATGTGAAGTTTCCTCCCGGCCGATTTCGCAGATTCCGATGACAATAGAAATAGGAGTGTGAAATATTCGTTGATCATCATCTAATCCCGGGCAACGTCAGGTCTCCCTGCTAGTTTATTTATAATTACAAATTGTATTCATACAAACACTAGCAGCTAGACTCAGCGTTTTCTCGGATTGAATGATGATCGACGTATGTTCCACGCTTCCAAAACATTTTTGCCATCGACATCGGTTTGGCCATTTGCATGCATGTAAGTAGCTTCGTTACAAAAAGTCAGTATAACTGGCTCTAAAATGCTTAACAAATCCGTATTGGGTGTATTAAAAATAAGTATTCGTTGGCATTTCTAGGGGTGTTTATGCGCGAAGTTTAAACAAGAAGATTACTAATTGTGTATGGAAGATTAATAGGAATCGGGAATCGAGAAAAATTGAAACTTTTTGAAATATCAAAATCGGCATGGGCAGCGGGAGAAACTTGAGCTGAAAATTTTTAGACTCAAAAACGAGTCTCTTACTTATTTAAAAAAAATGTTTTGTTTAAAACTTTGCTCCTTAAAATAATGAGTTTAATATATTCCGTGATCATTATTTGATAAATACTGAAAATTTTATTGAAATTAATTTCTGATTTTTGGTGAATTTATTTTAAGTAAATGGAGGGATAAAAATGTTTATACATTTTGAATTCATTTTGCACGTACCTAATATATATATATATATAATAGCATATATATATACATATGTATATATAATAGCATCTATATATACATATGTATATATAATAGCATATATATATAATAGCATATATATATATACATATATATAATAGCATATATATATATATATATATATATATATATATGCTATTATATAAGAGGAACTTTGTTTCTGTGTATCTGTGTGAGTGAGTTCCCTGTGGATCCGAAACAGCTGGACGGATTTTTATCAAACTTCACTGAAACGTATTTCATGTATTTGGCACTGTTCTTAGGCAGGTTTTTGTATCGGAATGTCTTCGGTAAGTATCGATAATCGATATTCGAAAAAAGAAGGAACAGGCGTTTCGTCAGTTGTGACTAGGTTGAAGTGTTAAGTAATTTGCAATTCTATGTTTGAATATCGCCCAAGAGGAAAACGTTGAACAAACCTTTGGATACGATATATAAGAAGAAAACGTCATAAGAATCTCTCTCCCCCCCTCTCTCTCTCTCTCTCTCTCTCTCTTTCGCTCTTTCTCTTTTTATCTGTATTCCCCTTTCTTTCTTTTTCTCTTTCATTTTCTCCTTCCCTTTCTCTTTTATTTTCTTTTCTCTTTTTCTCCCCTTCTTTCTCTCTCTCTTTCTTCCGCTTTCTCTCTCTCTCCCTTTCTCCCTCCTTTCTCTCTTCCTATTTCTCTCTCATTACGAAGAACATATAAAAATTGATGATGCCTCCTCGCTAGCCACCCCCTCCTCCTCCCGAAAACAATTAAATACAATTCTACGTTTTTTTTTTATTATTGAATTAGCAATCGTAATCGGTGATTGTATCGGAATCAGGAATATAGAACAACATCCGTAATTGCATCATATCAAGAAACAAATTGGAATGGTTTCATCACTGATTACTACTAAACTCCTGGTTTTTTATTTTTTTACTACTAAACTCCTGGTTTTTTATTTTTTTACTACTAAACTCCTGGTTTTTTATTTTGCTTTTTCTTTTTCTGATTTAACTTTGTGATTCTGACAATTTGCAGGGAGTCAGCTTTGATAAAGGAATTTGGAAGTATTTGAACTGTCGAATACAAACTTGATTAAACTATATCTAAAAATCTTATCAATTTCCTACATATTCAAGTTATTGAACGTCTTGGAAGCTGTCCAACGAGTATCTAGTCATAAAAAGGCCGGAAGACAAGGATGCTTGTGTATCATGTTGCTCTGATGACTGAACTTAATCAGTTTGATGAACAAACCATGTAAATGTTGGAAACAAAATGTCTGCGATAATAATTTTATGCATCCTTAATTTACAACGACAAATCCTTGTAAAAGACACGCGCTTAATAATGGCGGCACGCATTTGCTTCTGGTTCCACCTAGAAATAATGGGACATTCGTTTTCAGTATGAACTCGCGTTTCCTGTTGATCTCCTAATCATTAAACCAGAATAAAAGAATGAACGAAAATAGAAAATATTAAAAATTTTCATGACAAGTCCTCGTCTGAGCTCCAATCTATGGTCCCCTCTCGCCAAACGTTCACGGGAAACACTCGTCCAGCTGCAACCACTATCAATAATTTACCCCACTCTTTATCTGTGCTTAAGCCTAAACGTAGATTCCATGAACAAAGCTTCTTTCTTAGAACTGCACGCCTGTGGAACTCTCTTCCGTTTCCTGCTTTCCAGCTGACTACAATATGGTCGTCTTCAAATCCAATGTAAATAAGTTCTTGATGAACCGTTCTCCTTAATTAATCCAATTTACCAAATTTCACTACTAACGATTACTACGATATTGTCCCATTGATTACGGTACACTCTTTAACACTTATCCTCGAGCCTTGATAACTGGTGACGCATATGTAAAAAAAGTATTGTAACGTTGTAAGTACAGATGGAGTTAGATTGTTGAAGATAAGCTTAGGGTTGTGGTAAGATTGTGTCTCGTTGAAGTAAAGGTTAAGTTATGCATCGTGGAAGTTAGCGTTATATTATGTGTCGTTGAAGTTGGGCTTAGGATTAGGTTATGTCCCTTAAATTTAAGGTTAGGTTAGGTTATGTCCCCTTAAATTTTAAGTTAGGTTAGGTTATGTCCCCTTAAATTTAAGGTTAGGGTTAGGTTATGTCTCCTTAAATTTAGGTTAGGGCTAGGTTATGTCCCCTTAAATTTAACGTTAGGTTAGGTTATGTCTCCTTAAATTTAAGGTTAGCTTAAGTTATGTCTCCTAAAATTTAAGGTTAGGTTATGTCTCCTTAAATTTAAGGTTAGGGTAAGGTTATGTCCCCTAAATTTAAGGTCAGGGTAAGGTTATGTCCCCTTAAATTTAAGATTAGGTTAGGTTATGTCTCCTTAAATTTTTATTTTTTTTTATTTTTCTTCCTTTGAAGATTGTAATGCTGGGTATGGGGCAGCCAAACCAGCTGCCAACATTGCCTCGCTTTTTTATTGAAACCAACCGAGAGCTCTTTTTAGTATCCTCGCTAAGATTAGGTTAGATTATGTTTCCTTAAATGTAAGGTTAGTCTGCTTAAATTTAAGGCTAAATTAGGTTATGTCCCCTTAAATTTAAGGTAAGTGTTAGGTTAGCTCTCCTTAAATTTAGGTGAGGTTAGGTTATGTCTCCTTTAATTTAGGTTAGGGTGAATTTCGAATGAGGCCATTTATTTAATCCACGAGGGTACACGTTCTTGTTCTTTCAGCCATGACTGAGCAGAAGTTGTAAGTTGTGTTTTGAGTGTCACTCGCACTTAAGATTGAATCTTCAATCGCCAAAATTTAATTCTTATAACTGATTTTGCACTAAGTACTTTATCCACGGGCCCTTTGGGGATTGATATATTGTGAAAATTACGCTCAAGACGAGAACAGCAGTTCAATGAATCCAAATAATACGGCTTATATTAAATATTAATGTGATTCTTGGCAATATCCAAAGACACTATCATCGTCCAAGATGGCCGCTACAAAGGCTAGGAACTACGTCACACATCTATGGGCGATGCTGGAGGCAGCCAAGGAGGCAATACCAGGCCAACAGCTTATCGACATGGACCATCCCTCTCTAAAAAATATTAATGTAAAATGCGAAGGTCGCACACCCTTGTATGTCCACCCTTCCCTATACAGGGCATTAAAACTAACTTTTCCCCTGGACGTGGGAGGCGTTGCCAAGGATGGATTACCTTCTGCGGACCTGCTGACCGGAAGCCTTGGGCAAGCCTGCTATGTCCTCACTGCCGAGGACTTCAGACCCGTCTGTGACACTGCCTAAGGTAAGTGAACATTGCTTTAAACTTGGCTACATTTAATGTGAGGGGCATCAGGTGTCGAAGCAAGGCCTCGCGCGTTGTGAGAGACCTGGTGTCCCTTAAGGTAGATATCGCCGCTATCCAGGAGACCCACTTTGTTATAACTTTTAAAATAGACCAAATCTGTATTTAGTGAATTGCAAAAACAATACAACTTGGCACAAACCTTTTAGGTGAAAGAAGTTATTTATTTTGTTCGTTTTCACACACAAGTCGCCGACACGTATTTACAACACGACACAATATGTTCTCTTTTTCTGTATCTTTTCTGTCGCATAATATTCCGCTGTTTTAACTACAATCAGCTATTGTGTTGCAGTATTTATCTCTATGGCCCACATGTCGGCCAGCTAGATTGCGAAGGGGTAGGAGGTGGAGGACTCGGAAACCTTTTAAGCGTAACTTCCAAATCGCCACGCGCCTTTTCTTCTTTTTGTTCACTTCTTCTCTTCTTCTCCTTTCTTCGAACTTGATACATATATATGTGTTTAATTTCGTAACATCACGTTAAATTCTGACGCAACATTAACTCGGCACGTGAGTCGTCAATATGCGTACGTGTCCTCACTTGATTATTTAAATAACGAAGCCAGCGACTACGTTACACTTTCACAAAAAAGTGACACTCCTTCGCTATAAATTATCGTTTCAAATTCATCTTTAAAACTGGTGCCGCCCTAATTCATTAGTCCCTACTATTCATGTTAGAAAAAAGACAAAAACTTGTCACAGTTTCTATTCTTTTTTTATTTCAGCTATAGTGTGAAATAATTTGTAGTTTAGGTGAGAAAACGAAATTATAGATTTTAGATGATCAATAAGGTTTATATTTTTATTATTTAATGCAGAATTTTCGTAAAGCGTTGGCCTGGGTGTGACAGAGCGCGGATGCAAATGCTGAGCCGTGTGCGAAGTGACGTCACAGTAAATAAAACAAACAAAAAAAGAAAAGGACTATAAAAACGTGTGCACAGACAGAAGAACACTTAAAGATCACGTTCGAGAGCACATTCAAAACTACGTTCGAGAAGACGAAGGTCAAAGAGATGGAGCACGATTATGTTTTATTCAGGAAAGTACCGGGAAATAAATATCGTTTTTAAAAACAAAAAGGAGTCGAGTTATTACTTGTCCTGTGTTCCTTGCGACTTCGTCTGCATACCACGTGTTGGGTCTACGTGTGTAAACGTGTGTAATGCTTCACGAGGACATGCATTAATTTATTATTGTTATCATTTATCCCTGGAAAAGCAAAGAACAAGGAAAACTACACAAGGCATGTATATGCATTGCGTGTTCCAACAAAGAGAATGGAAACCCAGTGAAAAACAAAACAGATCGCGCTACTGAACTCGGGAATCTATAAATTTTAACTATAAATCTATATATTAATACTATAGTACCTTTAACGTGTGTCACGGTTTTGCAGATTACAAATTATTCGATCGGGTGATACTATTTATGTAAAAGGAGGGAAAAAGGTGATAACCTACTCCAAACATTAAATTAGTATATTAGATACACTAATTTAATATTCGTAGTATGTTATCCCCTCCTATCATCCCTTTTAATAAATAGGATCTCCCGATCAACGAACACGCAATGTAAAAACTTTAATAAAAAATAAATGGTGTTGCTTTTTGGGTCGTACGTAAAACTAAAATATACCTTCTTGGTCTTCTGGCTAGGATCCAAATGTAGCATCTGTTCTGTCTAAAGATGGTCTAATGATATCGTGGGGGTTCTGTTCGCGTCGGACGTCGGGTGTTCAATGGAAAATATATCACAGACTCCTATTAGGATATTGGAGATAAACCGTAATAACCAGATATATTCTGACACTACATTAACCAGGTTACTTCGATAAATCCTTTCACAGTCAAACCCGACAAGCAACAAAGTCTCACCCCTACACAGTAGAGAGCTCTAGATGTAAGAAAACGTTCAACTCTAATAGTTTCTTCCCCAAAAGTACTAGACTCAGAAATTCTCTGCCGGGTTCCTGCTTCCCCAACTGTACTGACATGCAGAAGTTCAAGTGTAATGTGAACAGACATCTTGCTGCTCAACTCCCTACATAGTATCCCTGCAACTTATTTGATGAAAGCGGGGTTTCCATTCATACTGCACGTTGATAGAATGCCCAACAATAAAATATTGCATATGAAAGATGCCGCTGTGGAATTTCCATAGATCCCACTGGTAAAATTAAAAATTTTGGTACTTTTATAGTTTAATCAAGACATTAAAAAAACGAAAATATCGAAAGAAAAAAAAGATTAAATTGTACGTATCCGTTATGGAATGAAGTTATCCGAAAAAAAAATTTCACTTAATTTCATCAAGTAGTTTTTGTTTTACAGCAAAAAAACAAAAACAAAAAAAAAAAAAGAAAATTTGTTATGATACCGAGCAAGAGGTTCAATTTTTAGGAAGAAAAGCTAGTATTAAAGATGGGAGAGGGAGTGTCGGCGCATTAACTGGAGTTATCTCCCGTGGCGCTTCTAAACTCCAAGAAAAAATTAAGAAAAATTCCAAGATGTCTGCCTTCAACGCGATCTCATAAAAACGTGTTTTTTCGCTGTAAAAAAAACAAAAAAAAATACTCGATCAAATTAAGTGAAATTTTTTTCGAAGATCTTCAGTTCAAAACGGTTTCGTACAATATAACGTTTTTTCCCCCGATATTTTCATAAACTGTACGAGTGGCAAAATTTTGTTTTGCTCATTTAAAGGGAAATATTTCACTTAATAAAGGGAAATATTTCTCTTAATATTTCATTTAAAGGGAAATATTTCACTTAATATTTCATTTAAAGGGAAATATTTCACTGACTATAGGATATTAGGATAAGAAACATCAGTAACCGTTTTAACAAATTTGATAATGGTTACGGCATTACTTTAAAATGTTTCTTTTTCTAAAAGCAAGTTTAGAGTTGCGGAAGCCATTATCAAAATCCATTCTAAAGCGTACATGCAATTTCTGGTACAATTCCATTATACAAAAGACACCAACAAAACCATTAAAAAGAAAAATAGCTCAGTTTACCATTTTTTTCTAAACAACGAATAACAGGAAATGTCAAACATAAATTTCTGTTCCCAGCAAAGTACAAACAATATAGAAGTGTTAAAAGTTTCTGGATCTCTTTCTCTCTCTCTCTCTCTCTCTCTATATATATATATATATATATATATATATATATATATATATATATATATATATATATATATATATATCATTTATCTATATATATATATATATATATATATATATCATTTATCTATATATTATCTATCTATATATTATCTATCTATATACTATATATATCGAAATCTCTCTCTCTCTCTCTCTCTATATATATATATATATATATATATATATATATATATGATTGCAACGTTTTGTCAGACGAGTGCCACTCCCTCAGACACTTAAACTCCATGACCCCAAAAATGACTTCCATCGCCACAGGACCATTTTAATAGACAAATGCCTGAGGGAGTATCTATACATAGATGATGTCACAGAGTCTTAGCTTTGTACGACAGCTAAGTCTCTCTCTCTCTCTCAGTTCAAAATGTTGAGATCCAGCAACAAGCAAGAGCATGATAGCCAGCTACAAGTTAAACTGCAGACCAGCTTAATGCGGGTACTGGTCTCCCGCTTTATGGTTTTTTATATCAGAGATTTGCTTCTCCTAGAAACGTTGCCTTAACCACGGCTTACGGAAGCCCTCTCCACCCCAATACACATACACACAAACACAGACGGTGCTAGTTGGCCGTTGACCCCGAAAAAGGGTTCATTCGTCTCTCTCTCACACTCTCTCTCTCTCTCTCTCTCTCTCTCTATATATATATATATATATATATATATATATATATATATATATATATACAGTAAGATGATTGACAATATATAATTAAAATTAAAAATTAAAAATCGGGTTAACAACGAGGAACACGACAAAGTCAATAAATTGTACAATCGTTTCGGAAACGATGTTTTTATTGAGATTAAGTCATGGACAATAATTTTAATATATAGTTTTTGAAACAAAGTCTCCTCATCAGCAATAATATTGGATTTTCTTTTAAAGACACCAAAAATAAACCTAGCATTAAAAAATACTAGGTTCATTCTCAATCATCTAACTAAATATTAAAATAGCTCTAGGATATATATACTTATTGAGCTTATTATATATCTGCATTACAACGAGCATTGTTCTTTCTTGTATTTCAATTACATTAGTGATTTTACGATTACATTAAAATACACTCTGCTCTTTAGACTGCTGTTCTAATCTCCTTTAAATTATATATATATATATATATATATATATATATATATATATATATATATTCGTAATGTTCTTGTAAAAAGTAAATAATTTTTTTAATTGTTATATTTTAGGATGTTTAATTTCATAAAAAAAGCAAAAATAACTTCTTGTAATTTTTTTTTTTTTACTACAGACAACCATAACTTTAGTAAAGGTATGTTTTGTTTAAAAAAAATAATACATTTCCACGAAAATTTAAATAAAAACAATGGATTCAATATATTCCGTGATCGTGTATTACTTGATAAATACTGAAAATTTCATTGAAATTGGTAAATTTCTGATTTTTGGTGAATTTTTTTAAAGTAAATGGAGTGATCAAAATGTTTATATATATATATATATATATATATATATATATATATATATATATATATATATATATATATATATATACATATATATATATATATATATATATATATATATATATATATATATATATATATATATGGAAAATAATGGCCAATTTTAGAGAAAAAGGATTTATTAATCAAATAGGTGACACTAGACATTGAAATTAGTCAAAATATGATCTTTGAATAGCCTTGCATTTTTGCCATCTATCAACTAGATCATTTATGCCTCGTTGATAAAAATTATTTGGCTTAGATGCTAAGAAATCTTTGAAAAAAGATTCAACCTCTGCATTAGATCTGAAAGTTTTGTTGCTTAAAAAAGCGGCTAAATGCTAGAAAAAATGGTAGTCCGTGGGTGAAAGATCTGAAGAATAAGGAGGATGTGGTAGAGTTTCGTATCCCAAGTCTGTGAGTTTCTGCAGTGTCATTCTCGCAACATGAGGCCGCGCATTATCGTGGAGCAGGATTGGACCACGCCTATTCACTAATGCAGGTCTCAATTTTTGTAAATGATGATGCATTTCTTCGAGTTGATTGCAGTAAACCTCTGCCGTGATGCTCTGATTAGCATCCAGAAAGCTGTAATGAATAACACCAATTGCACACCACCAAACAGTCAGCATAATCTTCTGTTGGTGAAACTTTGGCTTTGGAAAATGTTTCGGTGGTTCATCACAATCAAGCCATTGACCTGATCGTTTCCGATTATCATAAAGGATCCACTTTTCATCACAGGTGACTATTCGGTCAAGAAATGGATCATTAATGTTTCGCAAAAAGAGCATCGAACACACTTCAAAACGTCGAGCTTGTTGATTTTCATTGAGCTCATGTGGGACCCATTTGTCGAGCTTTTTCACCTTGCCAATTTGCTTCAGATGGTCCGACACTGTTGAACTGCTGACACCAAGTTCCCGAGGCATTTCCCTGACACTTTGCCGTGGGTTTTGCTCAACAATGGCTCTCAAATTTTCATTGTCAAGATTAGATGACCGTCCTCTACCTTCTTCATCTTTAAGGCTCTCATCACCACTACGAAATTTCTGAAACCACCTTCGTACTGTTCTATCACTTGTGATGCCTTCTCCCCATGCCCTATTGATAGTTGCAGTTGTTTGAGAAGCATTGCTACCAAGCTTAAACTCATGCAGGAAAAGTAATCGTAAGTCTTCTTTTCTCATATTCCAAATTATGAGCTCATTCGCTCATAAAACGTTTTCTGAATGAAAAAAGTAAGAAATTATTAAAGAGCACATATAAATCAATAATCATGTTGATGTTTACCTGAAATATAATAAAAATCCTATGATAAAATCCAATTTCAAAACTTCCTGAAATGGCCATTATTTTCCGGACAACCTAATATATATATATATATATATATATATATATATATATATATATATATATATATATATATATATATATATATATATAGTAAGTTATAAAATATATATGGCGATTAAGCTACACAGAATATTCCGCGTTTCATCCACTCTAGGACTCTTACGCGGAATATTCAGTGTTGCTTAATCGCCATATATATTTTATAACTTACTAACTAGCTCTACCTACGTATTGAGCACTTTTGAATAAATACTTAAAATTTACGCATAAATTTATACTTTCGTATATTAATTTTATGTGAGCAAATGAAGTAGTTATATATACATATATATATATATATATATATATAATACCATATATATATATATATATATATATATATATATATATATGCTATTATATAAGAGGAATTTTGTTTCTGTGTATGTGTGTGAGTGAGTTCCCTATGGATCCGGAACAGCTGGGCGGGTTTTTATGAAATTCCACTGAAACGTATTTCATATATCTGGCACTGTTCTTAGACAGGTTTTGTATCGGAATGTCTTCGATAAGTATCGATAATCGATATTCGAAAAAAATCCGATAAAAGAAGGAACAGGCATTTCGTCAGTTATGACTAGGTTGAAGTGATTTGCAATTCTATGTTTGAATATCGCCCACACTGAAGATTGAACCTTCAACCTCCAAAAGAGCTAACTTAATCTGAACTTTAGTATTTTATCCGTTACGCTAAGATCTTTGGAAGTTTTAAAACTATATTTTGTTTTTAAGTTTGACAGAAAGATTTTCGAGTTCGACAAAATACACCCGAAGATGGTCGGAGCTTACTTCTACCGAAATAAATAACACTCAAGATAAGAATTGTAGTCCGAATAATAAAAAAAAAAAAAAAAATACGAATTATAAAGACACATCTAAAAAAATTCAGAAACGTCTGCTGTTTTAAATCTGGAATGAAATAAGTCAAGCTTCTCAAAACAATGAATTTCTTCAAAGAGAAAGAGCTACCCAATTTCGACAGCGTTGTGTGTGTGCGTGTGCATGTGTGCGTGTGTATGTGTGTGTACGTGTATATGTGTGTGTGCGTGCGCGTGTTTATGTGCGTGTGTATGCGCGTGTGTGCGTATGTGCGTGCGTATGAGCATGTGTGCGTTTGTTGTGTGTTTGAATATGTGTATGTGTGCGTGTGTTCGTGTGTGTATGTGCGTGTATGTGTGCATGTGTCTATGTGTATGTGAGCATGCGTGTGCGTGTGAGTGCGTACGCACGCGCGTTGTGCGTGTCTCTGTTTGTTTGTGTGTGTGTGCATGTGCATTTCTGTGTGTGCGTATGTGTGCGTATGTGCGTGTGCGTGTGTATTTGCCCTATGTGTGTGCGAGTATATTTGTGCGTGTGTGTGTATGTGTGCGCGCGTACGTGTGCGTGTGTCTATGTTTGCGAGTATGCATGTGTGTGTGTGCGTGCACGCGTGCGTGTGTGCGTGTCTATGTGTGCGTGTATGCGTGTTTGTATGTGTATGCATGTGTGCATGTGTGCGTGTTTGTTTGTGTGTGCGCTAAGCGTGTGCAAGTATTGTGTGTGCGCGCGCGTACGCGTATATCTCTATACGGGTGCCATTTCTAAACTAGATAGCCACAACCACCTTCTGCGATTATGACATTTCTTTTATTAGAAATCGGCCGAGTATAATTTCAAATCAAAGAGACGCCCGGTGTTAATACGTGTGATATTATATATTTTGAAAAACCTTCTATTAACAAAGGATGGTCTTCTTTTGGCGATAGTGACGTCGATTTCCGCTCAACAGAAGAAAAATCATCCGAGATGAGGCGAGTGGAAACAGGCGAGCGGTTGGGGGCTTTGATTGGCCAATCCTTTAGAAAATCCGACAATCATTTCCACCCCAGGTTTATTCGTTGTAGCTGGGAAAAAAGGTGGGGAAGGGAGTTATACCGTCTACCTTTCGACGTGGAGGGTCTTTTGTTTTTCGGTCTGTCTGTTGTCTGTAGGTTTCTCTTTGAATAATAAAGATCCCGAACGGTTGAAATCAAAGCAGTACACGATAGAAACGTTACAAGATATGAAATACTACGCGAATGCTATATATTTTGCAACAAATAATTTTTCTTCATTACAAAATACGGATTGTACAGGGTGACCAAAAAAAAAAAAAAAAAAAAAAAGAAGCTAAATGGAGACCATCTAGAACATATGTTCTAGAGCGGAGAAAAACAAAGACCAAAAACCCTAGTGTTTTGATGTGATGTTTTGAATATAATAAACCAGTTATGACCAAAGTTTCATTTAATTCGGACAAAACACTAAGAAACGGGGCCCAATTAGATTTGGAGCCCGTTTTGGGGGGGGGGCGCCCTGTATATATGTCGGTTGGTATCATTCAAATTGGGCCTGTTTTACAAGTATTTTAATGGAATGTGCTCTGATGAACTTGTTGCACTTGTGCCCCTCTCGACGTTCATATCCCCGACAAACCCGCTTAGCAACAGAATCACACCCCTTCACTGTTGAGATCCCTAAATGTCAGAAAGTTTTCTACTCAAATAGCTTATTCCCTAGAACAGCTAAACTTTGGAATTCCCTTCCTGCTACCTGCTTTCCAAACTGTACTAACATGCAGAAGTTCAAATGCAACGTTAACCTACATCTTAATCTTTCTTAGGCATGGTCCTAATTAGTAACCCCTTACGTCCAAGTGGCAACATGCCTTGTTTTGGGTGAAGGTGAGTATTAAAAAAAAAAAAAAAAACGAAACATGTTCATCAGTCCGTGATATTATCGACGACCCCCCACTCCATAGTATAAACCGAGGAAATATCTTAAAGGTGTTCCAAAAGTTATGCCTCCATTTTTATTCCACCCGAATTGATCAAAGAGGATTACAAATTTCATTTTTATGATGACTGAACTCGCGCATTAACGATCTGAAATGTATATCCTTCTTTCGCCGATATTTAGAGTGCGAAATTCTAAGACACCAATCCTTGCCATGGACGTCCGTTGGAATCAGAAGTACGGCATTGTAATTCCTGGCAAAAATGCATAGAGAATAATGGTGACTGTAGAAAAAATAAATCCTTGAGCACAAAAGGTAACTCATTTTAATGGTACTACCCTAGTTTTCGTAGATCTTCAAATGTTTGAGTAAAAAAAAAAAAATATGGGCTATATTTTTTTGGAACAGAACTCACAAAACAAAGCGCGTGCACAGCCATCGTTCATCGCTGACAAAAGTGCATTCAGATTAGTGATGACTATGTAAAAAAAAAAAAAACATAATAAATAAATTTTGGAGTACAAAAAGTCGCTCGTTTTAATGGTACTAATCCCGCCTTCGTATCTCTTCATTTTCCTGAGTTGAAAAGAGAAGACGTCATTTTTGGAAAAGAAGAAAATAAGTATATCATCAGAACGAATCTATATGGAGTTGTTCACAAAGGAGCACAAAATAAAGTTAAAATAGAATTGTTGATCAAGGTGCGGCAATAGCAGTTTATGACGTTGGGGACTAAATCCTAGCTCAGCTATAATTATAATTTGCTAATTTCTGTTCGACTGAATATACTAAAAACAAAACAAAACAAAAAAAAAACAAACAATTTATGAAGTCCTTATTCCGCGGAGTTTCAAAGAATGCCATTCTTGTTATTCTTCTCATAAGAAGACAGAAATAAATCAGCAAATGATGAGAAAAATAGTAGGAGTAGCATTCTTTGAAACTCCATGGAATAAGGACTTTGAAAATCGTTTTAGGAGTATTTTGTCGAACAATCAATTTAATTGTAAATTTTAGTTTACAGTTTTTTCTTTTCTTTTCTCATATATATAAATATTGATGGATGATCGCGTCCCTTGTTGAGACGAAGTAGGTTACTTTCACAGTCGGATTTCGGCGCGGTTTGCTTGATGTGTGTTAGTTAATTGAAATTCTAGTGTGCAGGGCGTTTGCTCAGTTGGTAGAGTGCTTGCCCTGCATGCAAGAGACTCGGGTTTCGAATCCTGAGTTCGGATGTGTCTAACTGATGAGCCCAAAATGAGTGTGAAACTCGAGTCTTGGACTTACGGTTCTTTGACTGTCATGGCTCTTGTGGGCTGCGACGTTGTTTGGCTGTGGAATTTATTATATATATATATTTCAACATATATAATTTATATCGTTTTTATCAGCACTAGAAAACTTATTTTAAAGAAAGAAAACACATTAAAAGAATCGTTTTTGTAATCGGAAATCAATATATATGAATGGAGACGGCACAGTCACGTTGACACGATGGCCCACGACAGATCACCAGAGTTAAGCAACGTTTAGCCTCGTCAGTACCAGATGGGTGACCTTTTGAACAATCATTTTGTACATACAGCGCCGAGTTGTAGAAATTTCCAGATTGGTATTTATGGGCGCATTAATTCACTGTGAGACATGCACCCCAAGTCTTCGTATCAACATTCATCTAGGAGAAGGAAAACTCTGATATAAAAACCTGCGGTCTACTGTATTCTCTGTCCTGTGGTAGTCGTTTGCACCGACAAAGATTAGCAGTAATACCAAAAAGTGTGGATGGTTCTACACAAATCCTTCACCTCTATAAACAAATCGTTTGTGTGGATTTCCGATCAACGTAGTTGCTGTGGCGGTAGCTCATGTTGGTTGGTTGTTTTTGTTTTACGGCATATCAATCCTTTTACGGTTATTTAATGCTAAATCTAGTTTTGAAGAATTTCTTTTAATAGAATATATTTGTTCGTTTTTTTGTTTTTTTTCAAGTCGGTTTCTATTTAACCCATAGTTGGGACCCTAAAAGGTACTACCACTCCGGGTCAGAGTGGACCTGGGAGCAATGGCAATTAAAGGGTGGCTCCACACTCCCCAAAGCCCGCAAGCTGGGGCCTCAACATCGGATATAGTTTAAGCTCATATCCAGGACCTCTAATTGTGTCGGATATATACGAACCAAGCGGTAGCTCATACGTCGAAATCGACAGGAGAGTCCATCATAAATGTGACCTTGTCAGTTTGTGTGTAAAATCTTTCTCTAAGTATTTGGTCTACAACGTTGAAATTTTGACCTGTGGCACATATTCGATTTGGTTTTGAGATCCAAAAATTGCAGGGTGAAAATTAGAACAAAATAGAATATCTTGTCAGGATAAATCGAATAAAACATTGTTCATGCTATTACTTTTGCTCATGAGAACGTGGGATCAAGGGATGAGCTCATCAAAACACTGTAAAGTTTTTTTGTAGGCTTTTTTATGGGGTCAGTGAATGAAACTGAAGCAATGCAAGCTAGTAACAGTTTTTTTCGAAGGCTTGGCTTTTATTAACGAAGAGGATATCGTATTACGTTTATAACAGTCAAGTTTTTTATATAGTGTCTTTTATTGGGACGTTAGTAACAGGTTTTTGATATCTAGGGAATCGGTTATCCAATTATTGCATGAAGTTAGTAGTAGATTTTATGTTGTATTTATTCAGTATATAAGGTTGAATAATGTTATTAATTGTTTCGGCTATGTGACATACAGACGTAACAATTTGGGATATTATAGTCACCTTTGGGATATTATAGTCACCTATTTCAACATTATTTGCCGTGTTTCTTGAGTTAATTTGTTTCTTTTAATGGTATGTGTTTTTTTGTAAATGGCTTGAATTTTGTGTTATTTCAGAAAATGTTATTATTTATTTTTGTATTTAAAATTATATGTTGGATTTGTCAGTCATTCGTATAGTTATGTTGTTTTTATTGTATAGTTGTTTGGTTCTGGAGCTAAGGGTAGGGAATAGTGTATATGGTTATGTCGTTTTTTAAACCCGTCGGCTTTTAAGATATCTTTGAAGTTGGGATGTGTGGTGATCTTATCTTAATTTTTTTAATTTTGAATCTTTTGGTAGAGACTTTCGATTTCGCATTGTGTAATATTTTGATCATATTTTCTGGGGAGGTAGCGGTTGGGTCTTAGCTTAAGGAATTGTTTTTTATGTTCTGTAGCGAGGGTGTTGGAGAGGTTTAAGTATTTTTTGCTGTTATTAGGCAGGTAAATATGTCCTTTTAATAATTTTAATTTATATATCTGTTCTATGTATGTCTAGTGCACATAAGGTTTACGTGTTTCTGTAATCAATGTACGTGTATCGTCTAGTGGTTAAATTATAAGGACAGTTACTTTTCTTTGTATATGAGATGTCTGTACGTGTGGATATGTTACGTGTATATTTAATAGTCTTTTTATGTGTATGTGGTGTTTTCAAATATTCATGACATTAACGATTGGGTCAATAACCAGAAAGTCTTTAATAATTAAGAATAAACACTTGTCTGCTTGACACATACGTTATTCATTCATTCATTCTCTCTCTCTCTCTCTCTCTCTCTCTCTCTCTCTCTCTCTCTCTCTCTCTCTCTTCTGGCATGTAAGTAAGAAAGCAAAACTAGATAAGCTTTAAAATGATATTTGGAAAAGGTTAGAATCGAACCCAGTAGGCAAGTGTTAACGATAATAAATATTTAATCCAAGGAATGCAGAACGATTGTCATTGTTCTCGCAATTAACTAAATATTATTTATGTCAGAGTTAGATATTTCATTTAGATATTCAGTCAATTGTTCATTCTTTTAGAAATAACTGGATATCAAATATGTCCGGTAAAAGAATGGACAATGCGAGTTTAGAAATAATGATAAAAAATACGGTAGATATTGAACAATTAAAATGGGGAATTCTTTGTTTGCCAAAAGTGTGTTTAGACAGATATAATTAAGAAAAAATTATATATATATATATATATATATATATATATATATATATATGTGTGTGTGTGTGTGTGTGTGTGTGTGTGTGTGTGTATCTCCTCTGTAATGATCCAGTAATGACTCTCCTCTTCTGATGTAAAAGTATATAAATGTCATTAACATGTACTGAGTCTCCCGTCATCCTTCCAATATGTACTCTCTACAGAACACTTTATTTCCAAATGTTCCACGTCTCGATGTCTGCAGCTTCTAATCTTCTTTCTTGACATCTTCCTTAATTGGTCCGTAGATACTTCCATCGGACCACAGAGACAACTCCTGTCCGCTAACAAACCCAGTAGCTAGCTAACTCACAACTTGTCTCTTCGACTTCCCGTTGCAGACTTACTCCTAATTCAGATTTCTCTTGGCTTACGTGTCTTTGACGTCAGCCAGATTAGGCAATCTTGTTTGTCATGCAAATCACATCGTTGTTTACTAAACCAAATCCCAGACTTGCCTTGTTTATGCTTTCCCTCTATTAATAACATTTTCTTTGAACCAAAATTCCCCAGTTAAATATTTAAAAAACATATTTAACCAACATTCTTTTCCTTTAAAACATTTTTCTGAATATCATTTTAACCTAAATAATTAAACACTTTGTATAACTAATTCAGTAGTTGATTTGGTTTTAAAACCCGATAGCAGCTAAATCACACCCCACACACTGTAGAGATCTCTAGATGTAAAAGAGCTTTCTACTCCTGTAGTTTATTTTCCCTACTTCCTAGACTTCGGAACTCCCTTCCGGGTCCCTGCTTCCCCAACTGTACTGACATGCAGAAGTTCAAGTGTAATGTGAACAGACATCTTGCTGCACAACTCCCTACATAGTACCCCTGTAGCTTATGTCCCTGATAGTAGCCCTACATCAAAGTGGCAATGTGCCTTATTTGGAGTGAAAATGTTATATATATATATATATATATATATATATACATATATATATATATACATATATATATATATATTACTGTTTTAAAAATAATTTTAAAAAATAAATATTATATATATATTTTGTGTACAGAAAGTTGTTTAAATTCAAGCTTAGGGATAATGTCTAGTAAATCTTTTTCAAAATTTTCTAATTCTTCCACTTTACTCGGGTCTTTTATCGATTTTAATCCAAAATTGTTTTTTACATTCTCTTGGACGTTTGTTTCGTTTATAATCTTCCATCTCATCCTCTGGATTGCATCTTCAATTTTCGTTAGTAGGATTCTTGTATACAGCTGGTTACTTGGTATTGGTATATTTTTAGTGGAGTAATTTAAGGTATATTTTTCCATCTCCGGTTATTTTAAAAAGGTGGTCTCTTCTTCCTGTTTTGTGGTGTTCTTTCCCGATAGTGCTCAACCACTAGGCTATTGGTATTTACTGTAAATTCCTGGTGGGGGCGATTATGATTAGTTTTTTTGGAAAAAGAAATCCAGCAGAGTGCTCAATTAAAAGGAAAATTAAAATCGATAAAAGATCCGGATGAAGTGGAAGAATTAGAACATTTTGAAAAAGATTTACTAGACATTATCCCTAAGCTTAAATTTAAACATAGATCAAATCAATTTCAAAAAACAATGGCAGCTGATATCAAAAAAATAAAAAGAGAAAATGAGACGATTGTTTTCTCAGATAAAACGAAAAATTTATATAAAATGAAAAAGGAAAATAAAAATCAACTTGTACTAAACTCTATTACAGAAAAATACCAATTAGCAGAAAAAGATACTTATAAATCTATTAACCAGGAGGGTACAGAAGTAGCCACAAAATTAGGTATAGAATACAGAGTAAATAGGTTAGCAAAGAAAAATGTGTTTATAACTTTGAAAGACCACAAAGAAAATTTTAATAATAAACCAACCTGCAGGCTAATAAACCCGGCTAAAAGCGAGATCGGTCTAGCTAGCAAGTTTATAGTTAGAGAAATAGTAAAAAATAAAAATAAAATAAAGTCTTAATTTGTGGGAAGACACGAGCGCGGTACTGGACTGGTTTAAAAACATAACTGAACAACACTAATGTAAATTTACACAACTGGATATCGTCGATTTTTACCCCTCAATCACTAAGGAAATTCTAGAAAAATCATTGATCATCGCATCAAAATATAGAAAGATAAGCGAGCTGGATAAGGAAACCATCATGCAAACAAGGCAGACCCTTTTATTTTTTACGATAAAACATGGGTCAAAAAATCAAACCCCGAAGACCGCTTTGACGTCGCCATGGGATCGTATGACAGTGCAACATCTGCGATCTGGTTGGACATTTTCTACTGGATACCATGAAAAATAAATTACCAGATCACTTTTTTGGGTTATATAGCGATTATGGACTTTGCCTATCACGTGACTACAATGGATGTGCACTAGACAGGCTTAGGAAAAACCTAACTGAATTTTTCAAGGAGCTAGGCTTTAACATAATAATACAGACAAATTTAGATAGAGTAGATTTTTTAGATGCCACTCTAGATCTCGAGAAGAAAATACATAAACCCTTCCACAAACTAAATGAAAAACTTATGTACATAAATAAGGGTTCATGCCACCCACCCACAGTTTAAAAATATGGTAGCAAATATTAGCCAAAGAATTTCACGTCTTTCTTCGAACGCTGAAGTGTTCGAGCAAGCAGCACCATATTATAATGAAGCACTGCATCAAAGTGGTTTCAAAGAAAACATAAAATTTCAACAAACCCAGGATAATAGAGAAAATAAAAAACGAAAGAGGAAACGGAAGATAATTTGGTTCTTACCTCCATTCTCATTGAATATAAAAGTCAATCATATCCAAGGAACCATAAAAGATAGATAACGCAGGCTGCTCTTGCAGGGCCAAAAAATTGCTGTCCATTGGAGGGTAATTGTAAAGCTGAATCCCTTGTTTATGAGGCCACAATAACGGACCAATCCACAAATATACCGGAGAAATATATAGGTATGACAAAAGGTCAATCTAAACAAATATACTACGCATATATGAGTTCCTTTAGAGCTAAAACAAGGATGAATACAGCATTAGCTACCCGGGTGTGGGAACTTAAAGAAAAAATACACCTTTTTCCATAAAATGGAGAAAAATAGAGCACAAACCAGCATACGCCCCGTAATTAAGTCAATGTTCGCACTGTAATGCAGAAAAATACTACATCCTCCGGGCAATTCATGACCCAAAAATAAAATGTTTAAATGTGAGGAGTGAAGCTTTGAAAATTTGCATACACAGAAGGAAGGGGTTCTTAATAAACTGGATCAATGAAAAGAACAAAACTTAGATGTTGATTATATATATATATATATATATATATATATATATATATATATATATATAATAGGAAAAAAATTGTAAATACGAAAATGATTAGTCGCTAAACTTGGATTTTAATTGTAATTATATTATAGATTTTAAATTAATGTATTATATATAAATTTTTAAAAATTATACTTTATAAATGTAATTTACAATCTATTTCAAATTTAAAACTATAGAACAATATAATAATGTTAATATACTAGGAAAATCACTTAGGATAGATAAATACTCACTTCCCCAAACCTTGAAAGATTTGGGGTTTTTTAATAAAATTTTTAAACGTATTTCGAAATTTTTAAACGTTATTCGATATAATTAAACGAAAGATAAAAATTTAAAAAAAAACTTTGAACGTATTTTAGAAATTTATAAACGTAATTCGATATAATTAAACGAAATTTGAAGTTTTTAACCGATACCAATATAAGTTTTAAGGTTTTTTATGCATAAGACAAATTAGATTTTTAAATTAATTTTGGTTCAAATTAAAATCGATTTATATAAGGGAAAATTTTTTTCGAAATTTGATTTTAAATTTAAATAATTCAAAGTTTAAAGTTAATGAAATCGTTTTCATCCGATAAATAAACGCAGGGGGGATTTAACAAAACGAGATTTAAACGTGAACTCGCGAGGTATATATATATATTTCACACTTCCGGTTATAAAAGAGACGAATATTGGCTGAAGAGAGCTTGATAAGGATACCTTAAACGGTCCTTATTATCGGGCTTGAAACCGACGGTACCAATGATTTGTCTCATCTAACAACTTTCTGTACACAAAATATAAATACGCTCTTACATTTCGGATTTTCCTTTTAATTGAGCTCTCTGCTGGATTTCTTTTTCCAAAAAAACTAATCATATATATATATATATATATATATATATATATATATATATATATATATATATATATATATATATATATATATATATATAAGGTAAAATTAAAAGCCAAGAACAATGCGAGATTTTTTTTTTTTTATATAGAGTAAAATTAAATGCAAACAAAAGAAATAATGTTCTTTTTTTTTGTTGTTTGTTTTTTCTTTTTTACACAAATTTTAACTCTAAACAACAGTAATTTTTTTTTTCTGTTGTATTCAATGGTGATATAAATCTCAATATATTTCAGACTTATTAGTCCATTTTCAAGAGAAGACAGCGGAAGAGTGTTCAAAATTGGAAAAGTAGCCGCAGAGTTTGCCACGTGATACCGCGAAATATAGAACAAAAAATGACGTTAGGAGAACGTTAAAATAAATCAGTTGATGTTTGAAATACTTGTTGCGTTTGTGAATCAAGGGAGATGACTATTCAAGCAAGGTTTTTTTTTTTTTTTTTTTTTTTTTTAATTATTGTTTTTCTTATGTTTTAAACTTATATTATAAAAGCGGAGCTCAATTCCAGTCTATTGTTTAGTGTGGGAGTATTTTTTGAAATAATTAAAGATTCGAGGATACGAAGTTGACCTACGTTTCTTGAAGAAGCAAGAATGTTGATGTGAAAATCTGGTTCTGAATTAATGCAAGTGCGAATATGTTTATAGAACGACGAAGCAGTAGTGTTTAAGTGCTCTTTAATGCGGTGATGAAGCAATCTGGTAGTGCTTCCGATGTAAGATGCACTGCATTTAGCGCATTGTAGGTCGTAAAAAAGGAGATAAGAATAGCAGGTACTAAGGGTGTGTCTTTCGAGTTTGTCCATATAAGCAATGGCAAGAATACCGGATAGACTGGAGCCCATGGGTAGTCCAGATACTTGTTTGAACGTGTTTTGTAGGAAAGTAAAGTAAGTGTTGTCTACTATAATACGGAGGAGTTGTAAGAGATCTCCTTTTTACTAGATATATCGATGACATTTTAATTATCACATACTCCCGCGAAGAAGCTATTAACATTTTCCACAAATTCAATAACGCCGACCCAAACTTAAAATTTACTATAGAACACCCAGACTCTTCGGAATCTCTTTCTCTACTTGATTTTAAAATACAAATAAAAAAAAATGGTGCCATATGCACTGAATTCTACAGAAAACCCACCAGCAAACGCCTCTTCGTACATTTCAAATATGCGCTACCTCTCAAGGACAAACTAAACTACGCACATGCCGAAATCTCACGCATACAAGACAAATGCACTAACATCTCCGACAAACATACACACACTAACAATTTCCTACAGACCCTCTCACTAAACGGCTACCCTAATACGATCCTATCCTCACTTAAAAAGAAAAAACGCAACACCCGACCCTTCTCTAACAATTGTTTTCTAAAACTACCCTTCCTCAGTGACAAAATCTCATCTTCAATCCGAAAAGCCATCCGCAGCGAGGGGCTCAACATTCAACTTATCCACACTGGATCTACTTTAAGACAACAGCTCAACCGAAAACATCCATCGCATAAACCTTCCCCTTGTTCACTCTCTAATTGCCCAATATCACACACAGGTTTATGCTTTAAGAACCACGTTGTTTACGACCTACAATGCGCTAAATGCAGTGCATCTTACATCGGAAGCACTACCAGATTGCTTCATCACCGCATTAAAGAGCACTTAAACACTACTGCTTCGTCGTTCTATAAACATATTCGCACTTGCATTAATTCAGAACCAGATTTTCACATCAACATTCTTGCTTCTTCAAGAAACGTAGGTCAACTTCGCTCCTCGAATCTTTAATTATTTCAAAAAATACTCCCACACTAAACAATAGACTGGAATTGAGCTCCGCTTTTATAATATAAGTTTAAAACATAAGAAAAACAATAATTAAAAAAAAAAAAAAAAAAAAAACCTTGCTTGAATAGTCATCTCCCTTGATTCACAAACGCAACAAGTATTTCAAACATCAACTGATTTATTTTATTTTAACGTTCTCCTAACGTCATTTTTTGTTCTATATTTCGCGGTATCACGTGGCAAACTCTGCGGCTACTTTTCCAATTTTGAACACTCTTCCGCTGTCTTCTCTTGAAAATGGACTAATAAGTCTGAAATATATTGAGATTTATATCACCATTGAATACAACAGAAAAAAAAATTACTGTTGTTTAGAGTTAAAATTTGTGTAAAAAAGAAAAAACAAACAACAAAAAAAAAAGAACTTTATTTCTTTTGTTTGCATTTAATTTTACTCTATAAAAAAAAAAAAAATCTCGCATTGTTCTTGGCTTTTAATTTTACCTTATAATTTTCTTCAACAATGCTTCAAGCAAACTATAACCTACTTATATATATATATATATATATATATATAACTACTTAATTTACTCACATAAAATTAATATACGAAAGTATAGATTTATGCGTAAACATTAAGTATTTACTTCAAAAGTGCTTAATACGTAGGTAGAGCTAGTTAGTAATTTATAAAATATATATGGCGATTAAGCTACACTGAATATTCCGCGTTTCATCCACTCTAGGACTCTTCAGGCTTGGCGCCGGAAGAGTCCTAGAGTGGATGAAACGCGGAATATTCAGTGTAGCTTAATCGCCATATATATTTTATAAATTACTCTATATATATATTTCAGTGCATATCCATGTGAGAGATAACGATATCGATAATCAATTTTCAAAAGCAAAAGAAACGCAAAGCAAAAATTACCGACTGAAATCAAAACACTTTTTTATCTGTTGCGAAAAGAAGACGCCATTTTCCTTTTCGTTCACCTCATTTGAACTTATCACATCGACTGTGATGTCATATTGTTTCATGTCGAACTGGCGAACGCTTGAAAACTATGCCTTCTCATTCTCGGCCGACAACGTTTGCATCCTCTTTTATATTTTTATCATTTATGAGCCGATCCGAATTGATGGACACTATTTTTATCTCGACAACAAAAATAACATATCGTTTTCTTCTTTACATTTATCTTGCCACACTTCTTGACATTTGCCGACGCCCTCTGGCAGCGGAGTGAGCGCATTAAATGGCGGTTCTTGTATCTCGGCCCCGACTACAAAGCTTTCATCCTTTTCCAAATGAATCCGAATGCTTTCACCTGTTCTGCGAATTACGTCGTTGCATTTAAAGAATTTAATCTTCTGAGCTCCGTTCAAGATTTTTATGCACATGAGCAATTCGACTTCCCATTTAGCAACGTTATCTCTATCTTAATCACCACCGTGATCATTGCCATAGTTTTCATCGTTGCCAGTCTTTGAATTGCAAAATGCCCGAATAAACTGCATGACGATTGGCTAGATGATTAGACGGTTTAATGTACGCGGAATAAGTGGTCATTTAAAGAATACAGAATTCTATGCAATTTGCTTGATAAGACAGACCCAGAGAATTATATATAATAGCGAGACCAGTGGAAATTCCACAGCGGACTCGTTCATATGTAATGTTGGTATTCTATTGATGCTCAGCATAAATGAGGACGCCCTAATATTATTGTAACTCTTTTATTAAAACTGAAAAATTATTTATCTAAGATAGCAGGGACTCCCGGCATAGCCCAGTAGTAAAATACGCTTAAATATGATATTTTAATTCATGCAGATTTCGTGCTTATTATTATATAGTCAGTTTTTTATCGATTCTTATATATTAGAAATTGTGATTTCAAAAAATGCAATACATATCCTCATATATATTTTGGGCGTATATATATATATATATATATATATATATATATATATATATATATATATATATATATATATATATATATTTAGTGGAAATGGTAATTAATAAAAACTGAAGAAAGTGCTCAATACTGTTGTAGAGCAAATATGCGTTTTATTTTTTATTACCGTATCTTCTGCTAAGTTACATTATTGTTTCAGTTACCCGGACGTTTTTTGGCCGTCTGTAGCTTCCTCAGATATATATATATATATATATATATATATATATATATATATATATATATATATATATATATATATCTGAGGAAGCTACAGACGGCCAAAAAACGTCCGGGTAACTGAAACAATAATGTAACTTAGCAGAAGATACGGTAATAAAAAATAAAACGCATATTTGCTCTACAACAGTATTGAGCACTTTCTTCAGTTTTTATTAATTACCATTTCCACTAAATATATATATATATATATATATATATATATATATATATATATATATATATATATATATATATACGCCCAAAATATATATGAGGATATGTATTGCATTTTTTGAAATCACAATTTCTAATATATAAGAATCGATAAAAAACTGACTATATAATAATAAGCACGAAATCTGCATGAATTAAAATATCATATTTAAGCGTATTTTACTACTGGGCTATGCCGGGAGTCCCTGCTATCTTAGATAAATAATTTTTCAGTTTTAATAAAAGAGTTACAATAATATTAGGGGTCCTCATTTATGCTGAGCATCAATAGAATGCCACCATTACATATGAATATATATATATATATATATATATATATATATATATATATATATATATATATATATATATATATATATATTATTTTTAAAATGTAACGGCTCATTGCCGTGGGGTCCCGATTTCGAATCTCGCTATATTCAGCCACTCTGATGAGTCGTAGACGACGGAACACGTGTCAGTGGATAATTACATTTTAAAAATAATATATATACCGCTCCCCATGTGGGGGTACCAAATTTATTCCCAGCTAGCATTTAGGTAAAAATGCGCTTTCATAAATAATTGAATTCATTCAAAACATATCGCTAAAACCAAAACGAAGAAATTTAAGTAAATCGCGATATATCCAGACAGTTGGCGAGATGGGTCAGAGGTAACGGACTTAGGTTCATTACTGTGGGGTCCCGATTTCGAATCTCACTATATTCAGCCACTCTGATGAGTCGTAGACGACGAAACATGCGTCAGTGGATAATTACATTTTAAAAATAATATATATATATATATATATATATATATATATATATATATATATATATATATATATATATATATATACATACAGTTTACTTCGAATTAATGTAACATAGCACGGACGCGCGTATGCAAATTCATGCGAAATGACGTCACCGTAGAAAAAAACTAAAGACTTTAAAAGGGCCATCACGCTAAAACGGAATAACCTTTGATATCACGTTAGAGGCGTCGAAGACGTTCGAGAAGACGATCACGTGAGGGACGTCACAGCAGTAGAAAATTATATATATATGTGTGTGTGTGTGTGTGTGTGTGTGTGTGTGTGTATTGGCAGCAAGTCATTTTTCAAGCACGTCTGATTGAACGTGATAGTTTTTCTTTTTACGATTTTTCTGGATATCTTTTCCATTCGGTCTTTTTTATTTCAGTTAGCATGTTGTATAAAATGGCGCCTAAAAGTTGTTTAACTATATTCTACTCAAACGCTTTATATCGTTACATTCGATTATCATCAGGAACAATTGTTGTTGTTATCGTTTACGTTTTCCTTTCTTTTATCCGAACCCCCTCTAAAAACTCATACAACGCATATATAGGTCACACCACAACAACCCTCTCCCGACGACTAACCTATCATTTAGCTGACAATATTGCCATAAAATAACACCTAAAATGGGGGTATCCCCGTTACCCATGATGAAAATGATTAGTATAGCAGGCGTGTTTCAAACGGAACTTCATGTCAACCCAGGCAACGCCGGGTACCAATGCTAGTATATATATATATATATAAATATAATATATATATATAAATATATATATATATATATATATATATATATATATATATATATATATATACAGTAAAGTCCCAAGCCTTGTTTTTAAGAGAACAACGATAGGTTCCCCTCACACTCACTGAAAATAAAAAAAATAAATACATGAAATAGATAAAAGACTCTTTTGTTTTCGATTCTTACATGCCTGCCCGAAATATTTGAGACACAAGAAAGTCCAGCGTGGCTACTTTGAAATGGCCGCCTTCGCCAGCTGACTACAATATCATTGTCTACAACTCTAACGTAAACAAGTTCTTATTCCACCGTCCTCGTAAATAATCTAATTATACCAAATTCCTTCTAAAAACCTTTATTACGCAACTGTCCCAATCCATACATTAACCCTTATCTTCGAGTGGCTTCCGGGCCTTGAAACCCCTTTGTAAATATTTACAGTTGACTTAAAATAAGTGTAGCATAACGCGGGCGCGCATATGAAAATGCATGCGACATGACGTCACAAAAAGTCACGTAAGAACTAGCAATAACGTTCGAGATCACTTTAGAGGCGTGCACCTAACTCTCGTTTTACCTTTATCATCGAGTGGCTTTTGTGCCTCGATAAGTGATGAAACCCTAGTAAAAAAATATCCATCTTATTCACCCATATCGAGTGATGACTCATTAGGATGAAAAGCAGATATATATGGTTATTGTCATTAGGTGCGCCCCGATTTTCGTATAGTTTGACCCTGTACGATTCTAAGAAACAAAAACGGAAAAATGGCTATTGAAAAAAGAAAACCTGTCATGGTGATTCTCAGGCTTAAATATGTTACAAGTGCAAACAAAGACGTGGCCACTTGAAAGGCGATTAAAATCAAGATGTTTAATATGCTTTTTTTTCATTGTTGCTACGGCAAGATGGAGTGATTCAGTACGATTTGAAAGAAAGCCGACTTGTTTTGGCAAACAGCCACTCCCAAATTACAAGTTCATTTTTTATCAATAACCACAAGAAAGTCGAATTAAATCCAAAAAAGTTTACGTCAGAAACGGATGGTAATAATCAGTTAAAGTTTCTAATAGCACTTTTGCGTGTTACGTTTAAGTTTGAAATAGCATTTTCGACTATCGCACATAAGATGGAATAGCATTTTCGTCTGTTACAATTAAGTTAGAAACGCATTTTCGTCTGTTACAATAAAGTTAGAAACAATTTTCGTCTGTTACAATTAAGTTAGAAACGCATTTTCGTCTGTTACAATTAAGTTAGAAACAATTTTCGTCTGTTACAATTAAGTTAGAAACGCATTTTCGTCTGTTACAATTAAGTTAGAAACAATTTTCGTCTGTTACAATTAAGTTAGAAACAATTTTCGTCTGTTACAATTAAGTTGGAAACGCATTTTCGTCTGTTACAATTAAGTTGGAAACACATTTTCGTCTGTTACAATTAAGTTGGAAACGCATTTTCGTCTGTTACAATTAAGTTGGAAACAATTTTCGTCTGTTACAATTAAGTTAGAAATGCATTTTCGTGTTACAATTAAGTTGGAAACAATTTTCGTCTGTTACAATTAAGTTAGAAATGCATTTTCGTCTGTTACAATTAAGTTGAAAACAATTTTCGTCTGTTACAATTAAGTTAGAAATGCATTTTCGTCTGTTACAATTAAGTTGAAAACAATTTTCGTCTGTTACAATTAAGTTGAAAACAATTTTCGTCTGTTACAATTAAGTTAGAAACGCATTTTCGTCTGTTACAATTAAGTTAGAAACGCATTTTCGTCCGTTACAATTAAGTTGGAAACGCATTTTCGTCTGTTACAATTAAGTTGGAAACAATTTTCGTCTGTTACAATTAAGTTAGAAATGCATTTTCGTATGTTACAATTAAGTTGAAAACAATTTTCGTCTGTTACAATTAAGTTGAAAACAATTTTCGTCTGTTACAATTAAGTTAGAAACGCATTTTCGTCTGTTACAATAAAGTTAGAAACAATTTTCGTCTGTTACAATTAAGTTAGAAACGCATTTTCGTCTGTTACAATTAAGTTAGAAACGCATTTTCGTCTGTTACAATTAAGTTGGAAACGCATTTTCGTCTGTAACAATTAAGTTGGGAACAATTTTCGTCTGTTACAATTAAGTTAGAAATGCATTTTCGTGTTACAATTAAGTTGGAAACAATTTTCGTCTGTTACAATTAAGTTAGAAATGCATTTTCGTCTGTTACAATTAAGTTGAAAACAATTTTCGTCTGTTACAATTAAGTTAGAAATGCATTTTCGTCTGTTACAATTAAGTTGAAAACAATTTTCGTCTGTTACAATTAAGTTGAAAACAATTTTCGTCTGTTACAATTAAGTTAGAAACGCATTTTCGTTTGTTACAATTAAGTTAGAAACGTATTTTCGTCCGTTACAATTAAGTTGGAAACGCATTTTCGTCTGTTACAATTAAGTTGGAAACAATTTTCGTCTGTTACAATTAAGTTAGAAATGCATTTTCGTATGTTACAATTAAGTTGAAAACAATTTTCGTCTGTTACAATTAAGTTGAAAACAATTTTCGTCTGTTACAATTAAGTTAGAAACGCATTTTCGTCTGTTACAATTAAGTTAGAAACGCATTTTCGTCTGTTACAATTAAGTTAGAAACGCATTTTCGTCTGTTACAATTAAGTTGGAAACAATTTTCGTGTGTTACAATTAAGTTAGAAATGCATTTTCGTCTGTTACAATTAAGTTGAAAACAATTTTCGTCTGTTACAATTAAGTTAGAAATGCATTTTCGTCTGTTACAATTAAGTTGAAAACAATTTTCGTCTGTTACAATTAAGTTAGAAATGCATTTTCGTCTGTTACAATTAAGTTGAAAACAATTTTCGTCTGTTACAATTAAGTTGAAAACAATTTTCGTCTGTTACAATTAAGTTAGAAACGCATTTTCGTCTGTTACAATTAAGTTAGAAACGCATTTTCGTCTGTTACAATTAAATTGGAAACGCATTTTCGTCTGTTACAATTAAGTTAGAAATGCATTTTCGTCTGTTACAATTAAGTTGAAAATAATTTTCGTCTGTTACAATTAAGTTGAAAACAATTTTCGTCTGTTACAATTAAGTTAGAAATGCATTTTCGTCTGTTACAATTAAGTTGGAAATGCATTTTCGTCTGTCACGCTTAAGTTGGAAAAGTATTTTCGTCTGTTACAATTAAGTTTAAAGAACATTTTCGCATATTCAGAAATACATTTAACGATCTTTTTTTATTTTATTTATTTTTTTTTGTATTTTACTGTTAATTATACTGCACGATCACGGTGACACACCTGTTCTCGCTAGATCACCGAAGTTGAGCAACGATTAACCTGGCCAGTACCAGATGGGTGACTATTTGGGAAGGATAGGCGCTGTATGTACCGTGCCGAGTCGTAAAAATTTCCAGGTTGGTATCTGGGGCGCATATAACTCACGGGGGAGATACACCCCCGAATCAAGATGGAAAGTAACGGGAAACTGCCGTCTTTAATTGTCTTCACGAGATTTCCATGGCTCTACAATTGTGAGAGCTATGGGCACTGACGTTGTTAAAACAGCAGGGCCGCTGCATACATGGCCTGTTGATTTATTTATTATAGATGTTTGCTAGTATTCTTGTTGACAAACCATTTACTTTAAGCTTTAAGCATTTTCAGAACCTTGTAAATCCTCTTCTATCATTTAAAGGTTACCGTGTTAAGGGCCATGGAATGAGAATCATTTTACGGTGAATTTATATACGAAACTGATCCCCCACCCTTAATTTTTAAATAATTGTTTCATTTTATTTTGTTTTTTTGGGGTTTTTTTTTGTCAAGATTTTCGGATATTAACGCAATATCGCCTTAAAAAAGTAAAATCTCATTTTGGAGGTGAGCGATTTAGTTGAGGTAGTTATGAATAACGTGCGATGCTATGCGGATTGTGATAAAAATTTCAATTGCTTGAGTCTTGAAGGATTTCTACTTCCGTGACAAACGACAGAAAAGATAACGCTAGTATACTTATGGTTATTTAATTTCTAAAAATATCACATATATTTTCACAAATTAAACACAAAGATTTTTTTTTGTTTTTTTTTTGTTGCTAAAATTCTGCGCCAAAGAAAACTTTTCGCCAATAACAGAAATGAATTAGTTTTACGGCATATCAACCCTTTTTGGGTTATTTAATGTCGAATCCAGTAATTTTAATATACGGTTTCAGACTTCAATTTCTTTATATCTTCAAATATTTATTCGTGGTGTTTGGTTTGATTGTTTTGTTTTTCGGCATATCAACCCTTTTCGCGTCTTTTAATGCTGAATCCGGCCATTTTAGTAAAAGATTTTATACTTCAAGTTCTTATGTATTTAAATATTTATTCGTGGTATTTGGTTTGGTTGTTTTGCTTTACGGCATATCAACATATTTCGCGTTTTTTTTAAGGCTAAATCTGTTTATTTTGCTTTAAGTTTTAGTGCTTAAATTTGTTTATATCTTTGAATATTTATCCATGGTATTTGGTTCGTTTGGTTTTCTTTTTTTTTTCTTAGTAGAAAATTGTTTGTTTTCGTTTTTTATTTTACAGAACATGATTGAGTTTTACTAAGGGAAAAGAAAAACAATAGGATTTGTCGCATTTAAGGTAAAAAAACAAAAAAAACAAACGAGGACCAGTATCTTCAGACAGGCTGATCTGGTAGTGCAAGAAGTACAAAATGAAGGGAAAGGTTTTATCATTTAATTGATAGAATTTTCCCCATTTTAATTAAAACTAGCAAGGAGATTCGACGTTGTCCGGGATTCACACCCCCATACTTTTATCTTCAACGAAATCTGTCAAATCATCCATTTTTTAATCAAATCGATTGATTGCCTACTCTAGACAGCGACCCCCTGCAGTGTACCAGGAAGAAGCTTCGCAGTGACTCAGTCCACAAAACATTGTAGTCTACATTGCACTGTAGAGAATCTACTGTTCATTCTATACAATTATCTATATATATAAAAGCGAAAATGTGTGGGCGTATGTATGTTTGTATATGTGTATGTGTGTTTGTGTGTCCGCTAAAAACTCTCGACAGACAGAACAAAAATTAACAAACTCGGTATCAAATTGAAGCCCCATCCTTCGCCCAAAAATATCGAAAAATTGTCCAAAAACGTTCATTTTTTCACCCAGAAATCGACAATTTTAGACAGGGGGGGGCGACAAAAACCGTCCCCTCGTAACGACGACCGGTTCTACGCATGCGTCAAATGACGTCATGACCTGATTTACTTTAAATAGTTGAAGAACTGACTAAATTTCATGTACGTCGCGTCAGCTCAGTTGGTTCATTATCTAAACGTTTTGGGTTCGAATCGTGGTGTGAGATATCTTTTCTTTTTTTTTTTTCGATTTTTTAAATTTGAATATTGAACCAGTGTTATTTAAGCCAGTTTTCATGTAACGTTCATTTTTCTATTTTTTTTTTTTTTTTTACTTCGCTTATCCACCCCCGACCACACACCCAAAAACACCCGGGTACCCAGCGATTTTTAAAATTTTAATATCGAAACAGGCTTATTTAAGCCATTTTCACGTGTTCGTTTTTATGTTTGTTTTTTTTGTGTTTTTTCGATTTTTACATTTAACATCGTTCGTTTGCCTTACGTTAGTTTTTTGGGGTTTATTTCGATGTTTTGATTACCCCCACCCCTGCTTAAGTTTTAACGTTCGTTTTTATGTTTTCTTTTTTTACTTCGCTTATAACAAACAAACCTGGTCATTGACCGCATTTGCTGAATAGCTATTGCTTACGCCGTCGTCGTCGTCGTAGTCGTCGTTGTCGTCGTAACGCTCTACGACTTTCGTGCGGGCACCTGTCAATTTGGTTCTTACTTAAATAAATTCAAACATCTTTCAGTAACTCATTCTGGCTGGCCGAACGGTTCATGTTTTTTTCACATTTTATTTTCAAACTTCGCCTCAGGGCTTCGGGTTCGATCCTACCCCCCCCCGGTTTCTTTTTATTTAAGAGCACACGCACCTCCAAACACCCGGGCAACGCCGGGTACCTCCGCTAGTCTATCTATATAAAAGCGAAAATGTGTGTATGTATGTTTGTATGTATGTATGTGTGTTTGTATGTCTCGCAAAATCTTTCGACACGGGTCACGGATTTTCACGAGATTGGTATCATTTTAAAGTTCGATCCTTCGCCCGACAAATATCGAAGAATTGGCCAAAAACATTAATTCCTTCACCCTAAAATTATCAGCTTTGTACAGGGAGGGGTCAGCAAAGACCGTCCTCTCATGACAAGTTCGCTTCTACGCATGCGCGAATGACGTCGGAACATAATTTAGTTTAAATATTAAAAAAACCGATCCAATTTCGTCGACATCGTCTTATCTCGGTTGCTTAGAGGGCGGCCGCATTATCTAAAGGTTTTGGGTGTTCCTTTTTTGTTTTTCCGATTTTTACATTTAACATCATTCGTTTGCCTTACGTTAGTGTTCTTTTTTTGGTGTTTTTTTTTCGATTTTTTAAAGTTTTAACATTTTAACATTTAATATTTAAAAATATTTACTTCGCTTATTCTTATGGTTTGATTACCCCCCCGCCCGAGCACACACACCTCTAAACACCCGGGCAACGCCGGGTACCTCCCGCTAGTCTGTAAATAATGGCTGCACTTTAAGTTTAAAATGTAAAACTCAAGTATCATGGTTCATTTGTGTGATACACAGAAACATCTATTCATACTTGGATCGATATTGAGCATAAGTTGTACAGCGACGCATCTGCAATCTCTCGTTGAGCATTTGTGCCACTATCAGACATGATAGAAAGCTCCTATCGCTCTTGGAATTTATATACAACTGGCCAACTAGTAGATGGTTTGCAACAACAAAAAATAAATGAATAAATAAATAAAACGGTTTTCATCAAACGGAAATGAAATCATGTCGTCTTTTCTTGGGCGACAATTTTATCGTTTCACCCTGTAGTAGATTAAATCTGGAGTTAATCTAATATATAAAACGCTATATATATGTCTGTCTCCATATTTTCAAACTCTATCTTCTCTGAAACTTAAAGTCGCAGAGCAGCTCTAGAGACCTCAAATGATTGGATTTTTTATGGGTCGTTCTTTTTATGGGTCGTTCTTTTTATGGGTCTTTAGCCGGTAAAAATAGACCAAAAATAAGTAAAAACTGAAAAATCGTTATACATTTTGTACATTCATCTTAGTTTATTTTTAATTGGTCCCCCGACAAAACGAGGGTGGACCTATAAATTAACTTGTCCGTTTGTCCGTTCGAATGTTCGTCCGTTCGTTTGTCCGCACTTTTCTCAATAACTACGCCTTGGAATTTTTTGAAATTTTGCAAAAATATTAGATATGATATTAAAAAAGTAACAGAACGGATTTTCTGGGGAAACTCCGGTTGCCTCCCTCGGAGTGCCTTTCGGGTTAAAATGGCTGACACTTTTAAGCTAATTAAAAAGAATTGATGCCTTGGATGTTTATAAAAATTTCTGAAAAGTTGTAACTAACTGATTTCTACATAACTTTGTTTGTCTATACTTCGCGATAACTCGTCAGTGTGCCTCAGGGGTTCTTTTAGGACTAATAAAAACACTCCATTTTTGGGACTATTTTATCATATTTGTCCCAAGTTTTCTGTGTATGTATGTCTCTTTATCAGTTTTGCATATTACTAAACTCAAATTTAAATATGTCAAGGCCTTAGGGACTTGTTGGGCTAAATGGGGACGGGGGGGCAAATTATGGACTTTAAATTATCATTTTTTTTTTTTTTTTTTGCATGGTGCAGAATTCAAATTTACATATGTTAAGGCCTAAAACTGCACTTTTTGCTCATTTTCACCAGGATTTGATGTCCTCTGGGGACTTTTGGAGGTAAATGGGGAAGGAGGGAAAATGCCGAACTTAGTCATTTTTTATGCCTCGTTCACTGTGTACTCACGGGGGACCGTGCATGCTTCACTTGTTTTTATTGCAATCCTTTTGAGATAAGTAATTTATTTATTTATTTATTTATTGCGGACTATTATCCTCATCTTTTTAGTTGTTGTTTCACGACGTTTCAGCCCTCGTCAGGTGGTTAACAGTTAAGCGACTTAGCATTCCTATCCCGTCGCGGTTTACCACCTGTCGAAGGCCAGAGAAATAGTTGGCCGAAACGTTGTTAAACAACGCAGGAGATGAGGATAATAGTTCGCGAATAAATAAGTCCATCCAATGATTAAAAGACTATAGTTTTTTTTTCTAGAGTACAAATGAGACTGTTCCTGAAATCCTGTTTTATGAAAGATCATGTTGCAAATATATTTCATGTTTTGAAATAAATAAATATTTTCTGGAAACTGTTGTAAACGACCTGGATACTATTATGTATACTTTATATTTGAAATATGATTTTAAAATAATTAATCTTGAAAAAATATATCTACTTAGCTTTTTCTACTTATACCATGATTATGGTTTTTACAAGTTCATAATGAAGCTGTGTATATATATATATATATATATATATATATATATATATATATATATATATATATATATATATATATATATATATATATATTGTTTTTACAATATAATTTTCTACTGACACGCATTTCGTTGTCTATGCACATCAGAGTGGTTGAATCTAGTGAAATTCCAAATCGGGATCCCATGGTAAGAAACGTAAACCTCTACATAAATCGCCCGAGATAGCCTGGACGTAGCGGTTTACGTTTTTTACCATGGGGCCCCGATTTCGAATTTCGCTAGATTCAGCCACTCTGGTGAGCCGTAGACGACGAAACACGTGTCAGTGGAGGATTATATTTTAAAAACAATATATATGTGCACCAAAAGTTGTTAATGGGAAAATTATTCCCAACTCGCATTTAGGTAAAAATGCACTTACGTATATATAATTGAATTCGTCTATATAATATATATATAATTGAATTCGTGTATATATATATATATATATATATATATATATATATATATATATATATATATATATATAATACAAGATTGAATAAAATTGCCCTCCTAAAAACACTACAGTTAATTTTAAAATCTTTATTGAAAAATCAATTCAGGTAACTTGATTATGTAGTATAGCTAATATCTATTCGATGCAGCCGTCTTCAGCCTCAATCACCGCCTCGATACTTGTCCGGAACTGGGAGCATTCCTTTATCACATGCGCCGGCGGGAGCTCGGCGAATACTCGGCAGATGGCGGCGATCAGGCATGCTTTGGTGTAATAGGAGGTCGTGTTGGTGATATTCTCGACGTATGATCAAACGAAGTAGTCCAGCGGATATTGGTCGGAGAAGGAGGGGGCCCAGTGAGAGAAGTTACAAAGTCGTAGCAAATTTTTCTGAAGCCAAGTCCGGGAGTTCTGCTGCCACATCACATTTCATCAGGGGATCATCACACTCTTCACCAAATCTAGATACACTTTGGTATTGACTTTCAAGCTGACTTCGAAGATATGAGATTTGCGCTAATGTGGCTCTCACTTGAAACCACACAAAAGACCATAACCGTGGGTGGAAACTTTGTTTTCATCACCCTGGGCACTGTTATTCGGATTTGCATTTTCCAGGTGCTAGCAATGCTCGGATCGGTATAAAGCATGAGTTGTACAATGGCGCATCTCCGATCTAGCTCGTTGAACATTGTGTCACTTTCAGACATAATAAAAAGTACCTATCGTTCTTGGGGGTTGTGCACAACTGGTCAACTAGTAACTGATCTCAAAAAGAAAAAAAGGAACCAGTTTTTATCAAACGGAAATGGAAACATGTCGTCTTTTCTAGATCGACAATGTTCTCGTCTCATTCTATCGTTTACATTATATTAATAAATAAATGAATATATATATGTGTGTGTGTGTGTGTGTGTGTGTGTGTGTGTGTGTGTGTGTGTGTGTGTGTGTGTGTGTGTTGGATGGGGCATATTCAAATAGATCTTAACCTTATTGGCTATACCTGTGTCCCTCCTGCTGCTAACCCCGCCCGCCCTACACTCATGTTTCCATCATTCACACTGAGGAAGACCGAAGGATCGGTCGAAAATATGTGCTTTATATAAGATACGAACCGGAAATCTAACGCGAATAAAACCCAATATTCAATGCATGTAAAGAAATTGTTTGATAGAAGAAACTAATTTTGTTTCAACTTGAAGCAAATAAAAAGAAAAAACAATTCTAGGAAAAAAATGAATAAAAGACGTAATAGGCGATTGTTTGATATTCGTATTAATGTTTGTTGTCATCGTTTTATAGGGGACACTCCCGACTTTCGTCATAGAGGTTTGAGTAAATCGGCTCAGTTACCGTTTGATGATGGATTAGATGTTTTTTTTTTTTGTTTTTTTTTTGTTTTGTTTTTGTAAAAACCATTTCGCTTTTATGGTATTGGATAGATTTTAGCGTCGACCACCTACGAATGTTTACTTGTAAATTGGACTCAGATAATCTTCCAAGTGAGTCAGGCCCACGATTTATTTATTTATTTTTTAAATTTTATTTTATTTTTTTTTTACAAGGAAGTCAGCTTTTATCAAGGCCCGAATGCTATTCGAGGATAAGGGTTATGCATCACCTTACTTTTGAAGTGGCGTTTGTGAACAGTTGGACATAGTCGGGCCGAAGATTGATCGAATGGTTGTTGTAGGTGACCAATTAGTAAATATTAATATTACTAGAGGGGCGTCGCGGAAATTCCACGGTGTTTTCTGCATAATTCGGAATTATTTACTGCTTTGTTGGTTTGTTTTGTGACGTACCAACATAGCCGGATAATTTAATGTCCAATCTCGTAATTGTGATAAAAGTTATGTTTTATATTCGAATATTTATTCATCGTGTTTGGTTTGGTTGTTTTGTTTTACCGGTATATCAACCCTTTTTTAGGTTCATTTTATTTATTGCGGACTATTATCCTTATCTTTTCTTAGTTTTTTTCACCACGACAACTTCGTCAGGTGGTAACCGCGACGGGATAGGAACTCCGAATCTCCTAACTGCATCAACTGCAATTACTGTCTTCCGCAGTTGTTGTCGTCTCACCACGTTTTGGTCAAGTAAGCCTCTGGCCGGCTTTGGGCATAATTGAAACCGCTATCTTCAGAAAATTCTCACCTGGAATCGTAGAGATTCAACGTCTCTATCCACTGCGCCGCGGAGGGCGATCAAGGTTGAATTTCTTGGTCTTATAAATCCACGTTTATTTATTATCTCATCTTCCATAGTCGGCTCTATACCTAATGGTATATATATATATATATATATATATATATATATATATATATATATATATATATATATATATATATATACTTGTTTATTGTTATATATAAACATGCTCACATCCCGCTGCTACAAATAGCCACTTGTTTCAATCAAACAACAGATATCATCAGGCAGCGACTTGACTATTCAAAAGTTCAATGAATAACCTTATTAAGTTTATTCATTGAACTTTTGAATAGTCAAGTCGCTGCCTGATGATATCTGTTGTTTGATTGAAACAAGTGGCTATTTGTAGCAGCGGGATGTGAGCATGTTTATATAACAATAAACAAGTATTATCAGCTCTTTTTATTGAGCACTATCTAACAACCTCGTTGAATTCATTAGTCCATTACTTTTGAATATAAAAAAACCCGAGTATATATATATATATATATATATATATATATATATATATATATATATATTATTTAATTAGAATTCATTATTGAGATGAGTATTATTTATTTATTTTTTTTTATTATTGTAGACCATTATCTTCAGCTTTTTCTTAGTTGTTTCATGACGTTTCGGCCAACTATTCCTCTGGCCTGCGTCAAAAAATAACTTCGTCATAAAATAACCTTTTCAAGTTATTTAATGCTAATTCCAGTAATTTGGAAAAAAAAGTGTTTTTATTTTCATTCAAATTCTTTATATTTTCAAATATTTGTTTTCAAATATTTATATTCCTGGTATTTGCTTTTTGTATATTTAAAATATTTGTTTTCAAATATTTGTATTCCTGGTGTTTGCTTTTTGTATATTTCAAATATTTGTTTTCAAATATTTATATTGCTGGCATTTGCTTTTTGTATATTTCAAATATTTATTTTCAAATATTTATATTCCTGGTATTTGTTTTTTGTATATTTCAAATATTTGTTTTCAAATATTTATATTCCTGGTATTTGCTTTTTGTATATTTCAAATATTTGTTTTCAAATATTTATATTCCTGGCATTTGCTTTTTGTATATTTCAAATATTTATTTTCAAATATTTATATTCCTGGTATTTGCTTTTTGTATATTTTCAAATATTTGTTTTCAAATATTTATATTCCTGGTATTTGCTTTTTGTATATTTCAAATATTTATTTTCAAATATTTATATTCCTGGTATTTGTTTTTTGTATATTTCAAATATTTATTTTCAAGTATAATATTTGTATTCCTGGTGTTTGCTTTTTGTATATTTCAAATATTTGTTTTCAAATATTTATATTGCTGGCATTCGCTTTTTGTATATTTCAAATATTTATTTTCAAATATTTATATTCCTGGTATTTGTTTTTTGTATATTTCAAATAGTTGTTTTCAAATATTTATATTCCTGGTATTTGCTTTTCGTATAATTCAACTATTTGTTTTCAAATATTTATATTCCTGGTATTTGCTTTTTGTATATTTAAAATATTTGTTTTCAAATATTTATATATTCCTGGTATTTGCTTTTTGTATATTTCAAATATTTGTTTTCAAATATTTATATTCCTGGTATTTGCTTTTTGTATATTTCAACTATTTGTTTTCAAATATTTATATATTCCTGGTATTTGCTTTTTGTATATTTCAACTATTTGTTTTCAAATATTTATATATTCCTGGTATTTGCTTTTTTATATTTCAAATATTTGTTTTCAAATATTTATATTCCTGGTATTTGTTTTTTGTATATTTCAAATATTTGTTTTCAAATATTTATATATTCCTGGTATTTGCTTTTTGTATATTTCAACTATTTGTTTTCAAATATTTATATATTCCTGGTATTTGCTTTTTGTATATTTAAACTATTTGTTTTCAAATATTTATATTCCTGGTATTTGCTTTTTGTATATTTCAAATATTTGTTTTCAAATATTTATATTCCTGGTATTTGCTTTTTGTATACTTAAACTATTTGTGTTCAAATATTTATATTCCTGGTATTTGCTTTTTGTATATTTCAACTATTTGTTTTCAAATATTTATATTCCTGGTATTTGCTTTTTGTATATTTCAACTATTTGTTTTCAAATATTTATATATTCCTGGTATTTGCTTTTTGTATATTTCAAATATTTATTTTCAAATATTTATATTCCTGGTATTTGCTTTTTGTATATTTAAACTATTTGTTTTCAAATATTTATATTCCTGGTATTTGCTTTTTGTATATTTCAAATATTTGTTTTCAAATATTTATATTCCTGGTATTTGCTTTTCGTATATTTAAACTATTTGTGTTCAAATATTTATATTCCTGGTATTTGCTTTTTGTATATTTCAACTATTTGTTTTCAAATATTTATATTCCTGGTATTTGCTTTTTGTATATTTCAACTATTTGTTTTCAAATATTTATATATTCCTGGTATTTGCTTTTTGTATATTTCAAATATTTGTTTTCAAATATTTATATTCCTGGTATTTGCTTTTTGTATATTTAAACTATTTGTTTTCAAATATTTATGTTCCTGGTATTTGCTTTTTGTATATTTCAAATATTTGTTTTCAAATATTTATATATTCCTGGTATTTGCTTTTTGTATATTTAAACTATTTGTTTTCAAATATTTATATTCCTGGTATTTGCTTTTCGTATATTTAAACTATTTGTGTTCAAATATTTATATTCCTGGTATTTGCTTTTTGTATATTTCAAATATTTGTTTTCAAATATTTATATTCCTGGTATTTGCTTTTTGTATATTTCAACTATTTGTTTTCAAATATTTATATATTCCTGGTATTTGCTTTTTGTATATTTCAAATATTTGTTTTCAAATATTTATATTCCTGGTATTTGCTTTTTGTATATTTAAACTATTTGTTTTCAAATATTTATGTTCCTGGTATTTGCTTTTTGTATATTTCAAATATTTGTTTTCAAATATTTATATATTCTTGGTATTTGCTTTTTGTATATTTCAAATATTTGTTTTAAAATATTTATATTCCTGGTATTTGCTTTTTGTATATTTCAAATATTTGTTTTCAAATATTTATGTTCCTGGTATTTGCTTTTTGTATATTTCAACTATTTGTTTTCAAATATTTATATATTCTTGGTATTTGCTTTTTGTATATTTCAAATATTTGTTTTCAAATATTTATATTCCTGGTATTTGCTTTTTGTATATTTCAACTATTTGTTTTCAAATATTTATATATTCTTGGTATTTGCTTTTTGTATATTTCAAATATTTGTTTTCAAATATTTATATTCCTGGTATTTGCTTTTTGTATATTTCAAATATTTGTTTTCAAATATTTATATTCCTGGTATTTGCTTTTTGTATATTTCAACTATTTGTTTTCAAATATTTATATATTCCTGGTATTTGCTTTTTGTATATTTCAACTATTTGTTTTCAAATATTTATATTCCTGGTATTTGCTTTTTGTATATTTCAACTATTTGTTTTCAAATATTTATATATTCCTGGTATTTGCTTTTTGTATATTTCAAATATTTGTTTTCAAATATTTATATTCCTGGTATTTGCTTTTTGTATATTTAAACTATTTGTTTTCAAATATTTATGTTCCTGGTATTTGCTTTTTGTATATTTCAAATATTTGTTTTCAAATATTTATATATTCCTGGTATTTGCTTTTTGTATATTTCAAATATTTGTTTTCAAATATTTATATTCCTGGTATTTGCTTTTCGTATATTTAAACTATTTGTGTTCAAATATTTATATTCCTGGTATTTGCTTTTTGTATATTTCAAATATTTGTTTTCAAATATTTATATTCCTGGTATTTGCTTTTTGTATATTTCAACTATTTGTTTTCAAATATTTATATATTCCTGGTATTTGCTTTTTGTATATTTCAAATATTTGTTTTCAAATATTTATATTCCTGGTATTTGCTTTTTGTATATTTAAACTATTTGTTTTCAAATATTTATGTTCCTGGTATTTGCTTTTTGTATATTTCAAATATTTGTTTTCAAATATTTATATATTCTTGGTATTTGCTTTTTGTATATTTCAAATATTTGTTTTAAAATATTTATATTCCTGGTATTTGCTTTTTGTATATTTCAAATATTTGTTTTCAAATATTTATGTTCCTGGTATTTGCTTTTTGTATATTTCAAATATTTGTTTTCAAATATTTATATATTCCTGGTATTTGCTTTTTGTATATTTCAACTATTTGTTTTCAAATATTTATATATTCCTGGTATTTGCTTTTTGTATATTTCAAATATTTGTTTTCAAATATTTATATTCCTGGTATTTGCTATTCGTATATTTAAACTATTTAATTTCAAATATTTATATTCCTGGTATTTGCTTTTTGTATATTTCAACTATTTGTTTTCAAATATTTATATATTCCTGGTATTTGCTTTTTGTATATTTCAAATATTTGTTTTCAAATATTTATATTCCTGGTATTTGCTTTTTGTATATTTCAACTATTTGTTTTCAAATATTTATATTCCTCGTATTTGCTTTTTGTATATTTCAAATATTTGTTTTCAAATATTTATATATTCTTTGTATTTGCTTTTTGTATATTTCAAATATTTGTTTTCAAATATTTATATTCCTGGTATTTGCTTTTTGTATATTTCAACTATTTGTTTTCAAATATTTATATATTCTTGGTATTTGCTTTTTGTATATTTCAAATATTTGTTTTCAAATATTTATATTCCTGGTATTTGCTTTTTGTATATTTCAAATATTTGTTTTCAAATATTTATATTCCTGGTATTTGCTTTTTGTATATTTCAACTATTTGTTTTCAAATATTTATATATTCTTGGTATTTGCTTTTTGTATATTTCAACTATTTGTTTTCAAATATTTATATTCCTGGTATTTGCTTTTTGTATATTTCAACTATTTGTTTTCAAATATTTATATATTCTTGGTATTTGCTTTTTGTATATTTCAAATATTTGTTTTCAAATATTTATATTCCTGGTATTTGCTTTTTGTATATTTCAACTGTTTGTTTTCAAATATTTATATATTCTTGGTATTTGCTTTTTGTATATTTCAAATATTTGTTTTCAAATATTTATATTCCTGGTATTTGCTTTTTGTATATTTCAACTATTTGTTTTCAAATATTTATATATTCTTGGTATTTGCTTTTTGTATATTTCAAATATTTGTTTTCAAATATTTATATTCCTGGTATTTGCTTTTTGTATATTTCAAATATTTGTTTTCAAATATTTATATTCCTGGTATTTGCTTTTTGTATATTTCAACTATTTGTTTTCAAATATTTATATATTCTTGGTATTTGCTTTTTGTATATTTCAACTATTTGTTTTCAAATATTTATATTCCTGGTATTTGCTTTTTGTATATTTCAACTATTTGTTTTCAAATATTTATATATTCTTGGTATTTGCTTTTTGTATATTTCAAATATTTGTTTTCAAATATTTATATTCCTGGTATTTGCTTTTTGTATATTTCAACTATTTGTTTTCAAATATTTATATATTCTTGGTATTTGCTTTTTGTATATTTCAAATATTTGTTTTCAAATATTTATATTCCTGGTATTTGCTTTTTGTATATTTCAAATATTTGTTTTCAAATATTTATATATTCTTGGTATTTGCTTTTTGTATATTTCAAATATTTGTTTTCAAATATTTATATTCCTGGTATTTGCTTTTTGTATATTTCAAATATTTGTTTTCAAATATTTATATATTCTTGGTATTTGCTTTTTGTATATTTCAAATATTTGTTTTCAAATATTTATATTCCTGGTATTTGCTTTTTGTATATTTCAAATATTTGTTTTCAAATATTTATATTCCTGGTATTTGCTTTTTGTATATTTCAAATATTTGTTTTCAAATATTTATATATTCCTGGTATTTGCTTTTTGTATATTTCAAATAGTTATTTTCAAATATTTATATTCCTGGTATTTGCTTTTCGTATATTTCAACTATTTGTTTTCAAATATTTATATTCCTGGTATTTGCTTTTTGTATATTTCAAATATTTATTTTCAAATATTTATATTCCTGGTATTTGCTTTTTGTATATTTCAAATATTTGTGTTCAAATATTTATATTCCTGGTATTTGCTTTTTGTATATTTCAAATATTTATTTTCAAATATTTATATTCCTGGTATTTGCTTTTTGTATATTTCAAATATTTGTGTTCAAATATTTATATTCCTGGTATTTGCTTTTTGTATATTTCAAATATTTGTTTTCAAATATTTCTATTCCTGGCCATTGCTTTTTGTATATTTCAAATATTTATTTTCAAATATTTATATTCCTGGCATTTGCTTTTTGTATATTTCAAATATTTATATTCAAATATTTATATTCCTGGCATTTGCTTTTTGTATATTTCAAATATTTATTTTCAAATATTTATATTCCTGGTATTTGTTTTTTGTATATTTCAAATATTTATTTTCAAATATTTATATTCCTGGTATTTGTGTTTTGTATATTTCAAATATTTGTTTTCAAATATTTATATTCCTGGTATTTGTTTTTTGTATATTTCAAATATTTATTTTCAAATATTTATATTCCTGGTATTTGTTTTTTGTATATTTCAAATATTTATTTTCAAATATTTATATTCCTGGTATTTGTTTTTTGTATATTTCAAATATTTATTTTCAAATATTTCTATTCCTGGCCATTGCTTTTTGTATATTTCAAATATTTGTTTTCAAATATTTATATTCCTGGCATTTGCTTTTTGTATATTTCAAATATTTATTTTCAAATATTTATATTCCTGGCATTTGCTTTTTGTATATTTCAAATATTTATTTTCAAATATTCATATTCCTGGTATTTGCTTTTTGTATATTTCAAATATTTATTTTCAAATATTTATATATTCCTGGTATTTGCTTTTTGTATATTTCAAATATTTATTTTCAAATATTTATATATTCCTGGTATTTGCTTTTTGTATATTTCAAATATTTATTTTCAAATATTTATATTCCTGGTATTTGCTTTTTGTACATTTCAAATATTTATTTTCAAATATTTATATTCCTGGTATTTGCTTTTTGTATATTTCAAATATTTGTTTTCAAATATTTATATTTCTGGTATTTGCTTTTTGTATATTTCAAATATTTATTTTCAAATATTTATATTCCTGGTATTTGCTTTTTGTATATTTCAAATATTTATTTTCAAATATTTATATTCCTGGTATTTGCTTTTTGTATATTTCAAATATTTATTTTCAAATATTTATATTTCTGGTATTTGCTTTTTGTATATTTCAAATATTTATTTTCAAATATTTGTATTCCTGGTATTTGTTTTTTGTATATTTCAAATATTTATTTTCAAATATTTGTATTCCTGGTATTTGTTTTTTGTATATTTCAAATATTTATTTTCAAATATTTATATTCCTGATATTTGCTTCTTGTATATTTCAAATATTTATTTTCAAATATTTATATTCCTGGTATTTGCTTTTTGTATATTTCAAATATTTGTTTTCAAATATTTATATTTCTGGTATTTGCTTTTTGTATATTTCAAATATTTATTTTCAAATATTTATATTCCTGGTATTTGCTTTTTGTATATTTCAAATATTTATTTTCAAATATTTATATTTCTGGTATTTGCTTTTTGTATATTTCAAATATTTATTTTCAAATATTTGTATTCCTGGTATTTGTTTTTTGTATATTTCAAATATTTATTTTCAAATATTTGTATTCCTGGTATTTGTTTTTTGTATATTTCAAATATTTATTTTCAAATATTTATATTTCTGATATTTGCTTCTTGTATATTTCAAATATTTATTTTCAAATATTTATATTCCTGGTATTTGCTTTTTGTATATTTCAAATATTTATTTTCAAATATTTATATTCCTGGTATTTGCTTTTTGTATATTTCAAATATTTGTTTTCAAATATTTATATTTCTGGTATTTGCTTTTTGTATATTTCAAATATTTATTTTCAAATATTTATATTCATAGCATTTGCTTTTTGTATATTTCAAATATTTGTTTTCAAATATTTATATTCCTGATATTTGCTTCTTGTATATTTCAAATATTTATTTTCAAATATTTATATTCCTGGTATTTGCTTTTTGTATATTTCAAATATTTATTTTCAAATATTTATATTCCTGATATTTGCTTCTTGTATATTTCAAATATTTGTTTTCAAATATTTATATTCCTGGTATTTGCTTTTTGTATATTTCAAATATTTATTTTCAAATATTTGTATTCCTGGTATTTGCTTTTTGTATATTTCAAATATTTATTTTCAAATATTTGTATTCCTGGCATTTGCTTTTTGTATATTTCAAATATTTATTTTCAAATATTTGTATTCCTGGCATTTGCTTTGCTGGCTTTGTTTTACGACATACTACAATTTTCGGATTATTTAATGACAAATCGAGAAATTATTGATAAAAGTCGTCATGTTTAAATTTCAAATATTTATCTATCATTCAAACACGATAGTGTTTGCGAATATATGGTTATATGGCAGTTTTAGTCATTTAGAACTGCTTTAAAGCTTCACCGCTCACTCATTTTTCGATTAAATTTCAAACAATTATTACAGTTTATAGATCACCTTCTCAGCTATATTGTGAAAAAAAAATTCAATTTTCGTTCAGTAAAACAAAAGTTATGGTGAATTTACTGGTGTTCAAAATCGTAAACATTCGTAAGGAGGTGAGCGACGCTTTTATGACTGGTTTCCATAGCAACCACGTCGCTTGAGCGACTAGTGTTACTACTAATTCACCGCTATCACGAAAAGAGAAGTAACAAGTGAAACAGAGAGAATGAAAGCAGACGAGTGTCGTACATTGTTTTACATATGTGTATGTTATGTTTATGGGGGGTAAAAACTAAGACTGAAATTAAACAAAGAACAAGTGAATGTACTGGAAGCATAGAAAAATCATGGATTACAATAAGCATAAGGATTTTTAAAAATTCAATTTAACATTATATAATCGATTCTTAACGCTGCAATATTTTAAGTTATAACTTTATCATATATTTTACTTTAATATCTTGTCTTTTTCTTTTCCCTGTTTAAGTTTAACCATATTGCTTTTCATGCTCGCACTTTTCTATTGTAATAATATAGTTATTTAATGCCAAATCCAGTAATTAAAAACAAAAGTTTTTATACTTCAAGTTCTTTGTATCGTCAAATATTTATTCATGCTGTTTGGTTTGGTTGTTTTGTTTTACGACACATCAACCCTTTTCAGGTTATTTAATGCCACATCCGGTATTTTTCGAAAAAAAAAGTTTGGTATTTTTTATGATATATATATATATATAGACCATAAAAACCACCCCTAACGTAGTATAAACACCCCAACCAACCCATGTTAAGAACGGCTTTTTTAATAAACGCCCCCCCAATCTCCTCATGTTAAGAACGGCTTTCGAGGTTGGACAGGTGTTTATTCCGAAAGCCGTTCTTAACATGGGGAGGTTGGGGTGTTTATAATACTCTGGGGCACGTCGTGAAAATTTACCAAAAGTTTTTATGCTTCAAGTTCTTTAAACTTTCAAATATTTATTTGTAGAGTTTGGTTTGGTTGTTTTGTTTTACGGCATAACAATTTCCGGTTTAGTAAATGCCGAATCCATTAATTTTGGAAAAAGTTTTATGCTATAAATTGTTAATAATTTCCAAGTGTTTATTTGTGTTGGGACGATTAAACGGAATCGGAATCGGGAATCGAAAACATCGGAGCTTTTTGGGGTATTGGAATCGGTATCGGAAACAGAAAAAAATGAGCCTATTTTTCGATGCCAAAACCGATTCCTTTAATTATTTTTTTTATTTGATTTGGGTTTAAGAAACATCTTCCACTGCTTGCAGTAATAATAAAATAATAAACATTTATTGATTTTTAACTTCAAGTAAGATTAAAATCTCTAGATCATCCCCCTCACAAGTGTGTTTTTACGTTTGAGAAAATATATGAACATTTAAGAAGTGTTTTGAGGTAATCGGAACAAAATAACACTTTTATATTTAAATATTTAGAGATTTATAAAGAATCGGAATCGGTAATTGTATCGGAATCTGGAATTGTATCGGAATCGGGAAAAATATTGGAATCGTCCCATCACAAGTATTTATTCATAGTGTTTCGTTTGGTTTGATTGTCTCATTTACGGCATATCAAACCTTTTTGGGCTATTTAACGCTTAATACAGTCATTTTAGTCACAGTTTGTATGCTTCGAGTTCTTTGTATCTTAAAATATTTATTCATTGTGTTTAGTTTGGTTGATTTAGTTTACGGCATATCAACTCTTTTCGGGTTATTAAATGTCGAATCCAGTAATTTTGGTAAACGTTGTCTGTTTTAATTTCTTGATGTTTTCAAATATTTATTCATAGTGTTTGGTCTATTTGTTTTGTTTTATACCATATCAACACTTTCCGGGTTAGTTAATGGCGAATTCCGTAATTTTGTTAAATATTTTATGCCTTAAGTTCTGTATATGCTAAAATAGCTATTCCTTGCATTTAGTTTAGTTGTTTTGCTTCATGGCATATAAAAATTTTCCGGGTTAGTTAATGTCAAATTCCGTAATTTTGGTAAGAGACTTTATGCTTTCATTTAAAAAAAAAGAAATTAAAGCATATATTTATGTTCATATTAGGGTTTGTGTTCCTTGCTAGAAGTGCTGGTTAAGTTTGAATAAAATGAATACGTATTAGATACGTTTGAAGCGCTTCTATTAAGGAAAACAAACCCTAACGTGAATCCCGCGTGACCAACGCACCATTTGAACAGACTACTGTAAAAACAACAAACGAACTTCTATTGATGCTATGCTACAACAATAACATGGCAAAAAAAGGACAGAAAGACATACTGATGATGAAGTCTATCTTTGAAATATATTTATGAATTTCAATATAAATTTTAAACAAAATAAATATCTGTTTATTTTGTAATAATGTGTTGTTTTTGCTTCAAACGTATCTAATACGTATTTATGTTATATATTTAACAAGAATGAGATGACAGTTCAAATAGAAACGTTGTTTTAATTTGAATAAAATAAAATACGCATCAAGTGTGCTTGAAAGCCAAATCACAGCGTTGATCACATTCAATGCTGCCAAGACTAAACTTGTTTCCTTCAATAACTACAAGAAACATTCTCTACCACAAATAGCAATGGCCAAAGACTCTTTATCTGAACGTACATCTTTTAAACTCCTCGACCTAACGTTCACAGGAAACATAAGTTGGGACAGTTACATTGAGAGCATTGCCAGGACCGCTGCGAAAAAGGTAGGTTCTCTCTACCATGCTAGAAGCTACTGACGCTTGAAAGTATCCTGTACCTCTATAAGGCCATCATTCGCCCATGTATGGAGTATTGTTGTCATATTTGGGCTGGTGTATCTGCTACTAGTCTCTCACTCCTAGACAAGGTTCAAAAGGGAGTCGCCAACCTAATAGGTCCTGAACTATCATCCAAGCTTCAGCCTCTGTCCCATCGACGCAATGTAGCATCCCTCTGCATGTACTTTAACGGTGAATGGTCCAACGAACTGCAAGCACTTGTACCCCCTCTACGTAAATATCCCCGACAAACCCGACAAGCAATACAATTCCACCCTTACACAATAGAGATCCCTAGATGTAAGAGAGCCTTCTACTCTAGTAGTTTCTTCCCCAGAACCGCTAGACTTTGGAACTCCCTGCCCGGTTCCTGCTTCCCCAACTGTACTGACATGCAGAAGATCAAGTATAACGTGAACCGAAATCTTGCTGCCCAACTCCCCACCTAGTACCCCTGTAGCCTATGTCCCTAATAGTAGCCCCCTACATCAAAGTGGCAATGTGCCTTGTTAGGGATGAAAATATAATTTTTAAAAAAATATTAAGAAAATAAACAAATATTTTACTTGTTTGAAATTTATCACAAATATATTTCAGAGGTATACTCCATCTTCAGTGCGTTGTTTTGTTTCTTTTTTCTTCCTGTTCTTCTTCCTTTCAATGTTTCAAAATACAACCGCTAGAAGCAACACGCGGCTCTTTACAAACAGACTTCTTTCTCTAAATTTACAACGTGGCAAGGAAGAAGAAAAGGACAAAAAAACAACACACTGAAGATGGAGTATACCTCTGAAATATATTTATGATAAATTTCAAACAAGTAAAATATTTGTTTATTTTCCTAATATTACGTTGTGATTTGGCTTTCAAGCGCACTTGATGCGTATTTTATTTTATTTATATATTTATGTTGTTTGGTTCAGTTGTTTTTAAGAGTAAAATTGTTGTTAAGTTTTTAGCTTTGCGACACATGATTGAGTTTGACAAAGGGAAAGGAAAATTAACATCAATGTTTGGCTCATTTTAGATCAGGAAGTATAAGTTACCGTTAATAGTACTATTCAAATACTTCGACGGAATGTGCTCCGATGAAATTACCGCATTTATACTTTCTCAATATTAATACCCTCGATCAACCAGACTTACTGCAAAATTTAATCCTTTTACTATAGAGGTCCTCATGTACGAAAGCCGTCCTTTTCTAATAGCGCCTTATTTAGAATTGCTTGCTATCCCTGCTCCCTGTTTCGCCAACTATAATAACATGCTGGAGTTTAAATGTAATGTAAACAAACATTTTACCGTACAAATCTCCGTTTAGATTACTCAACTATAAATATTGCTCTTATATAGAATAGTTTCTTACATCTCAGTGGTAGTAGTATAACGTAATTCAATTAATAACATTATATAATCAATTCTTAATGCTGCAATATTTTAAGTTATAAATTTATTATATTTTTTTACTAGAGTATCTTGTCTTTTCTTTTCCAGTTTTAACAACTAGTCCTTTACTTTTCCATGTTTAAGCTTAACCATATTACTTTTCATGCCCGCATTTTTCTATTGCAATAAACACACACACACACACACATATACATATATATATATACATATATACCCTATAACTTCGTTTTTCTTTTGTGTGTATTGATATTCATATTAAAACCCCTCTTTTCTATTTGTTTAAAAAGAAAATACAATTTTCTTATATATGGGTTGTGAAATTGCATTCATCTGCAAAAGATCTAGCTAATTTGCATATTCTTTTAAACATTGATTTTAATTAATTCCCTATTAGTTTTTTCGGTTTTTAATGGGACAATCATCTTTAATTAACTATTATGTGTAATTATATTCATGCAGATATTCTACATGATTTATACTTGCATAATATTTGCGTAAAAAGTTTATAATAACTACAAAATTGTTTCCATATATATTTTTGTGTACGTATATATTTTTGTTTAACAAATTTTGCCTACCAAACTCCTCCTAGAGTTTTTGGTCTTCAGACATGAAACTCCATATACATAAGATATTTGAATCCATGCAAAACTTCATATTGGGGTTTTAGCCCGGAAAATTCGGTGCAAAAGTGTGAAAGTTAAAAAAAATGAAATTTTCCAGGTGAAGGTCGAACGCCGGCATTACGAATGCATAATGTAGTAGCTATTGGTTCATGTTTTAATTTTGCAGTAAACATATTTTCATAGCCCAGTCATTGACAGCAGAGGCAAAATAAATCGTGAGCTGAACGTTTTGGTTTCGAGTCTCGGTGGTGACGCATGATTTTTAAAAATACTTTTTAAATCATTATTGTATATTGCATCCAATCTATCTATCTATCTATCTATCTATCTATATATATATATATATATATATATATATATATATATATATATATATATATATATATATAAGTGAAAAATGTCTGTTTTTTCTCTGTGGTAGCTAAGGGAGACTATTATACAGAAAGGCATTACTTTACATATTCACATTTGCTAATATGTACATATGTACATAACCTTATGAAAAGTACATAGGACCCGGGCAAAGTCGGCCGGAACTGCTAGTATATATATATATATATATATATATATATATATATATATATATATATATATATATATATATATATATATAGCCTTGGAAGAATTGAAAGGTTCTCAGTGTAAGTGCATGCATGGTCCTCCTTGAGTGCACAGTGAACGAGGGATACAAAAAATGACTAAGTTCAGCATTCCTCCCCCCCACCCACACACACATTTAGCCCCAAAAGTCCCCAGAGGACGTCACATCCTGGTGAAAATGAACAAACGGTGCAGTTTTAGGCCTTAACATATGTAAATTTGAGTTCTGCACTATGCAAAAAAAAGAAATGACTAAGTCAATTCCTCCCCCCCCCATTTAGCCCCAAAAGTCCCCGAGACCATAACATATTTAAATATGATTGCAACACCATGCAAAACTGCTAAATAAACATACACAGAAAATTTTGGACAAATCTATATTTGTCCAAAATTTTCTGTGTATGTTTATTTAGCAGTTTTGCATGGTGTTGCAATCATATTTACTATTAAAATAGTCCCAAAAATGGAGTGTCTTTATTAGTCCTAAAAAAAACCCTGGGGCACACCCAAGAGTTATCGTAAAGTATAGACAAACAAAATTATATAGAAATCAGTTAAACTTTTCAAAAGGTTTTATAAACATCCAAGGCATCATTTTTTTTTTAATAAGCACAAAAGTGTCAATTTTAGCCATTTTAACCCGAAAGACACCTTTTAATGTTTGTGCAAAATTTCAAAAAACTTCGAACTTTAAACAAAAATATATACGTATACATGAATATATATGGAAACAATTTTGTATTTACTGTAAACTTTCTACGCAAATATTATGCAAGTATAAATCATGTAGAATATCTTCATGAATATAATTACCCGTAATAGTGAACTAAAGATGATCATCCCATAAGAAAACCAAAACAGCTAATAGGGAATTAATTAAAATGAACGTTTAAATGAATATGCAAATTAGCTAGATCTTTTGCTAGTGAATGCAATTCCACAACCCATATATAACAAAGTTGTATTTTCTTTTTAAATAAATAGAAAAGAGGGTTTTTAATATGAATATCAATACACAAGAAAAACGAATTTATAGGATTATAGAAGATAGATATAGATTTTATCTTTTATTTTGTTGTGCTATTTATATTTCTATTCTAGTTTATTTTCTAGCTTGTATGTTATATAGTTTTCATTATTCCTTTCCAGATCTTTATTTTTATGAATGTTTATTATGATTTTACTATTTGATTATTTTATTTTTTAATTATGTACCATTTCTAGTTCCCCATCCTGATTGTCAATTTTCATTTCTATTCATCATATTTTCATTCTTATTTTTATTTTTACTTATGATTTCACTGTCATTAATATGATAACCACAGTTATTATTATGTTCGCTGTTACCATCCTTTTTATTTTTATCATAATTAATGGTATTTTAATTCTTATTATTCCTTCACTTTCTTCTTCTTCTTCTTCTTCCTCTTCTTCTTCTTCTTCTTCTGATTATTATTATTATTATTATTATTATTATTATTATTATTATTATTATTATTATTATTATTATTATTCGCTCACAAGGAGCTTTCACACAGGGTATCAAAGATCTCATTGAATACAGCCTGCGGTGTTCCCTGGAAGCTGAGTGAAAACACGTCTTCCCAGTTTTACAGTACTCTCCACCTCTTTCGAAAACATTTGCAAATAAATTTGCATTATCGCAACAGCTGCTTGCCATTGATTTCCTGTTGGCAGTCGCCGTTGGTCTTTACTGAAATTTGAGTGGCAATAAGCCTCCCCAAGATCCCAGTTCTCTTTGCCCATATTCAGTGAAGTTCTGGTCAGTGCCCACTCCTCGGTCTTTCTTTCCTCCTTGACTACTTGGCTATCTGGTTTCACTCTTTTTCTGGTTGGGCGGGGGGGGCAGTGATATGGTAATGGGCGGATGGGGGTCGGGTTAGAGAACTTATAGGTATGCAGCTTCAATGTTATTGCTTCCATGTAGCGCTTCAGGTCTTGTTTCTGTAGCAGTTTATCTGGTCTACGCTTATGGTTCTTGTGTCTCCACAATCAAGGAGTTTTCTTAATATTTCAGCTGTTTTCATGATGTTGTTCGTTGTATTTTTCCAGTCATTCCTCTGATTCCAATTTCTCCAATTCTTTTTTCAAAGTTTTTCGGGATTGTTCCTAGTGCTCCTACTATTATAGGTATTATTTTGATTTTCTTCATCTTCCATGCCTTTTCACGTCTCTGCCTAGCTCTGTGTATTTGATCTGTTTCTACTTTTCTTTGATATTCACACTGTGGTTAGCTGGAACAGCAAAGTCTACGATTTGACAGATTATTATTATTATTATTATTATTATTATTATTATTATTATTATTATTATTATTATCTATCATTTTTAATCATTATTTTCATTTGTTATCATTAATGTTATTTTTAATTTTATCGTAGTACAGATTATTGTTATTACAAGTAAAGAAAAACAGCTAATATTTCCTATCTTGTAAAATCAAAATAAAAAGGTATATATGTGTGTGTGTGTGTATGTATATGTGTATCCATACATACATGGTGATTGTCACTTCTTGACAGAAGAAGACCATCTTTCCCTTGCTTTATTGTTGATTACTCATTCATTTTCATGTATTTTTGAAATATCTTCTTTTTTTTTAAAATTATATACGCATATATACACTTATACATATATACATGTGGAGATGTGATCAAGATGCATCAATTTCTATTTTCTGTGGGAGCGAAGGTGGCTCTTCAGACCAGCCTGCTTTTACACAGTCTGTTACAAAGGTCACACTTAAGCTGAGGTTGAGGGATGCCAACTGGTGCTGTTCTACTGTGGACGCTCATATAACGCTTCAGGCTTCCACTCGATTTACAGACCACAGAGCAAACAGAACACCTGTGCCCTGCAATGATTTCCCCATCAAAGAAAGATTGATCTCCATGTGAACGCTTGTGGCTAGCTGGGCCAGCTCTGGATAAAGTCATTTTACCGCATAAATCACAGGTGTGGTTCTGCATGAACTCCTCCGACAGACCTTATATATCTGACAGATTTTTCTTCCGGATATGACGCTTCATTTTTGCATGCTCATATTTTTTCTTCTCAAAACTATCACAGCCATGATAGACCAAGGAGCGCCACTTTTTACGATCATTGGAAGCACTTTCCCAACTGAACACGTCAATTCCAAGAGCTTTAAGATTTTTTTTAAAAATTATATACACATATATACACTTATACATATATACATGTAGAGATGTGACCACCGTTATTATCATGATAAAAATAAAAAGGATAGTAACATAAAAATGTATATATGTGTGTGTATGTATATGTGTATACATGCATACATACATACATACATGCATACATA
>NC_136505.1:98371067-98373567 GCF_053919585.1 Euprymna scolopes
CACACACACACACACACACACACACACACACACACACACACATATATATATATATATATATATATATATATATATATATATATATATATATACAGTAATTTATAAAATATACAGTGATGATCATATTTATTGGCACGGTAAAATAAAAGTTAAATTTTGTCTAATAAATTCTAAAAAAGGGATTAAATTAAAGAAAATAACAAAGTATATTATGTATTTTTAACTGGCCTTTCCGATGCAGCAATCGGATTTTAGAAAAAATAAATAACACAGGAACAACAAACATAATTGCAAAAAACCCTTGTTCAAAATTATTGGCACGACTTTGTTTTTCTTTTAGTATCAGTATAATATCAATCAATTTCCGGTTTACGTGCTTTCTGAACTTTTTTATAGCCATATTATGCTTGTTTAACGCTAATTCAGTGAATAATTTTTTTCAGATAATTTTTAGATAGCGATTTATTTAAACTATTATAAGTGACTAAATTATAATTTTCAATCGCCATGGTTAAAACTAAGGAACACAGCGAAGACGTCAGGAAGCTTGTTGTAGCATGCCATACCAATGGGGAGGGCTATGATAAGATTTCAAAGAAGCTAAACCTTCCCAAATCCACTGTTAGAGCCATAATAAACAAGTTCAAATCGCAAGGCCACGTTATGAGTTTAGAGGGTAGAGGGAGAAAAAGGATTCTTTCCCCAAGAGATGAACGGAAAATTGTTCGACAAGTAAAACAAAACCCAAGGATCTCTGTTGGGGAGATTGTTGATGAACAGAGTACCTCTGGAGTGAATGTATCTCGACATACAGTTGGTAGAGTTTTGAAGAGAGCTGGTTTAAAAGCATGTCGTCCGAGAAAGACTCCCTTATTGAAGCCTATGCACCTGAAAGCAAGGCTAGCCTTTGCAAAACGTCATATTGATAAAGATGTTGCATTCTGGAAACGTGTTCTATGGACTGACGAAACGAAAATAGAGTTATTTGGCCATAATAAAGTGTCTTATATTTACAGAAAATCTGGTGAAGCTTTCCTGCCTAAGAACACCATACGCACAGTGAAGCACGGTGGAGGCAGTTTGATGTTTTGGGGATCCTTTGCTGCCTCTGGACCAGGGCGACTTGTTAAGGTCACAGGTAGCATAAAAAAGGAAGATTATGTTAAAATATTGGATGAAAACCTGAAAGACTCTGCTAAAGAGCTCTCACTTGGTCGTCGTTGGTGGTTCATGCAAGATAATGACCCAAAGCATTCGGCTAAACTGACTAAGAAATGGCTTGAGGACAATCATATTAATGTTTTGGAGTGGCCATCACAAAGCCCAGACCTTAATCCAATTGAAAATTTATGGAGAACATTAAAATTGAGGGTAATGCAAAGGAAGCCTAAGAATCTTATTCAATTGGAGGATTATTGTCAGGAAGAGTGGGCTAAAATTACTACTGAAGAGTGCAACAACTTGGTTGTAAACTATGAAAAGCGACTGAGGAAGGTAATCAAGGCCAAAGGCTATACAATTGATTATTAAATAAATCGTGCCAATAATTTTGAACAAGGGTTTTTTGCAATTATGTTTGTTGTTCCTTTGTTATTTATTTTTTCTAAAATCTGATTGCTGCATCGGAAAGGCCAGTTAAAAATACATAATATACTTTGTTATTTTCTTTAATTTAATCCCTTTTTTAGAATTTATTAGACAAAATTTAACTTTTATTTTACCGTGCCAATAAATATGATCATCACTGTATATGGCGATTAAGCTACAGTGAATATTCGGCGTTTCATCCACTCTAGGACTCTTCAGGCTTATGGACGAGGAGTCCTAGAGTGGATGAAACGCCGAATATTCAGTGTAGCTTAATCGCCATATATATTTTATAAATTACTAACTAGCTCTACCTACGTATTGAGCACTTTTGAAGTAAATACTTAAAGTTTACGCATAAATCTATACTTTCGTATATAAATTTATGTGAGTAAATTAAGTAGTTATAGATATATGTGTGTGTGTGTGTATACACACACACACACACACACACACATATATATATATATATATATATATATATATATAAATATATATATATATATATATAAATATATATATATATATATATATATATATATTAGGCACCGCCAAAACTGGGGGGGCAGGTCAGTACTTTTTGACGGACCGTCTTTTTAAAAATCTACCAAAAATCAGGTAATTATCCGATCAATACGAAATTTTCAGCGATTATTAGGAGAAGAATGAACTTTATAACAGTGTACTTATTTTTCATAAACGATATTTATATATATATTTGTTTTTGCTTACAAACCCCCCCCTTGTTTTGAAGTGGGAACAAATATGCTTAAAATAATCATCTGAAACTGAACAAAACATATTGTGTTGTTGTAAGGGACAGAATTATAGATAAAAAAAAAAAAAAATTGTTTGCATACCTTATTTTGACGTCTGAATATCAGAACTTCGATTGTGTTTAATTATCCCGCTT
>NC_136505.1:98381067-98383567 GCF_053919585.1 Euprymna scolopes
ACGACGTGAATGAGGCTAGAACATCTTGTGATGGTCTCACGTCCGGTAGGTGTCCCACTGGTCAACAGGGTGGGTCCTGTCGTCATCATGCAACTGTTCGAAATTCTGGGGATGTGGCTGGATATAGGGGGAGTGATAATTGCCAGAGAGGGTCACAAGACACGAGGGGAGTTGGAACAGGAAATGTAAAAAAAACGTGGACGGATGAGGAAAGAAGAGTACTGTGGGAATGCTTTGTAAGAAGTGGAAGTACCAAATCTGGTAGATATATCCGAAAAGTGAAGGAAGAATGGGAATCGAGAGGAGGAGGAGCTAGAAGTGTCGCGAGTTTGGTATCCCAGTTAAAACAAATTAAAAATAACAACCTATTTTCAGTGATTGCAAGAGAAGAGATTGAATGGATGGTTAGGAATGAAATTAATAACGAAAGTAAAATTGATGAAACTAGCTCTGATGAAACAACTGAGAGAGTGGAAGTGCAGAAGGGAAATGTAAACGATGATGGGAGGCGGACAACTGAGTAGGTATGAAATCCTATGGTTAGGGGAAGTAATGAGAAAGAGTTTGAAGGATCTAAGGCAGATGAGATCATTGACTCTGAGACAATGGAGCCAGTGAAAGGAGCAGATGTATGGAGAAATGGTGATGAAGTTCGAACTTTAACTTCTGTAGAAAAAGAAGTACTTCAGAAGTTATGAGAGGTTCTTCTTAGAGACGATATCATAGAGATTCCAAGTATGAAGAGTAGTGATAGGCGGAAGGTGAAAAACGAGGTAAAAATAGTTCAAGGAGTAATTCACAGCATCGTAAGAAAGAACATATCGATTACGGAACTTAACAGGCTTCTATATGCAGCGTCATACGTTATTGCGAATCGTCTTGGCTTATTACAGAAGAAAAGGGGAGAAATGAAGGATAGAAGGCCACACTGGCAGAGGCGGCTTGAAGAAAGTATTAAGCGGTGGCGGAAAGATATTGATAGAATCGAAGAAATAAGAAAAGGGGTTAAACTAGGACAGAAAGCTAAGGACGAGCATGAAAGGAGGTATAGATTGCTGGAAAAGGAACAGTGAACGTTCTAACAATGTTGAAAAAGAAGGTCCACACTAGTGGCATGAAAATTAGGAACTTTGTTGGAAAAAGTGTTGCGTTTCAGCAGAACAACCTTTTCCGGAACAATCAGTCTCAGCTGTATAAATAATTAAATGGTAGTAAACAGGCGGGAAATAACAACACTCCAAATGCAAAAGATGCAAAGAAGTTCTGGAGTGGGATTTGGTCTGTCGAAGGGCGATATAATAAGAAAGCTAGCTGGTTGGGAGAGGTCAGAGAAAGGCTATCAGAAATGCAGCAGATGAAGAATGTTGAGATAACCATCGACGACGTTAAGGCTGGCAAACAAAGGATGACAAACTATAAGGCACCTGGTCCAGATGAAGTGATGGGTTTCTGGTTTAAACAATTTCCATACCTTTATCAACCTATAACTGTTGCCCTGCAAAGGGTTGTAGAGTCAGGAGATGTCCTTGATTGGCTTGTGAAGGGAAGAATAACACTGATTAGGAAAGATCCTGCAAAAGGAACAGATGCCAATAATTATAGACCAATTATATGTCTGCCATTGATGTGAAAACTGTTAACTGGAATATTTGCGAAGAAAATTTATGAACATCTTGAAAGTAATGGTGTTTTTCCTGACAAACAAAAGGGGTGCAAGAAAGGGTCGAGAGGTACTAAAGAGCAACTACTAATTGATAAAGCATTAATGCAGGATGCGAAGAAGAAAAGGAATCTGAGCGTAGCATGGATCGATTACAGAAAGGTATCATTGATACGTGAAACATTATTGATGATGAAGGTGGCTGGGAATGTGGTAGGGCTTTTGGAGACAAGTATGGCTCAATGGAAAACGGTGCTGACAGCAAACAGAGAGGAGATGAGACAGGTTGGCATTAAACGTGGGATAGTTCAAGGAGATTCGCTATCGCTACTTCTTTTTGCAATGATAATGATGCCACTGAGCATCCTCTTGAAGAGAGAAAATCTGAGGTATAATTTTGGATCTGTTGACAGACGCTTCAACCATCTCCTATTTATGGATGATTTGAAAATACTCGGTAGAAATGAAAAGGAAATGAAGAGACTGGTAGAACTTGTGGGGGCATACTCAGAAGACATTGGGATGGAGTTTGGGACTAGTAAATATGCGGTGCTGGTGATGAAAAGAGGAGTAAAGGTTTATTCGAATGGAATAGTACTGCCAAATGGAGAAATCATGAAAGAAATAGAAGATACAGGATATAAATATTTGGGAGTGTTGGAGCGTGTAGGCATCATGAACAGAGAAATGAAGGAGAAACTAAGAAAGGAGTATCTTAGAAGAGTGAAACTAACTGCGAAGTCGACATTGTATGGAGGAAACCTAATGAAAGCCATGAATACATGGGCAGTCAGTGTTTTACGATACAGTGTGGGAATTATAGAATGGTCTGACAAGGAA
>NC_136505.1:98388567-98416067 GCF_053919585.1 Euprymna scolopes
TCCGAAAATATTAGCGAAAAAAATAAAAGCAAAAGTGTGCCCAGTTGAGGGTGAAGGAATTAATGTTTTTAGCCAATTTTTTCGATATTTGTCGTCCGAAAGGTTGCTTCAAAACAATACCGATCTCGTGAAAATTCGTCGCCTCCGTCGAAAGTTTTAACATGCATACATACATAATAGATGATAATGATTGCAACGTCTTGTCAGACGAGTGCCACTCCCTCAGACACTTAAAGTCCATGAGCCCAAATGCCTGAGGGAGTATCTATACAAAGATGATGTTACAGAGTTTTAGCTTTGTACGACAGCTAAGTCTCTCTCTCGGTTCAAAATGTTGACATCCAGCAACAAGCAAGAGCAAGATAGCCAGCAACAAATTAAACTGCAGACCAGCTTAATGCGGGTACTGGTCTTCCGCTTTATGGTTTTTTAAATCAAAGATTTGCTTCTCCTAGAAAGGTTGCCTTCACCACGGCTTACGGGAGCCCTCTCTACCCCAATAGATACATACATACATACATACATACGTACATTTAAATAGATTTTTGCCCTTTATATTGTAGATTATTACGACATCCGGTCTTCTTGCTTGGATGGGTCTATCCGTTTGTATGTCCATGTCCCATAGGATTTTGTGATTTTCGTTTTCAATTACTTGTAGTAGTTGCCTGTGCGTTAGAGATGCAGTTATTTGTATAATTCCCAGTGTACTATCCTTCTCAAATGGTCGTGCCTGTTCTTGTATTGCTTTTGAGCTAATTTGCTACATTCACTTAATATATGGTTTATTATTTCGTCCATTTGTCCACAGAGTCTGCATTTGATGTTTTCTTGTGTTTTGTTGATCTTTGCTTTGATGTGTTTGGTTCTTATCAAGTTTTCTTGTGCTGCCGTTATTAAGGATCCAGTTTCTCGGTTTACATGCCCTTTTCGCATCCATGTCCAGGTGTTTTCGTTATTCTCATCTCTTATTATCCCTACGAATCTCCCGTGTAGTTATTTCTCTTCCCATTTTCGTTTTTTGTTTTATTCTTTGCCTCTCTGTTTCCTGTTTTATTGATTTTTCCAGTGTCTCTCGCTACTATAATTATATTTTCAGTGTTTTGCATTATGTATTTTTCTAGTTTTTTTTATTCATTTATTCACACAGTTTTCTATACAAACCAGTTCTCTCCCGTCGTCTTTCCTTTTCACGTAGAGTCGGTCAACATCGTCTTTCGGGTGTAGTGCGTTGTGTATGGTCATGGGTTTCCTGGTTTTCTGGTCAGTTCTTCTTTTGTCCATCCTATAAACGATCCAGAGTATCTTACTAGTGATACTGCCCAGGTGTGTATACCTTTTATTAGGTTTCTGCGATATAATTTCGTTTCCAGGAGTTTTCTTGTTCTCCTGATATATTCCTTTCCAATTCTCTTTTTCGTTTCCGTTGCTTTGATGATGCCTGCTTCCAGAACTCACAGGTATTTATAGTCGTCTTGTTCCTCTAGTGCCCTCATCTCCGTTTGGTTGAGCAGTTCATGCCCTCTGTCGTCTCCATTTTTCCCTTTCCCATAACTAGTAGTGCGCACTTTTCCATACCAAATTCCATTTGGATACTCTGGCTGAAGATCCTGGTAGTAGAGCGCCTCCAGTTCCTTTTCAGTCCTTGCGAAAAGTTTCAGATCGTCCATGTACATCAGCTGGTTCATTATTACTACTGCTATTATTATTATTATTATTATTATTATTATTATTATTATTATTATTATTATTATTCGTAGTAGTAGTAGTAGTAGTCGTATTAGTAGTAGTAATATTATTAGTATTATTATTATTCGTAGTAGTATTAGTATTATTATAATTAGTAGTAGAAATAGTAGTAGTATTTTCATTCTTCTTCTTATTATTATTATTATTAGTAGTAGTAGTAGTTGTTATTGTTGTGTATTATTATTATTATTATTATTATTATTCGTAGTAGTATTAGTATTATTATAGTTGTAGAAATAGTATTAGTAACAGTAGTAGTATTTTCATTCTTCTTAGTAGTATTAGTAGTAGTAGGCTGTGTCGTCGTCGTAGTAGTAGTAGTAGTTTTTGTTGTTGTTGTTGTAATCTTCACACTCATTATGCGAATCAGTTATTTCATTTATTGACAATTAAGTGTTTAGTTTCAAGCTGAGAGCTATACATTTTTTTTATATTATAATTGGGGCCTTGTAATATTTTACCACACGTTTGTATCCAATTTTCTGACGAGCGATTGAACAGGATGTTTACTTTATTGTTACACACTTACACACTCATATGATAAATGATACGTGAGTCATTTACCAGCACCGGCCGCCGTATAACCTACTTAGTATTTGTTTCGCATGCTATATTCTTTTCGCTATAAAAACGCAATGAAATCCGCGTCTTCTTGTTTTTGCTCCATCAATCGACCTTCGTTTTCTTCTTACGCGTTCGTCATCATACGATTGCCATTAATGTTTCTGCATCTGCTCTATCGTTATTTTCAGGGCAGGTGTTCGACTGAGCTCCAATCTATGCCCCCTTGACAATCGTTCACAAAAAAAGAAAAACGATTTATGTAAGTTTAGTTGTAATCCCCCCACCCCGAGAATATTCTGGAGAAATGAAAAAAAAAAAACTAAACTGTCCCAGATTTTTAGCTGCTAGTGCCGACAAAAAAGAAAGTCCGCAAGAAATTCAGTTTAATCTATATATATAAAAGCGAAAATGTATGTATGTATGTATGTATGTATGTATGTATGTATGTATGTATGTACGCTTTTCCTCGATGTCCACAAAAGGCTTCTTTCAGAGAAGCGCTTGCTCGGTTCACAACTTCTTAAAACTTTTTATATCATATATAAATTGTAATATCTCAGAGTTATCCACGGAGCTCTCCTGTCTATTTAATTTTATTGACTTTCAAACGTTAATTACTCGACATTTCCCGCATCGGCACGCGTTACATTCGGTTTTCGGTATAAAAAAAAAGCGATACTCGACTCTAATCACAGAGCTAAGTAACGTTTGTTCAATGTCGACTTCGTCATATCAGACTGTAGCTTTCATTTCGCTCCTCCTAATAAACAGGGAGCGGGTTTTTAAAAACAAACAAACCGATTTATTCACCTCATTCAAAACTGTCCCGCACAAAATGCTTACTGCCGTCAGGTCAATCAAAAACGCGCACCGTTTTTTTTTTTAACACTTTACTATTTTCCAACTGCGCGTCGTGAAGGCTTCGTTTTTTTTTCGCATTTTCGGGTTTTTTTCACATACCCCGAAAAACACCCGGGCAACGCCGGGTACCCCTCGCTAGTAATTTTTAAATAGAAAAAGAATGGGATTTTAATATCAATGTCAGAGCGAGAAAAAGCTATATATATATATATATATATATATATATATATATATATATATATATATATAAGTGAAAGTGTCTGTGTGTGTGTCTGTGTGTCTGTGTGTGTGTCTGTGTACATTTCCCTACGCAATAACTCTCTTAATTTTTAGTCTACAGACTCGAAATTTTATATGCACGGTACTGAGATTTGGGAAAATCTATGTGATCGGTTTTTGGCCAGAAATTTGGCGATTCATGGGTCAAAGTTCAACGATTTGACCTTTGAGAAATCTACCAAACTCCTCCGACAATTTTGGGTCTACACACTTGAAATTTTAGATATAGGTTCGTCGGACATGGATCTAACTTAATAACTCGAGTTGAGCCCAAAACTATAAATATTAAGGGGTCATAATAGGGGTCAAAGTTTTAAAAAATTGACCGCTTTTTTTCCTTTTTTTTTGCTCAACATACACCTCTAAATATCCGGGTAACGCCGGGCACCCATGCTAGTATATATATATATATATATATATATATATATATATATATATATATGAGTGTGTGTGCCAGAAATTTTCATTTAAATAGAAAAGGTAGATCTAGCCTTAGGGCTGGGATTAGAGTGTGGTATCTGTCCTGATTCTGCACTCAAGTTCGTTTGTCCTTGGTTATGTAGGGAGGCCACTCTATACTAGGGCAATTTTTATTTTTACCTACTTCCTGGGGTGCTTCTTTGTGGGTTGATGGTTTTTACCTCACATTAAAAACGACATTGTGTCACATTTTGCTTAAGTGAGGAAGCAAATAAATACCATAGAAAAAGTAGACTTTTAATATCAATGTCAGTGCGAGAAACAGCTCAACTTTATAAGTATATCGATGAAATAGTTTTCATTGGTCTATCATGCGAACTTGTACTCTATTTAGTCTGCCATGTGAGATTGCATTGTTTTGATCCGCCATATTTAATAGAATTTGATTTGGTCAGTTATATGAAATGGACGTTAATCATCAGAATATAAAGTTGAAAATGGACACTTTTTTTTTTCAAAATGTCTACACGTAACCCGCCCGTCTGTTACGAGAAGGTTGGAAATAGTATTTTTCAGGATCTGTCATTTTTTAAGAACCATTTTTTTTCGCTCTGTCACACTATAGGCTGAAATTTCATTTTCACCGTTAAGCGTGTAAGATGAACGGACGCATCTAAATCATCTCCGCTGTTGTTTTGTGTTTTTTTTCTTATGTCAAACACATAAAAACGACATTGTGTCACATTTTGCTTAAGTGAGGAAGCAAATAAATACCATAGAAAAAGTAGACTTTTAATATCAATGTCAGTGCGAGAAACAGCTCAACTTTATAAGTATATCGATGAAATAGTTTTCATTTGTCTATCATGCGAACTTGTACTCTATTTAGTCTGCCATGTGAGATTGCATTGTTTTGATCCGCCATATTTAATAGAATTTGATTTGGTCAGTTATATGAAATGGACGTTAATCATCAGAATATAAAGTTGAAAATGGACACTTTTTTTTTCAAAATGTCTACACGTCATCTGCCCGTCTGTTACGAGAAGGGTGGAAATAGTATTTTTCAGGATCTGTCATTTTTTAAGAACCATTTTTTTTTTTCGCTCTGTCACGCTATAGGCTGAAATTTCATTTTCACCGTTAAGAGTGTAAGATGAATGGACGCATCTAAATCATCTCCGTTGTTGTTTTGTGTTTTTTTTTTCTTATGTCAAACACGAAACAATTGTTCACTTTCTAGATATCAACTTCGCTTGGCAATAAAAAAACATAGTAGCGACATATGCACTTCTGAGATAAAAAAAAAAAATGCTTGCCTAGAAAGTTTCTCTTTTCAAGGTTGACCTTCGTTAAATTTCTGAGTCTGTAATTTAAACAGCTCTTGACACAAATTCGTTTCCAGTGCACTGGATGCGTCACATGTGTTTATTTAGCTTGAGTCATTCCGAAGACATTACATGCGGATCGCGGACTTCTCGTCGGGGATCCTTATTCGGATTACTCCGTAAAGCGAGATAAAAACCCGTATGCAATTAGAACTTCTACACCGATACACTGACGGCCGCACATATCTAGCTCTCACCAGACTACAGTTGCTTCCTAAAGCGTGTTCAACTTTCACGTAAGAGATTAACGGTGTCAACTTAGCGTAAAACGTTACTCTTCATCATAAGAATTGTGTTAAGTCGACAACTTCACAAGATTCGTATGCCAATTAGAAAGAAAACATACTGCAAAAGATTTAAAGAGTTCCAATGAAAAATGTGATGAGCGCCATTTTGAAAATTACGAAACTATCGCTATGAATACTGTACATATACACACTATATAAAAATATACGTACATTCAATTTATATAAATACATTTTCTTTTTACTTGTGCTCTAGTGTACTATTTATAATTATTGATTCCTTACCAGTGTTGCAAATACAAGCACAAAAGAAACTTCAAAAGAAACCTGCCTTGATAGGGTTTAAAATAGACTTTGTGGCTTGGTGGGAGATGTCCTTTTCTCTTTGCTGCAACCTCTACCTTACAGAAGAGATGTTGCGAGTTTGTCCCTGCTTTATTTTTATTTTCATGAAAAGCGTTCGACTGAGCTTCAATCTATGGTACCCCCTCACCAAACTTTCACACGAAACACTCGTCTAGCTGAACCTCCCAACTCTTTATCCTTGCGTAAACCTAGATATAGATTCCATGATCAAAGCTTCTTTCTTAGAACTGCACGCCTGTGGAATTGTCTTCCGTTTTCCTGCTTTCCAGCCGTCTATAATATGGTTGTCTTCAAGTTCAACGTGAACAAGTTTCTGATGAACCGTTCAACTTAAGTTAAAAAATTTACCGAACTTCCATTACTATCGATTACTATATTGTCCTTTTGACTACTGTACACTTTAACACTATACACTATACTCTTTAACACTTATCCTTGAGTGGCCTATCGGCCTTGATAAGTGGTGACGCCTATGTAAAAAAATCTTATATATATATATATATATATATATATATATATATATATATATATATAGAGAGAGAGAGAGAGAGAGAGAGAATAGTTCTCAAAATTACAAAGACGACGTTTTGTGTTGGTAATTTATTCTTTTTAAAAGGTACGTATAGCAATATTGTTTCGTTCGCGACTAACAGGTCGGCAAAATTATGTTTTTACTGCATTTTTAGTCACTAACTCTTTATATGTAAATCTTAAAAACATTTTAAAAAAAACATTAGTTTGAACAATTATTATACGATCCATGCAACAAACAACTCTTCTAATTTTTCTCGATAGAAAGGTTAAGCTCGAAAGAGCTGTGATATATATATATATATATATATATATATATATATATATATATATATATATATATATATATACGAAATTTAAATTTTTTAAAATTCTCGCACACAGATTAGATTTTAAAAAATTCTCGCACATAAAATGTTCACACGAGAAAGATATTTGCTCTTCGTCTGCACAATTTTAAAGTTCAAGACTTATACAGATTAGCTAGCCACTGAAAACTCTATTTTTCATCTCAAGACTTATACAGATTAGATACTCACCGAAAATTCTATTTTTCATCTCAGCACGTATTCAGATTAGATACTTACCGAAAATTCTATTTTTCATCTCAGCGCGTATTCAGATTAGATACTTACCGAAAACTCTATTTTTCTTCTCAGCACTTATTCAGATTCGATACTCACCGAAAACTCTATTTTTGATATCTGGAGTTATATCGCTTAGCTACTCATCGAAAACTCTGTTTTTTTTTTATCTTAGGTCTTCTACAGATTAGATACCCATTTGAAACTCTTCTTAAATTAAAGATGGCTGTTAATTCCAAATTCATAACACTATTTTATCACGAACTCAACCTTAACAATAAACTACCTTTTTGACAACGTACTTTTTTGTGTATCTTTCAAGTGTAATGTCATACAAAAGTTCCCCACATATTTACGCAGTTTTTTCTTTTTTTTTTTTTGTTATTTTTACATTTGTATTTTGCAAGATATTTCAAAAATGTGCCTGTAGGCTTTTGAAAACAGACAATGCAGTGTTACATCATATGGTGCTTGTCTCTAAAATTTTGTCATTACAATATTTCCTCGTTCCATTTTTGTTGTCAAATTGTTAAGTGTTTTTCAATGAAGCCAGGGTACTTCTGAATCGGAAGAAAGAGTGCGAGAAGGAGAGATTCCCACGTCAGTATAAGAGGGAGTTTTTTTTAAACTTCTGGTCCACAACTATAATCTAGCTTTTTTTTTTTCCATAAATGTTGTTTAGAGTTCGCCACAGCTGAGAGTTTCTCATCGACTTAATACTCAGCTTAAATAATCCCAGCAAATACATAACACTCACTTATAAACAATCACTTGCTACAACCACTGCCAATAGAGTCCATTTGTCTCTCTTTTTCGCCCTCTACATAAAACAAAACGAGACTTGCATGATGAAATTATTTTTCCTAGAACTGTCCGTCTGTGAAACACAATAAAATAGGGCTGCTTCCCAGCTGACTACGATATGACCGCGTTTAGGTCCAATATGAATAAATTCCTGTTGAGCAGCCATTTTGAATAATCAATTTCTACCCAACCACCACCGTCATTACCAATTACCTTTAACCTGACGGTCATGTAACCCTTATCCTCGAGAGGCTTTTGAGCCTTAATAATACCTTAGTTTAAAAAAAAAAAATTGAAAAATAATGAAACTAATCCCAATCCATAATAATCAAGTATCACAGCGAATGTCCACCAAAATACAACATATCATTCTAATTCAGAACAATACCCGGTACTTATTCAGATGGCACTCATGCCGGCATTTAAAATTAAAGGAAAAAAAATGTCTGTATGATGTACGAACCAGTCACGATTAAAGATGAAAAATTCCAAAAATCACGTAATTTTATAAAGTAAGTCTTTTTTTTTCTATTCAAGCATGTCAAATTTTACTCTGTTTCAATGAGGGTGAAAAAAAAAAGCGTCCGTTTGTCCAAGATCAAAGTGTAGTATCTGTTCTTCAGGTGCTACCCTTCCATTTCTTGTTCTTTTTCGGTGGAGGAGAAATCCTTCCCGACTGAGACAATTTTTATTTTTGTACCTTTTCTCCACGTTAAAAAACGACCCTGGTGTCTAACTCTGTCCTGTGGGGAGGCATTGTAAATAGGTACAATTAATGAATCGGTGGACAAGGCCAGACAATTCTAATACATGCGAAAACTGGAAAAGTAATTATTGATTACCTCCCCTTATGCTCTCTAGAAAAAAAAATATGGTCTCGTCTTTCACTTAAGTGTAAAAAACAGCAAATTTGTTTTTGTAAATGAAAAAAAAAACTACTTGATCGATTTACGTGATTTTTGGAATATAACACCTTCATTCAGTGACAAATAGGTACAATATACAAGTTTTCCTTTAGTTTTGTTTATCGCTATAAGTGCGAATCTGAATAAGCACCCAATATTCTATTTAAAAAATCATTAAGAGCAATAAAACTTTGACCAACAATAAATTTCCCAATAAAATTGTCTATAAACAAATAAAACTCCATATAGACTGCATACGCCCAAATAATAAAACGTCATTTCCCGCATCTCTGCTATTATATAAAAGGAACTTTGTGTCTGTGTGAGTGCGCATGAGTTCGTTTCCTATAGACGGCAAAACGGCTGAGCCGATTTTTATGAAATTTCACATGAATTGACTTTATGTATCTGGCAGTGTTCTCAGATAAGTTTTGTATCAGAATGCCCCAATGAGCATCGACAATCGATAATTGAAAAAATACAATGATCGCAGGAACAAGCGATTTTAACCAAAGTTAACACCTTATCCAGCCTAACATCACGGGTGCATTTGAGAAGCTTTATTACCGCACAAGCAGAAAGACCCGACATGTAAAATAAACAGTATGCTCTGTGATATGACAGAGGCGCGTTTTGAATGAATGCTTTTTTTAAATGCACAATTAAAACATGATACTTGACTTTAAACTAAAATTCAAGCCATTATTACCGCACAAGCAGAAATACCAGGCATATAAAATTAACATTAGGTTCTTTGATATGATGGAGGCATGTTTGAAATAAATGTTTCTGTTTAAAGCAAAACTGAACCATGATACATTTTTTTTACACGGTGGTCAGCCACTCAGGGATAAGGGTTATTGCAAGTACAGTACGTTAGTGTGGAGATTTGATGAAGTGTTTACTTAAGGGGGCGGTTCATTAGGAATTTGTTAACGTTGCACTTGAAGACATCTAAGTTGTAGTCCGGTGGGAAGCAGGCAGACGGAACAGTAGTCAGTTGATGCCAGATGGGGATCTGGGCGTTGATGATGTAAAAGGAGTTTGGTTTTAGGATGAATTAAAGGTAACCAGCCACGTCTTCCCCCACTGAACCACGTGCTCGAGATCAGAGGAGAGAGAATCAGAGAGAACTTTGTCATTTACAGCCTCTGATGATGGTCGTGTCATCAGCATAGATGTCAACGAATGATTTAAGTATGTGTTTAGGGAGGTCATTGATGTAGATCAGGAAGAGAGTTGGGCCCAGGATTGACCCTTGAGGGACTTCAGAATTAATACTGCAGCCCTCTGATTTTTGTCCATCGACCACTACTCTTATGAGCCTATCGGGAGAAATGATTTAATGATTGAGAAAACATTTCCAGTTATACCGTAGCTGGAAATCTTGTGAAGTAGGCCCTTATGCCATACCTTGTCGAAGACCTTTGATTTGTCAAGAGCAATTGCCCTAGAAAGTAAGCTTTTGTCAAGAGATTCACTAATCCTGTGAGATATAACCGTTAGCACATCTGCGGTAGATCTTGCAGAACAGAAACCATATTTTGTGTCACTAAGAAGATTGTTTCTGCTGGGGTGGTTTAATATTTCTCTATTTAATATGGATTCCAGCAACTTACTCATAACACACAGGAGACTTATTGGTCTGTACTGAAAGGGAGATGACTTATCACCTGAATTCTTAAATACAGGGCATACTGATGAGGTTTTCCAGGGAGTCGGAAAGCACTTCTCCTTAGGGCAACGCTTAAACAGTTTCGTAAGTATGGGAGCAAGTTCTGGTTGAAGCTTTTTTAACACTATAATTGGGATTCCGTCATGGCCAGTTGCTTTACTGGAATCTAGGTTCTTGATTAGCTTGGCGACCTCATGCACAGATATTTGTAGGTTACCTAGCGTGTTCTGTGTTATAGGAGGAAATATGGGGAGTTGATGGCCTTCGTCGCATAGGGTAGAATTAGCTGCAAAGTTCTTGGCAAATAGTTTGGCCTTGTCTGGTGCTGACGAGATGACCTTTGGTCCATTGATAATGGTTGGGATAGAATGCACACTTCTGTTCAGGATCCTATGTGTTATTTGCCAAAACTGGTGGGAACGAAGCCGCTGATCAGTTACTTTGGATTTAACAGACTGGGCATAAAGCTCTCTTGCATTTTTTATTACTCTTTTACAGTGGTTGCTGGCGTTCCTGAAAGCAACTTTAGTCTCAGTGCATCTATTACGTTGGTAGTTATGGAAAAAGTGATTTATGTGCGCGATAGCAGCAGCACATTCTGGGGAGAACCATGAATGGCTGTTAGGTTTTTGTTGGAATTTTTTCGATAGTATGAATTGGTCTATGTCTACAATTAACCATGCGGTCAGATCTGATATTATAGAGGACACATCCTTTTTAAACATGGAAGGAAGAGATAGATCAGATATGAATGTACGGAAGCTATAGAGTATCGGTATACAGTACAATACGGGTACGTATGGGGACTTATTATATTTCATTTTTATCTTAACTGATACGACGGAGTGGTCGGAGGGTCCTAGAGGAGAATGAACGGAACATGAACATAGCTTAGGGGAAGTTGAGAGAAAAAGGTCTAGGAGGCTTGCATATTGAACAGTAGCATCGGGCACACGGGTGGGTTCGCGAACAATCTGAGTGAGGTCATAAGAAGTGGCAAAATCATGACAAAACCTCCCCTCATCATTCGTCTTATTTGAATGGGTCAGCCATTCCATGTTATGGACGTTGAAGTCAGCACAGATGTGGATGTTAGCCGAGGGATGTGCAGACAGGATGGGGTTCTAGGTTTATTCGAGTTTTTTTTTCTGAAGATATTTCATGTTGAGGTTTTGGGATTTGTGGAATAGGTCGGCATACTTGGTTAGAGCAGTACAGAGAGGAAAAGTAAGAGAGAAAAAGACAGGAAAATTTTTTTTTGTCGCACATGAAAAGGTAAAGCCGTAACAATTACCCACTAGTATGGCATCGAGAGGCCCCACCAGAGACTACTGCATGGTACAGAATCCATTCACCAAATGGCAGTACAGCAGTCCCAGTACTTTGCGCCTGCTGATAGGACAGCTTCCTTAGTGGTTAATCCAAGGATCGGGTCCCTGACTATCAGGCGAATAACGTCAACCCAGACAAAACGTTTACCTCCAGCACCCTTACTAGTGACATGACAACAAGGATAGATATAGAAATAAAAAATTTCCGACATCTCAGACTACTGTTCACCAAGTACTACCGACCATTAAAGCAGCTTTTTCTTCCGCCTGTGTCAGAAAAATCACTCATTTGAATGAGGACTGAGGGACAAAAAAGGAGAAGCGAGAGTTACTGGAGCTGCCGATAACACATCCACTGTATTATCTACTCTCCATTAAAAAAGGGGGGTGGAGGGGAATGGGTACAAGTGACTTATTAATATCTAAGTAGTAAAGTCCGGTGCTAAATTATCAATTCAGGACACTTTTGATGATAATCTCCCCTTCTATATTAATGGGTGGAAGTTTTTGGCGTAATCTATCTCGAGTTTGAATCATTGGAGCTTCACCTTATAATTAAAATTCAATAATTAACTTTTATCAATTTGTAAAGTCGGCTTAATATTAATTTACATTTGAGTTTAGATAATTATTCAAGGTTTTAATTTAGGAGGATCGTTTTCATAGGTGACTTTTTTCTTTGCTAATGTCACTGTATTATATTCCGAATATAATTGAAAATAAGACTAACTATATTAGATGGTTTGATTAGCTAGCCAGGAAGCAAGCATTTTCAATATAAGCAAGCTTGCAGTAATATCATATATTAAGTATATTACTTAAATAAAGTCCTAACTTTATCTATTGTAATAGAGAAAATAATTCCCGGCATTTTGTTTTTTTATCGCTAGTTTACTTTGTAGCATGGGTGAGCAGTATTTTGCCCGTTTTAATAGTAGTTGCGAAAGGGGGAGGTGACGAATAAGACAGGAAAAGTACAGACAAATAAATACATATACATAAATAAAACAAGAAAAACAAGTTTAAACAAGGTAACATGAAAAACATTTGTTAGGATGAATTTTAAAATACTTAACGTCTGTTTGCCATAATGGTTCGGCGTCTTTTTGCCAACTGGCATATTGCCGTGTCTTTCTAGAGCGGAAGAAGATTTCTATTTCCGGATAATTTGTGCACGTGTGTCTATCTATTTATAGAATAAAAGTCGTTACGTTCAGATGCGTAAATATTAAATTTACATTTACTTGACTTTTACATTTTAAACTTTAATCCAAGCCGTTATATTTTTATAAAACCAACAGTAGGTTCTCTACAGTGCAATGTAGACTGCGGTATATTTTAGACTAAGTGTGGGGAGACATATAAAGCTTCCTCCGATGGGTCCCCAATTATGACAGTAATTGAAAAATGGGAGTTTTCAACGGTTTCGATGACAATAATAATATGTGAAACATTTGTTGATTATCATTCGATCCCGAGCAAGGTCGGATCTCCTTGCTAGTATATTAAACAAATAACAAATGCATAGCAACCACTAATTTGATAGAAGAAGCAATAACAAACAAAATACAACTATATACTACACCTACCGAAAAACACTATCAACTATATTTAAAATATCTAAGCTATGGGAATCGAGTTTTCCACACACGGACACACTGACACAAATGGATGACCTTAAAGCAAACACAGTTATCGCCCTTTAACTCTGGTAAGATCATTCTTTGCCACGAGGGGGCGATACAGCCACCTTCACTTCCGGTTTGTATCTTTCATTTTCTTTCTTCGTTGGACATCAAAGAATACAGATGCGACGATAACGTTCTCTGGTCTGGCGAACGTTATCGTCACATCTGCACTCTTTGATGTCCATCGAAGAAAGAAAAATTAGAAGAGACGTTGCAAGCCTGTCTTTGTTTAATTGCTATTTCCATGGCAGGTGCTCGTCTGAGCTCCAATCCCTCGTCTCCCCTCGCCAATCTTTCACGAGAAACACCCGTCTGGCTGAAACTACTGTCAATGATTTTCCCCACTCTTTATCTGTGCCTAAATCCAAACGTAAATTCCATGTGCAAAGCTTCTTTCTTAGAACTGCACGCCAGTGGAACTCTCTGCCGCTTGCCTGTTTCCAACCTGACTACAACTTGGACGTCTTCAAGTCCAACATAAACAAACTCCTGACAAACCGCCTCCTTAAGTAAGACACTCTATCAAAACCCCCAATACTAATGATTACTACAATACTATCTCATTGATTACTGTACACGCAATAACCCTTATCCCTGAGTGGTCTTCGGGCCTTGATAATTGGTGACCCCCATGTAAAAAAAAAAGATACAAACGGGAAGTGTAGGTGGCTGTGTCGCCCCCTTTATAACAAAGAATGATATTGCCAGAGTTAAAGGGCGATAACTGTGTTTGGTTTAAGGTTATCCATTTGTGTCTGTGGATCCGCGTGTGGAGAACTCGATTTCCATAAATGTGATACTAAAACGTCCATATTATTTGGATTTTTCGGAGTATTGTCTTGTGTGTCTTTTTTACAATCTTTTAGCTCATTTCGTCTCTGGCCTACTGCAGGTGTCAGGAAATCTTCTACTCTAAAAGTTTATTCCCCCAGAACTGTTAGACTTTGGAATTCCCTTCCGGGTTCCTGTCTCCCAAACTGTACTGACATGCAGAAGTTCAAGTGTAATGCAAACAGATACCTTACCGCTCAACTCCCTATAAAGTATCCCTGCATGTTATGTGCCTAATAGTAGTTCCCTACATCAAAGTGGCACCGTCCTTTGTTGGGGCGAAAATGTAAAAAAAAAAAAGTGCATCTCATCGAAGTGGCCACCTTTCTATCGAACTCGGGAATCTACAAGGAATTTCAAACGGAATCTTTTATTTAATCAACGAGGGTAGTATGCCCTCGATTGGCACATTATTTATACGTACTCCATCATACTTTCGTCATTAGATGGACACTATTTTGCGTACGCATACATAGACGGGCGCCATTACACATCAACACTTACAACCACGTCCAGGTCCAACATCTGCTTTGTAAAACTGCATTAATTAACATCCGTTAGCAAAGCGTATAAACTCAATTAAACGTCTTGTTTCATATGTCGACATATGAAATAAGAAGTTTTATTAAGTTGATACGCTTTTTTTCTTCTTTCTTTTGGTTGTTTTACGGCATATCAACCTTTTTCAGGTTATTTAATGCCGAATCTAGTTATTTTGAGGAACGATTTTTAATGGAGTATATTTGGTTTTTTAAGTCAGATTCTATTTAACCCATAGTTGAGACCCTAACAGGTACTACTACTCCGAGTCAGTGGACCTGGGAGCAATGGCAATTAAAGGGTGGCTCCACACTCCCTAAAGCCCGCAAGCTGGGGCCTCACCATCGGATATAGTTTAAGGTCATATCCAGGACCTCGATTGAGGGACTTTTACCCTCTGCAGGGGGGGGGGGGGCAGTCGGCGTATTCTAATGCCCCACCGACAGGGCCGTGATACGCTTTGAAAACGGATGTCACTCAATGTACTTATAAACATATAATATATATATTTTATATATATATATATATAATATATATATATATAAATATATATATACTAGTATGTACTTATAAACATATAATATATATATATATATAATATATATATATATATATATATATATATATATATATATACTAGTATGGGTGCCCGGCGTTGCCTGGGTGTTTTGAGGTGTATGCTGAGCAACCCCCCCCCAAAAAAAAACGGTCTACTTTTTTTAACTTTGACCCCTATTATGACCCCTTAACATTTATTGTTTTGGACTCATATCAACTTATTAAGTTAGATCCATGTCCAAGGGACCTATATCTAAAATTTCAAGTGTTTAGACCCAAAATTATCGGAGGAGCTTGGTAGAGTTCTCAAAGGTCAAATCGTTGAATTTTGACGCCTTAACAGCCAAATTTCCGTCCGAAAACCGATCACATAGATTTTCCCAAATCTCAGTACTCTGTATATCACATTTCAAGTCTGTACACTGAAAATTGACAGAGTTATTGCGTAGGGAAATGTACACACACAGACAGACACACAGACAGACAGATACACAGACCCGTTCTCTTTTATAGATATATAGATAATGATATATATACATATCACATATATATATATTATATAATGATATATATATAGATATAAATATCATTATATATATATATATATATATATATATATATTATACAATGAGATCTATCTATCTATCTATCTATATATATATATATATATATATATATATATATATATATATATATATATATATATATATATATATATTGGCTTTGCTTCGCGAGGGGAGATCCTATGAAGAGAGACTGTCCACGTTGTCTGCAGGCAAACTTGTGACTGACGACACCGAATCGGGACAAGCAAGTTTGGCCGCAGCGGCTGCAGTCAAAAGTCACGTCATGTACGGCTGCTGAGGCTTTTAAAAAATTATATAAAAGCATATAATATATCAAAGGATACACACTCGAGAATCAAAATAATGAAAAAAATATGCTGTTGTCCTAGTCCTATATAATACATATGATTCGCCTTAATTGAAAAAAGTAAACCATAGAATGCAATTAATCACCTCAGATAAAATCGAACTAACATCTGTTCGATTGATAAGTGAACCCTATGATTAGTTATCGCTGTGAAATATATCTATATGATTTTAAAATACATTGTGTTTTACACACCTTGAACACATTTGGACATTAAATATGTCAAAAACTATTAAGGAAAAGCATGCCGACATATATATATATATATATATATATATATATATATATATATATATATATATATATATATATATAATATTAAAGTCGAACTTGATAAATTTAGGTTTAAAATCATTTCACTTTCATTTAACATATAAAGTTCAATAGATATAAAATCTGGAAATTTGTCCAAGACTTCTGGTTTGGTTTGGTTTGGTTTGGTTTGGTTTGATTGATTTGTTTTAGGACATGTCAGCCCTTTTCTGGTTATTTAATGCCGAATCCAGTTATTTTGGAAATATAGTATTCACGTTGCATCCATTTATTTTGTAGAAGGTGTTTATTCTTCAAAATCTTTGTATCTTCAATCGTTAGTTTGTAGTGTTTGAGTTGTTTGTTTTTGAGTGGATTTTATTGCCTTTAGTTCCCCTCCCTGCAGAGCATTAATGGGTTTTGCAATGGAAGAGGGAAAAAGGCTTGCAGTAAACATGTTTGGTACATTTTTAGTTAGGAAACCAACCAAGAAATGGGGGAGATAGAAAGAGAAAGGGGAAATGGGAAAAAAAGAAAAGGCGTATTGTTGTTTTTGTTTTTGGTTTTGGTTTTGCAGAACATAATTAAGTTTTGCAAAAGGAAGTAGAAAAATCAAAAAACATCAATGTTATGTGCATTTCGTCTCAGGAAGCCAATATCTTTAGACAGCCTGATCTGGTAGCACCAGCCAAGACTTCTGGAACACCGTGTATTATATAAGTTATTCAACATTAATAAAAACAATTATGAATAGTAGTAATACCTGTACTTGCCTTTTGTTGCCGACAACGAAGATGGCATTTACATTAAGTTAAATGCAGGTGTAAGGAAATCTTCTACTCTAATAGTTTCTTTCCCAGAACTGTTAGACTTTGGAACTCCCTTCCGGGTTCCTGCCTCCCCAACTGTACTGACATGCAGAAATTCAAGTGTAATACACACACACACACACACTCTCTCTCTCTCTCTCTCTCTCTCCCTCTGTCTTTCTCTCTCTCGTGTAAATTCTATCCAAATAAAACCAAATATGAAAACTTTCAGCGAACGTCACCTCGTGTCTTCGTTCGTGAAAATACGTTTATTCTTCTTAGTTAAACAGACGAGACGATTGATAGCCACACACGAGGCGCTTCAATATGTTTCCAGACCTATTTTGTACAGGCATTGACAGAAAAAAATGCCATCCATTCGAAAAAGTACCTAGTTGGATAAAGTATTTTTCTGAAAGAAATTAAAATAATTTTGATTGAATTGTTCATAACAACATGTACAAACGATAAGCTAAAGGAGATGACTATTAAGAATAAAATAGGGAATAAGTGAGACAGAACAATCGAATTCCAACTGTTACATATTGGGACCATTTGTCAGTACCGATTAAGTTCCTACGACGAGGATCGCACCGAGGGCATTATAACTCATACATATGCAACAAAATCGCTCCCAGAGTTGAATGAAAGATGAATGGCATAAAGTTAAAATAGGATGGGGCTGCGAATGACACACTGCCAATAATGTAGAAAACATGAATCTAAAATGAATGTTACTTCGATGTATGTTAATGCGCGTTCCTCATTTCATGAAGTTTAATAATTAAGTTCAAGATGTAAATAACTAGTTAAGGTAACATTACACACACGCACACGCAGACACACACACACACTCACTCTCTCTCTCTCTCTTTCTCTCTCTCTCGTGTAAATTCTATTCAAATAAAACCAAATATGAAAACTTTCAGCGAACGTCACCTCGTGTCTTCGTTCGTGAAAATACGTTTATTCTTCTTAGTTAAACAGACGAGACGATTGATAGCCACACACGGGGCGCTTCAATATGTTTCCATACTTATTTTGTACAGGCATTTAAAATTATCGTAGAATATTGAAAATTTAGTATGTTATTGCTATACATCTTATGAGATGACTTACTATGTTTTTATGATTTCAGGTTCAAATAAACAGCCAGAGCAAGGATTAGAATACATCCTACCAAAGCCTGATTATCACAGCTGGTTGATTTCAAAAATAGAATCTGGACGTGAGGGCATTTTGGAAGAAGGATATGAATAAAATTCTGTTTTAACCATGGAAAATGCCACAGTAACATATGGAATGCTTAAGACTGCATGAATCGAGCATCAGTTTCTGAGTGGTATAAGGGATTCAAAGAAGGCAGGGAGTCTGAGAGGGATGATGAGAGGTGTGGGAGGAGTAAGGAAGTTAGAATACTAGAGTTGATTTGCCAAATAAATAATTTCATGAATAAGGACGGCTTGTGTCTATAGAGGCAATAAGTGTACAGTTTGATGTCAGTGTGGGAACTGTACACACAATTATTCGCGAGGAACTGAAGATGCAGAAGATTTGCACAAAGTTTGTCACAAGGGTTCTCAGAGAAGATCACACACTATTTGGCCCAGACGAGTATCAAGACAGTTCCACACCTAACCATAGTCCAGACCTTGATCCCTGTGACTTTTGGTTCTTCCCTAAGCTCAAAGAAAACTTTAGAGCCTGTCGTTTTGATACAATTAAGGAGATGAAAAGTTTGTAGCATGGGTCATTGACACGCTCACACAATTCGACTTACTTGGGGCCTTTCAGAAGTTGTCGGAAGAGTCCAACAAGTGCATTGCAGTCGGAGGAGATTACTTCGAAGGAGACTAGAGTATCATGTGTATACGCTCAATAAAAGTGCCCATACGAAAACTGGAAACTTATTGAAGGCACCTCGTATAAAACATCTCGAAGAAGATCAGAGACGTCAGACAATCCGATAAAAGACTTATAAACACGCTTACTGAATTCTGAAATATAAAAATATATTTTATTTGTTGAAGCCTATAGAATAAACAAACTGTTTTGGAAAACACAATCTTAGCTGCAAATAAGAATACTTTTCTTTTCTTTTATTTTCTTAATTAATTTTGGATTTAAAATTCCTCATAAGAGAAATAGTTCTTAAGTTGTTTTTTTTTTGTTTGTTTGTTTGTTTTTTCCCCTCAGAAAAAAAAACCCACCTTCGTGTTGTTGTGGAAATTGCGCTGGCTTGCACTGCACGTAAGAACTCTCTTGTTTTTTGTTTTGTTTTGTTTTGTTATTCTTAAGCTGCAAAGGCACGTGTTCGCCGGATATGAAGTTGAAAATGTGTCGACTAAGAAGCAACTTGAATAAAGTGATACTAAAGAATGAACAAACAAATAAACAAACGCGATTTTAGGTGCAAATACAAAGAATAAAAAATAAAAATAAGACCAAAACTTATTAACTAATTCTCTGATGAGAGATTTTAAATCGGAAATTGATTAGAAAAAAAAAGAAAAAAAAGAAAAGATTATTTTTATTTGTATCAGAAAACGTGTTCTCTAAAAACAGTCTGTTTTTTTTTTCTATATTTTTCACTTTATTCAAGATGCTTCTAAGGGTTAGGGTTTAGGGTTAGGATTAGGGTTTAGAGTAAGGGTAAGGGTTAGGGTTAGGGTAAAGGTTAAGGTAAGGGTAAGGGCTAGGGTTTAGGGTAAGGGTTAGGGTTAGGTTTTAGAGTGTATGGTTAGGGTTAGCGTTAGGGTTAGGGTTTAGGGTTAGGGTTAGGAGTAAGGGGTTAGGGTTAGGGTTTAGGGTTTAGGGCTAGGGTTTAGGGTAAGTGTTAGGGTTAGGGTTGGGGTTAGGGTTAGGGTAAGGGTTTAGGGTTAGGGTTAGGGTTTAGGGTAAGCGTTAGGGTAAGTGTTAGGGTTAGGGCAACGCCGGAAAGCGAATTAGTCGATTATTATTATTATTATTATTATTATTATTATTATTATTATTATTATTATTATTATTGTTGTTATTGCTGTTATTGTTGTTTTTGTTGTCGTTGTTGTTGTTGTCGTTGTGTTTCGTAAGTTAAAACGGAACGTCCCCTAAAATGTATATTTCAGAATTAATTATTTATTTACAATAATTTTGGAATGCTGTAAAGCGAACAACTTAGAAGTGCCACATCCTTCATTCCGGTGATGTCTTGTCTGGTACAGGTACTGATGGCTATGGATCTCCATTCATCTCTCTGCAACTAGGCATTCATGAATTCATTGCTGCAACTTGGCATTCATGAATTCATTGTTGCTCATCATACATTTTATATTGCTCAGATGTTCAGACTGTCGACGTATATTTCTCGCTGTCGTCCTCTGCTTTCCCTACCGAACGAAATGCTCTGATTCAGAACCTTCAAAACCCCATTCACTATTCGAATAAAGAATTTGATGTACTGCCACAGCTTTCATTGCAGTTGTACAGACATTACGTTGCAGTATCTTTCTGTCCGAGCAGTTTCGTTGCAGTTTCTTTTTGTCCGAGCAGTTCCCATACTTGGCAAGTGTTCTGACCATTCTACCCAGAAGTATCTTCTGCTCAGCATAAAGAAATACGAAACCATGAACAGAATTATTATTACATCAGTCACCTGCTTTCCATGATCTCATGTTACCCTGAATGGGGAGAGTTAAAGTGGGTTCTCGACCTTATCCCAGGGTCTCCTACTGTCTGTTACCCATTATAGATTATGTAAAAAAAATGATGATCGTAATGCTATGTGTATTAATGATATGAAAATATTTTGACACACATAGTTTTTTGTCACAGTTTGATAGTCGTTGAAGAGAGATGGTTAGAGTTCATGAGTCGACCAGTTGTAACGGCTCTGAACACACGGAGAAGCGAGTGATCGAACAACTATCGAATGTAAAAGACCTAAACTCTCGTCTACCTGTAAACACTATCAATAATTTCCCCCACTCTATCTGTGCCTAAACCTAAACGTAGATTCTATGAACAAAGCTTCTTTCTTAGAACTGCACACCTGTGGAACTCTCTTCTGTTTGTCTGCTTTCCAGCTTACAATATGGCCGTCTTCAAGTCCAACGTAAACAAGTTCCTGATGAGCCGTTCCCCTTAAGTAATCCAATTTACCAGATTTCCACTACTAACGAGTACTACAACATTTTCCCATTGACTACTGTATACTCATTAACCCTTATCCTGGAGTGGTCTCTGGGCCTTGATAAATTGTGATTCCTTTGTAAAAAAAAAAAGGGACCAACGTGCAACTAAGAGTGCGGAAACATCTGAAATAAAGTTGCTGGAATACAAACCAAGACTTGTTGGTTTCTTGGGGATGAATCTTCTTTGTAGCTTCCACTCAAAACAAGAAAAGAATGGATCAGGTATGATCCGTCATTGGAAAGATGTTAAAAGTCACAGAACTTTTTTCGTCCCTTTATGTTGTAAATGTTATATGTCCATTAAAATGTATCTGTTAATATACCAACACGTACAAACACAAAGACACTAGACGATAATAGAACCACTCATAGGTGTTATACACGTAAACACTTGAACGTTAAACGCATGACATAAGCATAGTATATACACCCATGATATGCAGACTCCAGTTTGCAAAACATATTTTGCAGTAGATCATCACACTAGCAAAAGTACCGTTCTACGTTGGGTGTTTAACATTTTATTAAACTTTAAATTCACGTTATGGAGGTTATTTAGTCATTGCAGGGGATATGGGCGACATAACTGGGCTGCATGCAGATCATACTCGCAGAACATAAAAACGTGAATTTTATACTCGTGCGCATTGCGTTTTTGTGTCAAGCGGTCAATAACTAGAATTATTATAACGTGACGTTTTTCTGTTTTTCTTTTCTTTTTCTTTTTTTTTTTCGAATTCAAGGTTACGTTAGGTCGATAAACTTGAAAATATCAAAGATCATGAAATAGCAAAACCGTGTGTGTGTTTGTGTGTGTGTGTGTATTTGTGTGTGTGTGTGTGTGTGTGTGTGTGTGTGTGTGTGCTTGTGTGTATGTGTGTTGTACGTATATATGTTCAAGTGTATCAGTCATGGTTATTAATTTACTGATCTTTTGTCGCAATATCTTATTTCCTTTTAAGATCTCACTTCCTGTTTTTTTTTTGCTCCTCCTCCACTCTCTATCTCCTCCCTCTCTCTTTCTCCCCCTTTCCCCCTCTCTCTCCTACTCTCTTTCTCTCTTTCTCTCTCTCTCTCTCTCTCTCTCTCTCTCTCTCTCTCTCTCTCTCTCTCTCTCTCTCTCTCTCCCTCACGTATACATTGCAAAGCTAAACAAAATCCTTTATCGTTGCTAACAATCACCAATGTTGGTTTCAACACGAGATTTTCTTGCTCGTTGAGTTTTCAAGTCGTTATTTATATAGTCGTCATTCACCACTTTTAAAGGCCCAGAGGCCACTCGAGGATGAGGGTTAAAGAGTGTATAGTATCAGAATCATAGTAAACGTTAGTAGTGGAGATTCTGTAAATTTGTTAACTTGCGTGGAACGGCTCATCAAGAACTTGTTTGCATTGGACTTGAAGACGTCATATTGTAGTCAGCTGAAAAGCAGGTAAACGGAAGACAGTTCCTCTTTGTATTCATCTGACGATGGATATAAAGACATAGCAGTGGCTTTGGCCTTCGGGACCAGATCGCAGTGTAGTATCCGTTCTTCAGATACTGCACTTCAATTTCTTGTTCTCTGTCAGTGGAGGAGAAATCCTTCACGACTGAGACAATTTTTATTTTTCTTCCTTTTCTCCACGTTGAAAAACGACCCTGGTGTCTTACTCTGTCCCGTGGGGAGGCATTGTAAATAGGAACAACACCAACTGAGAACATACGTGCATGTGCCAAATTCGCATCCATTTCGTTCCACAAAAAAAAAACAAAAAAAACGCAATAATCATATCCACGCTTGACTTTATGTCAAACCTCATGGAAACGAAAGGAAATAAACTAAGGACACTATTTTACAAAGAATGTCGATTTCAAAGCGCATCATCACGGATTAGGGGAAATAGAATGCTGAGATTGACAAGAAAGATTCCAGAAGCTCTGTAAATATGTGTTTTGTTGTAAATGGTTTGCCAGTGTATGTTAATGGCAGAGGTTACTGTGATAGATGCGTGGCCAGAAACAAAAGGTGCGTACAGAGAACTTAAAATATATCTGGTAAGTCAGACCACCCAAGAGATATTCTATTTGTTTACAAAAAAGTATAAAGATATGTTATTTTTTACGTAAACTGTAACATGACTTCGGTAAATAAACCGACAAAATCAAATATATTAAATTTGAAATCAATGTTATGTAATAGATAATCACACTACCTGTCTGCGCTGGATTTTTAACATTTTATAAAACTATAAAGTCACGTTAGGAAAGCCACTGTGGGGGCAATCGACGCAAATGTGTTGCATGCAGGTCATACTCGCAGAACACAAAAACGTGAATTTTATACTCGTGCACATTGCGTTTTTTGTGTGAAGCGGCCAATAACTAGAATTATTATAACACGACGTTTTTTTTTTCTTTTTTTCCCCAAATTCATGGTTACTTAAGGTCAATAAACTTGAAAACATCAAAGGTTATGAAATAGAAAAAAAAACGTGTGTGAGTATATGTGTTGCACGTGTATGTGTTCGAAGGTATGTGTAGCCTATTAGTCACGGTTGATAATTTACTGAGTTTTTCTTGTGGTAATATCTTATTTCCTTTCAAAATCCCACTTCCTGTTTTTTTTATTTTTTTTTTTGCTCCTTCTCCCCCACATCTTTTTTTTTTTTTACATGGAGGTCATCACTTATCAAGGCCCAGAGGCCATTCGAGGATAAGGGTTAATGGGTATACATTAGTCATTGTGATTTTAGCGTAATACACATTAGTGGGAATTTTGTAACTTGAATTACTTAGGGGGACGGTTCAATAAGAACTTGTTTACGTTGCACTTGAAGGCAATCAGATTGTAGTCAGTTGGAAAGCAGGCAAAAGGAATAGAGTTCCACAGGCGAGCATTTCTAATAAAGAAGCTTTGTTCTTGGAATCTACATTTAGATGTAGGCACAGATAAAGAGTGTGGGAAATTATTGATAGTGGTCCTGGCTTGACAAGTATGTTTCGTGAAAGTTTGGCGAAGGGGGACCATAGATTGAAGTTCAGATGAGGACCTGCCATGAAAATAACGATAAAGCAGGGAAAGGCTCGTTACATCTTTTCTGTGGGAAAGAGGTTGCAGGGAAGAGAAAAGGGCATCCCCCACTAAGCTACAAAGTCTATTTTGAACTCTGTCAAGACAGGACAAGCTGCTCCTAGCAGCTCCTGCCAAGATGTAGCAACAGTACTCCATCGTTGGCCATACCTGGCTTTTATATAGGTAGAGAATGGCATCAGGAGTGAGATATCTACTGGAGCGATAGAAGGATCCCACCATTTTTCCAGCGACTTTGGCAATGGATTTGATATACGTGTTCCATTTCAGATCAGGAGTAAAGGTCAAGCCCAGAAGCTTCTCAAAACATGAAGCCTCCCCAAGACGAGAGCCATTTATTTCGATTAATGGCAGCAGGGCAACAGAGCGTTGATTATGTAAAGATAGAAGCTTAGTTTTAGATGCATTAAAAATAATCAGTCACTTTTCCCCATTGTATCACGTGCTCAAGATCAGAGGAGAGAGAGGGTCAGAGAGAACATGGTTGTTTACGGTCTTCGAAGTGCTACCATAGATGGTCGTGTCATCAGCATAAATGTCTACGAATGATCTAAGGATTTGGTCTGGAAGATCATTAATGTAGAGGAAGAGTGTGGGACCCGGGATGGACCTCTGAGGGACTCCATCACAAAGATAAACAAAATTCTTTACCGCTGTTAACGATCACCGGTGTTGGTTTCAACACGAGACATTGGTTCTCGTTGAGTTTTCTTTATCGGTGTTTATATAGCCGTCATTTTCTTTTCTTTTTACTTTTGTCTGACGATGAATTTAAAGACATAAAAGTGACTAAATCATAAACGACATGAACTGACTACGTTCGTGTTTGAGCCTAATTCGTATCCAAAAATTGAAAAAAGAACATTAATCAAATTCACGCTTCATCTTGTGTACAGCCTCCTGGAGACGGAGATAAATAAACTAAAGACCCTATTTTACACAGAATATCGATTTCAAAACGCATCATCATAGATGGGGGTGAATTAGAATTCTAAGATTAGCAAGAACGATTTACGAGACTGCAAATATGTGTTGTATAGTACGTTTTTTTTTCTAGGACCTGTTAACGGCAGAGATTACTGTGATAGATCGCTCGAAAAAAAGAGGGTGTGTGCAGAGAGTTTGACATATCTCTGGTCGATCAGACCGCCCAAGAGATATTCTCTTTGTTTAAATATAGTAACCTCGTATCTAACCTACCGCAGAAGAGATAAATAAAATAAAATTCATATTTTATACAGAATATCGATTTCTGAAGGAGGGGGCTACTATCGGGGACATAATTTGCGGGGGCATTATGAAGGGAGATAAGTAGAAAGATGCTTGTTCACTTTACACTTGAACTTCTGCATATCAGTACAGTTGGGAAAGCAGAATCCCGGAAGGAAGTTCCAAAGACTTGCAGTTCTGTGGAAGAAACTATTGGAGTAAAAGGCTTTCTTACACCTGGGGGTCTCTACTGTAAAGGGGTGGGGCTTAGTTGCTTGTCGAGTTTGTCGGGGGTAGTCACGTCGAGGAGGTACAAGTGCTTGCAGTTCGTCAGAGCATTAACCATTAAAATATTTGTAGAACAGGCAGAGGGATGCAACATTTCGTCGATGGGACAGAGGCTGAAGCCTAGATGACAGTTCAGGAATTATAAGGTTGGCGGCTCTCTTTTGAATCCTGTCAAGGAGTGAGAGACAAACAGCCAAGAGGTGACAACAGTACTCCATACATGGGCGAATGGTGCCCTTATGGAGGTACAGGATACTTTCAGGCGTAAGTAATTTTCTAGCACGGTAGAGAGAGCCCACCTTATTATTATTATGGGCGAATGGTTGCCTTGCTTTTTGGCCGATTGTAAATTGAATTGAAAAGTCACAGACAACAGTTAAGAGATTCTAGCATTTGCGCGAAGATCAAAGTGTAGTATCTTTTAAATCCTCGATCAAAAGAGGAGAAATATTTCTGACTGGCGCCATTTTTTTTGTCCCATCCATAGCCTTGTAACCTTACACATTTACACACGCTTTAACATGTAGACATTATTATATTATAGTTTTTTGTTAAGCACGGTCTCCTCATCAGCACAGTTCCTGATTTCAAAAAAAGAAAAACTAAAAGATTCATCTGCCTTACTTTTAATGCTAGGTTTATTTATGGTGTCTTTTAAATTCAATAAAAATCCTCCTAAATTTGCTGATGAGGAGACCGTGCTTAACAAAAAAACAAAAAAACTATATATAATTGTTCTACATAACTTCATGTATACCACAATAAAAAGCACGGATTTCCGAAACGATCGTACAGATAATTGATTTTGTTGTTGTCCCTTCTTATGAAACTGATTTTTGATTTTTAATTTAATTAAAATTTGATTTTTAAATTAAAAAAAATTTTTTTTTAATTTTTAAATTATAAATCACATTACTTAATATTGAATTAGCTCTAGGACATTTAACTATCGAGCTTATTATATATCTAAATTGCAACGAGCACTTTCTATTTCCTGTATTTTAATTAAACTAGTAATTTCACTGTTACATTAAAATACACTCAGCTCTTTAGACGATTGTTCTAATCTCCTTTAAATTATATATATATATATATATATATATATATATATATATATATATATATAGTAATTTATAAAATATATATGGCGATTAAGCTACACTGAATATTTTGCGTTTCATCCACTATAGGATTCGTCAGGCTTATGCGCATAAGCCTGACGAATCCTACAGTGGATGAAACGCAGAATATTCAGTGTAGCTTAATCGCCATATATATTTTATAAATTACTAACTAGCTCTACCTACGTATTGAGAACTTTTGAAGTAAATACTTAAAGTTTACGCATAAATCTATACTTTCGTATATTAATTTTATGTGAGTAAATGAAGTAGTTATATATATATATATATATATATATATATATATATATATATATATATAT
>NC_136505.1:98421067-98468567 GCF_053919585.1 Euprymna scolopes
TTACTTTGTTTGGTTGCGATGACTTCAAGCATGTTTGGTGGCGACAAGGTGAGGAGTACAAAGATAAGTGTGTCATGCCTACATGGTGGTGGGAATGTCGTGGTCTGGGGCTGTATGAGTGCTGCAAGTGGGTGAGAGATACACTTCGTTTAGGGAAACAGGGATGCCAACGTGGATACAGTGAAATACTGCAGCAGAGCATGATACCTTCCCTCCAACTGGATCGCAGGACAATGTTCCAACATGACAATGACCCCCAAACACACCTCCAAGACAACCACTGCTTTACTGAAATGGCTGAGGGTAAAGGTGATGGATTGGCCAAGCACGTTTCCAGACTTGAACCTAATAAAACCTCTATGCGGGACCCTGAAGCGGAAGGTAGAGGTGCGCAAAGTTTCAAATATCGGCCAGCATCGCGACGTCGTCAGAGAAGAGTGGAAGAGCATTCCAGTGGCTACCAGTGAAGCCCTAGTAAACCCCATGCCCAAGAGAGTAAAGGCAGTTCTGGATAATGATGGTGACCACACAAAATATTGACAGTTGATATGTTTATGTTAATTGTTATATCGTGGGATGATAAATATGACATAAAATATCTTACCGCATGATGTCCAGCCTTCACGTGAGTTTGTTTGCAGCATATGATGAAAGAACGGAACAATTATGAACAAATAAGAAAATCACTCGCTGTCACATAACGATATACGTTTATTATGGAGGCACACACACACACACACACACACACACACACGTAACAACGATTCAAACATATTACATGAAAAGTTAGAAGTCCAAGTATGAACAATTTTGAAAGTCACTGTGTTTTTCCCTCCACTGGGAGGGGGGCAACTTTGCCCAAAGAAGTAAAGAGTTAGTCCCCTTGCATTATACTTTGTATCGTCCTAACATTAATATGGACAACTTTCCCTAAGGGGTGTACTTAATTTTGTTGTCAGTTATTTACATGTTAACTCTGTTATATAAGCTGCACACAGGCTACTTTTCATTGTGTCAAAATGTCATTTTGTCAGATGAAGATATATACTTAAATATCTGCAGAAATTTGAGGGATGTAATCGCTGCTGGGATGTACTGTATGTATATTAAATGGCGTTTTCTATTGTTGCCTACTATGTGTGTTGTGTCATTGAGGTATCTTACTTTCGACAGTTTTTCTCTACCTATGATGCTTATTTCGTACCACAATATATTGTGTCTTTCTACCCCCACTATATATATTGATTCCCATGGATTAGATATAGATTTCTGTTACAAATTTTGCATGTTATCTCATTATAAAATAAATATTCTAAACCAAAATAAAGTCGAACTTTACATCGGCCGAAACGTAGTTAAACTAACAACTAAGATTAGAATCGTAGTGTGGAGTAACTATGAGATTCTGGACAAATGGAAACACGAAACCTCTCTCTTCTTTCTTATTCAATATTTAATCCCTCTCCATCTCTCCCGTCTCCCTCTCTCCCCTCTCCTCTCTCTCTCTCCCTCTGTGTTTTACCAATTTGAATCAGCCCTTCAGATCTAAAAACCCGACTTCCTTCCACGCAATACCCGCCTACATCCGCGTCTGACTATGTTGAATACTGTTGCACCTCAGAGACGCAGCATCTGCTGGGCTTATAAAAAAGGGGATGTCGAGGGAAATTCAAGGTTAGACTAGCTGGCGAAACGATCACGGAAATACGATGAACTTAAAAGTAAAGTACCCGTTAAAAAAAGAGGAATAACACAAACACGCTTACATAATTATATACATGTGTGTGTGTGTGTGTGTGTGTGTGTGTGTTAATTATTTTAACATAGACACACAAGTGTTTCATGATTACGTAATCATTACTGCAGGAAGTGGTAATTAATGCCGGTCAAAGGATTCGAATTCAACAACAAATTTACATTTGACTGCAATCCTGTATTTAATCCCGCAGGCCATCAATAATCCATGCGGAAAATAAAGAAAATACACTTCTATACATAAAGCAACGCAAGCAAGGAAACGCAGGATTATCTACTTAATATCTAATATTTTTGCGCACTGAAATCTGTAAAAACGCATTAAAACAGTAAAAATATAGTTTCTATCTATTGATAAAATAGCGCCCAGTAAAATAGGCGAAGGGTACGTTTTTATTTTAGCAGGGAGACCCGACTTTGCCCGGGATTGAATGATGATCAATCAATATTTCACACTCCTATATTTTTATTATCATGGAAATCCGTGAAATCGCCCGGGAGGAAGCTTCACATGCCTCCATTCAGTAACTTAGTTCAAAATATATGTTAGTCTACATTACAGTCTAGAGAACCTATATGTTTATTTTATAAAATTATTTTCCAGTTAACGAGGTCCTGGATATGACCTAAAACTATATCCGATGGTGAGGCCCCAGCTTACGGGTTTTGGGGAGTGTGGAGCCACTCTTTAATTGCGATTGCTCCCAGGTTCACTCTGACCCGGAGTAGTAGTACCTGTTAGGGTCCCAACTATGGGTTAAATAGAATCCGACTTAAAAAACAAATATACCCCATTAAAAATCGTTCCTCAAAATAACTAGATTCGGCATTAAATAACCTGAAAAAGGTTGATATGCCGTAAAACAAAAAAACAACCAAACAACCAACCAGTTAACGAAAAAAAAAACATTTAAAAAAAAACGCGTAAATTTTCAAGTCTTATAAAATTCTTTGCAGTTAATGAAAAAAAATTAAAAAATTTACATGCGGAGTTTGAACCTACAGACCACATCATGCAAAAAAACACGCTATTAAACTACCCAGAGTAGAATTTTCACAGCCCGTTGTTTTATCATTGTTGCTAAATGACGATATGCAAAAAATGGCTTTACCGATGATAGATAAATTAGAATAACGGTTTCGATTATCGATTATCGTTAATTATCGAGTGTATTCTGAGACAAAACTTAACAAAGATCACTCCCAGACTTATACACTAAAGTTCTGTAAATTTTAAAGAAAATCTATTCAGCCGGTTCGGAGTCTATAAGGAACGAACTCACATACATAAGGACAAAGTTGCATTTAAATTATTGTAGATTACACCGTCAAAAAATATCAGTTGACTGCTAGAAATTTGGGACCGTTTTTAAGTACAAGGTTCTTTAAAAAAAGTTTCCAGATGTTTTGTACAGCCATTTAAAAATGATATAAAATTCAGTATGTTATTGCTGTACATCTTATGAGATGGCTGACCAATTTTTATGCTTTCAGGTTCAAATGAACAGCTACAGCAGGAATCGGAATACACTCTACTAAAGCCTGATTGTCACAGCTGGTGAATTTCGAAAATGCAATCTGAACGTGAGGACAATTTAGAAGAACGATATGCAATAAAAATCTGTTTTCAACTTAGAAGAAAATACCACATTAACGTATGGAATGCTTCAGACTGCTATAGGGTTATCTTGCATGAATCGAACCTCAGTTTTTGAGTGACATAAGAGATTCAAGGAAGATATGGAGCATGAGAGGGATGATGTGAAGTGTGGTAGGAGTAAGGAAATCAGAACACTAGAGTTGATTGGCCAAATAAAGAATTTCATGGATAAGGACCGTACATAGAGAGATTAAGTGCACAATTCGACTATCTGACCAAGATGGGCATCAAGACAGTTCCTCGCCCTCCCTATCGTCCAGATCTTGCTTCCTGTGACTTTTTTGGTTATTCCCTTAGATAAAGGAAAACTTTAGAGTCTGTCCTTATTATACAATTGAGGAAATGAAAGAGGCTGTGACGACGGTTATTAACACGCTCATGCAGCAGTAATTTCATGGTGCCTTCCAGAAGTTGTTAGAACGGAACAAGTGCATTGCAGCCGGAGGAGATTACTTCAAAGGGGACTAGAATATCATGTGTGTACTATCGATAAAAGTGACCATACGAACAAAGTTTGGAAACTTATTGAAAGTACTTTATACATCCGTACTGAAAAATAAGGAGAAAGAGAAAGACACAAAGATGGAGACAAAGAGAGAGGGAGGGGGGGGGAGAGAAAAAGAAAAAAGAAAGAAAGAAAAAGAGAGAAGAGAGAGAGATGGAAGAAGAGAGATAGAGAGAGAGAGAGTAAGGGAGAAATAGAGAGGATATGAATAACGAGATAAAACATGGAGAGTATATAAAACACAAAAAGCAAAAAAGAAAATTTGAAAGCAGAGAAGACTGTGTAGCGCCAATCTGTTTTTATAATGAATATCATAAAATATTTGCATCATCTGGATTCTTCTTGTGCGTTACTTGCACAATATCTCGGTTGATATAACCTGCGACCTTCATTCATGTGTATCTTGTCGAACTCGGTAATCTTTCCGTCGATCTCGGGAATCTGCACGGAACCCTTCATTTAATCCACGGGGATAGCATACTATCGTTTCGTTAACCATGACTGGGTAGAATTCGCAATTGTATTTTGAGTTGTCGCCCGCACTGAGAATTGAACCTTCAACCTGTAAAAGATACTCTTTTACAACCGAAGTTTACTAAGTATTCTCCTCACTAACTTTTACGGGCAATTCAAGCACGAATTTTAGGATCCTTTAACCTATTATGTTTTTAGATGTACATATCACTGTGTTATATTATTACTATGTGTATAGTAGTCCGAAAAATCAAAATAATAGGAATAATCAATCCTCATCTCAAAAATTGGATATGACGGTGGTCTACTGATTAACCACTTAGATTAACGACCTGAGTGTTTCAAGTATCTCTCATTATTTTCCTGGCAAGTGCTCGTCTGAGCTCCATTCTATGTTCCCATTAACAAACTATCATGAAAAACCCTTGTCTAGTTGAAACCACTATGAATAATTTCGCTTACTCTCTATCGGTGCCTAAACCCCAACATGGACTCCATAAACAAAACTTTTTTTCTTAGAGCTGCACGCCTGTGGAACTCTGTTCCGTTTGTCTGCTTTCCAGCTGACTACAATATGGTTGTCTTCCAATCTTATGTAAACAAGTTCTTAACGAGCCGTTCTCTTTAAGTAATCCAATTTATCAAATTTCCACTACTTACGATTACTACGATATCCCATTGACTACTGTACACTCATTAGTCCTTATCCTTGAATGTCCTCCGGGCCTTTATAAGTTGTGACTCCATTGTAAAAAAAAACACACTTCCCTTTCACTTATAATGTTGACAACATTGTGTGGTCTATACTGTAAAGTAGCTGATGTCTTTCTAGGAAGAATTCTGACTAGAAAAATATCGGTGAAACCAATGTCAACAATAGAATCTTTGGATTCATACGATATGATGAGGATCTAAAAAAAAAAATCACAAGCATGATTATAAAATAGTTGAACTCTTTCATGCGCACATAAAAACTATGAGATTGTCAAAGGCCACACCCACATCGACCGTTGAATTTTATCACCGTTTGTGTTGGAGACACGTCAGAACAGAAATAACGAAAATGACGCATTTCACACACACACACACACACACACACACACACACACACATATATATATATAAAAGCAAAAAGGACAATCCACTTTTTTAGTATCCTTTTTAGAAATAAAATGTGTTAACCCTTGTGAAAGTGGTTTTAACATGTTTTATTAACTCTTTGCCTATATATATATATATATATATATATATATATATATGTGTGTGTGTGTGTGTGTGTGTGTGTGTGTGTGTGTGTGTGTGTGTGTGTGTGTGTGTGTGTGTGTTTATATACATGTGTTGAACATGTTTTATTAACTCTTTGCTTATATATATATATATATATACATTGTATATATATATATATATATATATATATATATATATATATATGTATATGTATATATACATATATATATAGACAAAGAGTTAATAAAACATGTTAAAAACAATTTACGGACACTGTGTGTGTGTGTGTGTGTGTGTGTGTGTGTGTGTGTGTGTGTGTGTGTGTGTGTGTGTGTGTGTGTGTGTGTGTGTGTGTGTGTGCGCGCGAGCTCGCGCGTTTCTTTAAGAAAAATATACGTTTATAATGTGCAAGCTGGACGCCCACCGTTTCTCGGTCGTACAATACATTTAAACACGATATTTTATTTCATGCAAATAGCTTATGTATTATTATAGAATCAACCCTCTACTGATTATTATATATTACGAGGAATAATTTGGCCGGTGGACTAATTCGCAAAAAAAAAGAAAAAATAGTAATGATAATATCGTTCATCAATTTTCGTCGGCGTTTGTTTACAATATCAAGTCAGCTGATATTTGGGCTTAACGGTTAATGTCATTTCTTATTAATGCTTAGTTCGAAAATATGCAAACGAAGAAATGATTTACGGTGATTTTAAATGGTACCTCTTTTTATAATAAATTCATTTCATTAATAAGAAAATAATTAAAATAAGATGGTGAGGCACAGCTTGTCTTAAACACGGGGTCATTTGATCTGTAGTCCAATGCTCTACCACTGAGCTATGTTTCCAGATATGGACAAGTATGCTTTTTTCTAAGAAGAAATTATTTATTCAGATTTTATTATCTCCCTTGCCGGTGCAAACTAAAATATTTCCTTGCAAAAATTCATTTTCATCAATGAGAAAGGAAGATTGTTTAGATCGGATTTTTTCGAATTCCAATTGCTTGTTCAAATTTAGCGCTCTAAATCGATGATTACTCCAAGGATGGTAAAGATGGACTTAAAATATATATATATATATATATATATACAGAAAGATATAGATAGGCATATGTGTGTGTGTGTGTGAGAGCCCCTTTAAGAAACTCGTTTCTTATCGTTGAGCAATTTCAGTTGAATTAAACTCGGTCAATTTAGCTCTTATGCGCAGATCATCATATAATAATTAGATCACTCTGACAGACGGTATAAAGCATTTAAAAAATAAAGGTTTAAATTCAACAGTATTTCTCGCGGTTACCAGTAGCCGAGTGGATTGGGTCCTTGCTAATGAAGCTAGTGATAGCTTCTGTTGCCGGGTTCGAATTAATGTACTGATGATTCCTGAAAGGATGAAACATTAGTGTGTGTAGGTATATATATATATATATATATATATATATATATATATATATATATATATATATATATAGGGTGTTCCAAAAATCTTGGGCACATTTCAAGTGCTCATATTTGCTTGCCCTGAATGGTAGTAAAATGAAAATGGTGCCATTTTAAAACGAAATGCATTTTTGTGATCGATTTTTTTTTTTTTCGTTTTTTTTTTTTCAGTAATAGCGTTCACTCAACCAGAAAAGAAGTTTTGTCTGCTTGAATTTTCAAAACCTGAATCATGGACAATTGTTTAAAGTGCATTTTGCCAAAAAAAGAAATCGGAAAACAGCCACCAGACAGGAAGTTCAGCGTGAGATGGCATGAGAAATTCATGGCGAATGGGTGTTCATGCCTACCTTAGAGAACGGGCTGCTTCTCAACTTCAGGCGATGTGATTGACATAGCAATTTTGAGACGTGTTTGGCAAGAATTGAACTATTGGCTTGATGTGTGTCATGTGACTAATGTTGTTCAAATTGAACATCTTTAAGATTACAGGCTTTCTGAATAAAGCAGATGCGTTTTTATATCCTTAATAACTCTCTCTCTCTCTCTCTCACTCTCTCTCACTCTCTCTCACTCTCTCTCTCTCACACTTTCTCTCTCTCTCACTCTTTCTCTCTCTCTCACTCTTTCTCTCTCTCTCTCTCACTCTCTCTCTCACACTTTCTCTCTCTCTCACTCTTTCTTTCTCTCACTCTCTCTCACTCTCTCTCTCACTCTCTCTCGCTCTCTCTCTCACTCTTTCTCTCTCTCTCACTCTTTCTCTCTCTCTCACTCTCTCTCTCACACTTTCTCTCTCTCTCACTCTTTCTTTTTCTCACTCTCTCTCACTCTCTCTCTCACTCTCTCTCACTCTCTCTCTCACTCTCTCTCTCACTCTTTCTCTCTCTCTCTCACTCTCTCTCACTCTTTCTCTCTCTCACTCTCTCTCTCTCACTCTTTCTTTCTCTCTCTCTCTCTCTCTCTCTCTCTAAATTCAGCCACTCTGATGAGTCGTAGACGGCGAAACACGTGTCAGTGGATAATTATATTTTAAAAATAATATATATACCGCTCCCCATGTGGGGGTACCAAATTGGTTAAAAGGAAAATTATTCCCAACTCGCATTTAGGTAAAAATGCACTTTCGTAAATAATTGAATTTATTCAAGTATTGCAAAAATAAAAAAAAAATAACATCTACGTAAATCGCGATATATCCGAACAGTCAGCGAGGTGGACGAGGGGTAAGGGTTTACTTACCATGGGGTCCCGATTTCGGATCTCGCTAGATTACACCACTCTGATGAGTCGTAGACGGCGAAACACGTGTCAGTGGATAATTATATTTTAAAAATAATATATATACCGCTCCCCATGTGGGGGTACCAAATTGGTTAAAAGGAAAATTATTCCCAAGGTAAAAATGCACTTTTGTAAATAATTGAATTCATTCAAGACGTATCGCAAAAACAAAAACAAATAATATATATATATATATATATATGTATATATATATATATATATATATATATATATATATATATATATATATATATATACTAGCATGGGTGCCCGGCATTGCCCAGGTATTTGGAGGTGTATGTTGAGCAAAAAAAAAAAAAAAAAAAGCGGTCAATTTTTTTAACTTTGACCCCTATTATGACCCCTTAAAAGTTATTGTTTTGGGCTCAAATCAAGTTATTAAGTTAGATCCATGTCCAAGGAACCTTTATCGAAAATTTCAAGTGTTTAGACCCAAAATTGTAGGAGGAGTTTGGTAGAGTTCTCAAAAGCTAAATCGTTGAATTTGACTCCTTAATCGCCAAATTTCTGTCCGAAAATCGATCACATAGATTTTCCCAAATCTCAGTATCCTGTATAGCAAATTTCGAGTCTGTAGACTAAAAATTGGCAGAGTTATTGCGTAGGGAAATGTACACACGCAGACACACAGATAAACAGACACTTTCACTTTTATAGATATATAGATAGATATATATTTTGCTACCAAATCCGTGTGTCTGAAGCAACCACCTTTTTATCCTAGAAAGTCACCAAATGTTGATCTTATTGTTTTGTATCCTTTCCCTTTTGTAAAACTCAATCATGTAATGCAATGTCAAATACAAAGTTTTTCATTACAAAACAACTAAACCAAAAACATGTGTAATTATTTAATAATATAAAGAACCTGTAGCATAAAAGCTTTTACCATAATTAGTGAATGCGATATCAAATAACTAAGAAAAGGACTTATATGTCGCAAGATAAAAACAACCACTCCAAACACCACGACTAATCATGTGACGCTATAAAGAATTTGAAGCATAAAACCTTTTTTACCAAAACGATGAACGGCATTAAATCAGCTGAAAACCGTTGATATGCCGTAAAAATATCAAAATAATTAAACTTATAAAACGGTTTATTACAAAAACTTAGCATGAGATTTTAAAACGGTCATGCTGTAAACTAGAGAGAAGCGGTACCCCTGTAACTTGTTCCACCGATGTGAAGTTTCTGGAAAACGATTCAGTGATTGAATACAACATAATCAGGTTGACACACCGATTCTCTTTAGATCATCGCAGTTAAGCAACGTTCAGCCTGGTCTGTGCTAAAATGGTGTTTAATAATGCCACGTACGGTAAGTGCTCACCGCATATATCGGCATTGTTGCCAGTCGTCATGGGCTTCTTTTTGCAACTGGGATCAAATATCAAGTGCCGACTCGGAGAAAGGCGTTGTTTGGTAGTTCGCAATCTTTGATTTATGATTAAATGAGCAGCATCCCTTACAAGGGGTATCCAATGTCTCCCAAGCCTGGATGGAGCCTTCGTTTTCAACGACTGAACCTTGTTGGGCAAGTACATTGATGTGCACGTGGGAACTAGATAAAAATATATAATGAATGGAGCTGCTATTTTTAGAATGTTTTACGGGTGAAGCTTAGTGCGTTTGAAACGCTCCTTGTGTCAAGTTTGGGATGTGTGTGTACGTGTGAAATGCGCCATTTTCCGTCATTTCATCAATTATTTAATATTTTTTTAAATTTTATAATGTAAAAAAAAGGCTCGATAGTTGTAAAGTTGGAAATATATTAGAAAGAGGAAAAAAAAATTTGCGCAAATTTAATATTTTTTGCTCTATCTAGCATAAATAGTAAAACTGCGAAAAATTCATGACAAACAATATACAGAGTGTTCCGAGAGTCTTGGTTCCATTTTGACCTTGAATAGAAACACCATTTTTTTAGACAGGGATTGAACCTACAGCAGTTCGACCATCAGCACATGGAATCGGTGCTCACAAATGATTTGAACGAATTTCCATTTAAATAAATACTCGTCCGCCGCTTTTTTTTTTTACAGTACTCGAGCTGTTTGTTTATTTACAAGCAAACAAACAAACAAACAAACAAACAAACAAGTCTCGCTTTATGGCGATTTACGCAGCAGGTGAGATACATTAACAACAGCACTCTACCCAAAGAGAGGGCCTTAAAATATGTAGTCATCCATATTCAGTATGCTTTCGTTGAACATTAGCAATTAATTAGCATGCCATAGTAATGACACCAGAAACGTGTGAAAATATTTTTTTATGGTTTTAATGTAGTAAATATCATTATGACCTTCAGCAAATGAAATAAACTAGATTTTTTAAGGATGTAATGCTTCTCGTTAAATCTATATATTAAAAAAGTAAAGCTGAGTTTCCCCTAACACTTACAGTTTAAAAAATAACTGAACACATCCTAAACAAATCTGTCGCACTCAGCATTTTCTAAAGCATGCTTTACGAAAATATTAATACATTTGGTTTGCGTTTTATAAATTACTAGCGGGGGGGGGGTACCCGACGTTTCCCAGGTGTTTGGAGTGTGTGTTGGGTGGAGAGTGTAGATCAAAACAACCCTGTTTAAAAAAAAAAGCGTTGGCCGGGTGTTTGGAGGTGTAAAAGAAAAAAACGTTTTAGTAGGAAAGTCGGCTTGAACCCCGAAGCCTTGACGCAAAGGTGGAAACGAAATGGAAAAAAACTGAGACCTAGCCATCTCGACAATGAGAGGAGAGAAAGTGATAACTGTTATAAGTTAACGTTTATAAAGTGAAATATACAGATGCAAGGAAGTTAAGACGCGTTGCAAGCCAGTTTCCCCCCGCCCTCTCATTCGCTTTTCGCAGACGAGGCGATCGAAAATAGCTCGTAAAAGTCTAGCAAATTAAAGATAGCCGCGACCCCTGTTCTTAAGTCGCATATATTATGATTTAGACAGCATATAAAAAGTTTTAAGAAGAAGTGAGCCGACCGAGAAGCCTGACGAAAAAAGAATTTTGCGGACATACACAAAAATGCACACACACACACACACACACATTTTCGCTTATATATATATATACTCGCAGGGGGTACCCGGCGTTGCCCGGGTGTTTGGAGTTGTGTGTGGTTTTGGGTAAATACACATAAAGTAAATATAAATATTAATATTTATATAATAATCCCAACCGAACAAAAAAGCTCAATACAACCAAAATAGAAAATAGAGCATGTTATAAAAAAAAAACAAAGAATATAAATTATAATTTACAGGAATTTATTGTTCGGCAGGATACTCAAAAAAGAAATATTAAGATTTTCTTAATCTGCGGAGTTGCAAAGAGTTTGTTCTTTTCATCAGAGGAAATATATTAGCAAATGAATATTATAGCTAAGCTATGAATTTGTTAGTAGGAATTAAAATTACATTATATGGACACGAACCATATACACCGTTGAAACTCGACTGAACACATGGAAATAAATAACTACAACACAAAAGTAAAGTAGAGCAGATATATTGAAAGCAAGAAAGTATATACAATATTTACATAGAGTCCATTAGTATAGTCATGGGGTGACCGTCTTTGGAGAAGGTGTCGGCTGGGTGGTCGTCGACTCTCGATCTCGTTGTCTCTCGTTGGGTCTCTCGTTGGGTCTCTCCCGTCTTTACGGTACCAACCATATTATATAGTTGACACTCCACATATGCTAATTAGGTGGCTCCTGCCACAACATATACAAAAAAAAAGTTCATAAAAAGAGATCAAAAATGAAAAGAGTTAAAATTACAGATTAAATATCCAGATGAAAGGATATTCTGTGGTTAGGTATTTCCAAGGGCGAAATGATCCTAAAAATCAATGTTCTCATAAGAAGTAGGCGGATTTACAATCTTTGGATCCAAATTAAAAATTCAAAATGTGTGAAATCCAAGTCTGTAGAAAAATCCCGTTTGCAAGCGATTGGAGAAGGAAGATTGCTTCTAAGCGTTAAAGTTGTTTCTTCCATATAGGGATGGTTTCAGAATTTTATTTATTTTTTAATCCTAGCAGCCATCAAGCGGTGCCAGGATGCAGGGGGGGGCTCGATCCTTTTTTGCCTTTGTTAAGCAGAATGCCTCCACTTCTTGACCTTGCATCATCATCATCAGCAGCAGCAGCAGCAGCAGCATCATCGTCGTCGTCGTCGTCGTAATCATCATCATCATCATCATCATAATCATCATCATCATCGTCGTCGTCATCATCATCATCATCATCATCATCATCATCATCATCGTTGTCGTCGTCGTCATCATCATCATCATCATCATCATCATTATCATCATCGTCATCATCATCATCATCATGGTGAGGAAGGACGGGGTTTTACAAGTTTTCCACAGTTTCGAGCTAGCCGGCATTACTAGAATACGCTAAGCTTCTCGAACTCCCTCGAAAACCTTTTGTTTTCGAATACCCTATATATTAACTACAATGTCTGTAGACCAAAAACTAACAGAGGAGTTTGGTAGACGAAATTTTTAAACAAATATATATGCGCATGCATAAAAATATATAGAAATAGGTTTGTGTTTACTATAAGCTTTTTGCACAAATATTACGCAAGTATAAATCATGTAGAATATCTACGTGAATATAATTGCAAGTAATAGTTAACTAAAGATGATCATCCTATAAGAAAACCGAAAAAAATAATAGAGAATTAATTAAAATGTATGTTTAAAAGAATATGCAAATTAGCTAGATCTTTTGCTGATGAATGCAATTCCACAGCCCGCATATAAAGTTGAATTTTCATTTTAAAAAAAATGGAAAAAAAGGGGTTTTAATATGAATATCAATACACACAAAAATATGGGAGATATTTAGATTAGATATTTTTTATATGGGCAAACGTTATAACCCGTGAAATTAGAATGAGTGTCTTACGCCAAATATGATTAAACTTTTGCTTAGTTTGCATTCATTAATGTCTATTAGTTCCTTTTAATTCCTAATTGCGATATTAGCAGTTTTTAAACATTTGTATTCGTATTAAATTTCAGGTCTTAAGCAATGAAGAGTTGTCTTTCCTGTTTGTTTTGCCTCCGTTTATTTGACGAAACGTATTTTTTATTTAATTTTATTTTTATTATTAACATTTCTTTTTCGTGTATAAAGGTTATCCATGGGCACATGTGTTGACAAGGATCGAACCCATAACTACATAATCAGCATATATATATATATATATATGTATATATATATACATATATATATATATATATATATACACACACACAACTTGGATGTCTTCAAGTTCAACGTTAACAGATTCCTAATGAACCGCCCCCTTAAGTAAATACTTCATCAAATCTCCACACTAACGTAATGTACTTGCAATAACCCTTATCCCTGAGTGGCTTCCGGGCCTTGATAAGTGGTGATCACTGTGTAATATATATATATATATATATATATATATATATATATATATATATATATATATATATAACAAGGCTTACTTGAGTCTATACAGACTATGGATATCCACTGTAAGGGTACCTGTGCGTGAAATTTTTGTGGCAAGTGTTGCGAAATCTCCAACTACACCTCTCCTAACTAAACTTCTTTTGACAAGGATCGAACCCATAACTACATAATCGGCATATATATATATATATATATATATATATATATATATTTATATATATATATATATATATATATATATATATATATATATATTAAGCCCCCCTCTTTGGGTAGAGCACTGTCGTAAATAATCTCACCCGCTACTTAATTGGCTGAAAATGCGAAACTCGTTGTCTGTTTGTATACGAACAGGCTATTTAAATAGACATTCCGACGAGTTATTTACGGGCGTTCATTCCATGGTCGAGTGGGAGAACTGCCGACTGTCAACACGACGGTTCTAGGTTCAATCCTTGGCTTTGGAGAGATGCTAGTCTAGCGGCACTGATGAGTTGTGATACAACGAAACAGGACTGTATGTCGATGACTACAAATGTATTTTAAGGCCCCCTCTTTGGGTAAGAGCACTGTCGTAAATAATCTCACCCGCTACTTAATTGGCTGAAAAAGCTTGATGTTTGTTTGTTTACAAACAGGCGATTTGAGCACTATGAAAGTGGTGGCGGGTGTCTATTTAAATAGACATTCCGACGTGTTATTTACGGGCGTCGATTCCATGGTCGAGTAGGAGAACTGCCGACTGTCAACACGACGGTTCTAGGTTCAATCCTTGGCTTTGGAGAGATGCTAGTCTAGAGGCACTGATGAATTGTGATACAACGAAACAGGACTGTATGTCGATGACTATATATATATATATATATATATATATATATATTATAAGGCTTCCTTGAGTCTATACAGACTATGGATACCCACTGTAAGGGTATCTGAGCGTGAAAATTTTGGTACTGGCTAGGCTCAACGTTGCTTAACTTCGGTGATCTATATTATAGAAAACTCCACGTTGTTTAATTTTGCTTGAATTTGCGATAAGCGTTGATTCAAGAAGTATCCGTCGCGGTTTATTTGAAATAATATTTGAAATCAAAGGTATGATTATGATGCAATAAATGTGAGAATAATGCATTCAGAGAATTGTTATTTCTTATATCTCTTTTATGTTCATTAAACCTTTTCTCTAATCTACATTGGATTTAACCAATGAACATATGATGGCGTTTTAGTGTATATGCCTGCATTAGAAATTCGTTGTTTGGGAGATGTTTTTTTTTTTTAATGTTTGTTTTATAGTTTGTGATGTGGTTTGTATGATTGGAATTCCTAATTTGTTTAGTATGTTGCAAATTATTTTATGATTGGTGTGTGTAGGTAAAAGATGTTTGTTTATGAAAGAAATGTCTGATGTACATGAGGTTTGCTTATTTATCCCGAAAAATATTTGTATGGCTTTTTTTCTTAGCATTTAATATAAGATATATCGGATATTGAAAGGTTTTCAAAGTATTTGACTTCTTTGTCCAGATATCTGGACTGCAAATTCTGAATGCCCGTAGAAAGAAACCTATGCTTCGTTTTATTTAGTTATTATGGTATGAGTACAAATGTATGTAATCGTTTTTGTCTGTAGATTTGCGGTGAAATTTGAAGGATAGTTTATTATTGGATTTTATAATAAATATATCTAGAAAAGTTAAGGGGTGATTATTTTCTGTTTCCTAGGTGAACTTTATGGAGGTATCCACTGAGTCTATTTTGTCTTTAATATTATATATAGAAGAAAAATTAAAAGCCAATGTATCTAAAGTATTTTGTGTATACTAGAATAGTTAACAACAATTAAAATAATTACAATAATCTCAGTAACACAAAAACTGCAACTGCACAAACAACAACAGCGGAGTTACTATCTTTAAGAGTATATCGGAAAAAATTGACCACATCCTGTCTGCTCATCCCTCGTCTAACACTCACATTTGCGGTGACTCCAATGTCCATAATGTGGACTGGCTGACCCACTCAAATAAGACTGATGATGAGGGGAGGTTCTGTCATGATTTTGCCATTGCTTATGACCTTACTCAGATTGTTCCCGAGCCCACCCGTGTGCCCGATATTACCGGTCAGTGCGCAAGCCTTCTAGACTTTTTTCTCTCCACTTCCCCTGAGCTATGCTCATGTTCCGTTCTATCTCCTCTGGGATCCTCCGACCATTCCGTTGTATCAGTTAAGATAAAAATGAAATATAATAAGTCTACAGACGTACCTCTCCACTGTACTGTATACCGATACTCTATGGCTGACTGGGATAGCTTCCGTACATTCATATCTGATCTACATCTCCATTCCATGTTAAAAAAGTATGTGTCTTCTATAGTATCAGACCTGACCGAATGGTTACTTGTAGGCATAGACCGATTCATACAATCCTAAAGATTCCAACAAAAACCTAACAGCCAGCCATGGTTCTCCCCTGAATGTGCTGCTGCCATCGCGCACAGAAATCACTTTTGCCATAGCTACCAACGTAATAGATGCACTGAGACTAAAGCTGCTTTCAGGACCGCCAGCCACCACTGTAAAAGAGTAATAAAAAAATGCAAGAGACCTATATGCTCAATCCGTTAAATTCAAAGTAGCTGAGCAGCGGCTTGGTTCCCACCAGTTCTGGCAAATAGCAAATAGGATCCTAAACAGAAGTGTGCGTTCTATCCCAACCATTATCAATGGACCAGAGGTCATCTCGTCAGCATTCGACAAGGCCAAACTATTTGCCAAGAACTTTGCAGCAAATTCTACCCTATGCGACGAAAGCCATCAACTCTCCATATTTGCACACAACACGCTAGGTAACATACAAATATCTGTGCGTGATGTCGCCAAGCTAATCAAGAACCTTGGCTTCAGTAAAACAACTGGCCTTGACGGTATTCCAATTATAGTGTTAAAAAAGCTACAACCAGAACTATCCCCCATACTTACAAATTGTTTAAGCATTGCCTTAAGAAGAAGTGCTTTCCAACACCCTGGAAAACCTCATCAGTATGCCCTGTATATAAGAATTCATGTGATAAGTCATCCCCCTCTCAATAAAGACCAATAAGTCTCCTGTGTGTCATGAGTAAATTGCTGGAATCCATATTAAATAGAGGAGTAGTCCACCACTTCAGCCGAAATAACCTTCTTAGTGACACGCAATATGGTTTCCGTTCTGCTAGAGCTACAGCAGACGTGCTAACAGTTATATCTCATAGGATTAGCGGATCTCCCAACAAAAGTTTCATTTCTAGGGCAATTGCTCTTGACGTATCAAAATATCGATAAGGTATGGCATAAAGGCCTACTTCACAAGATTTCCAGCTATGGTATAACTGGAAATGTTTTCTCAATCATTAAATCATTTCTCTCTGATAGGCTCATAAGAGTAGTGGTTGATGGGCAGCAATCAGAGGCCCACGGTATTAATGATGGAGTCCCTCATGGGTCCATCCTGGGCACAACTCTCTTCTTGATCTACATCAATGATCTCTCAAAACACATACTAAAATCATTCGTTGCTGACGAAATGACTATCTATGGCAACACATCAAAGGCCGTAAATGACAAAGTTCTCTCTGATTCTCTCTCCTCAGATCTTGAGCGCGTGGTACAGTAGGGAAAGAGAAGGCTGGTTACCTTTAATGCATCTAAGACCAAGCTCCTATCATTACATCATAAACGCTCTGATCCCCATCTGACATTAATTGAAATGGATGGCTCTCGTCTAGGGGAGGCCCCATGTTTTGATAAGCTTCTGGGTTTGACCTTTACTCCTGATCTGAAATGGAACACATACATCAAGTCTGTGACCAAGTTCGCTGGGAAAATGGTAGGATCCTTCTACCGCTCCAGAAAATATCTCACTAACGATGCAATTCTCTATCTATATAAAAGCCAAGTACGTCCAAGGATTGAATACTGCTGCCACATCTGGGCAGGAGCTGCTAAAAACAGCTTATCCTGCCTTGACAGAGTACAAAATAGACTTCATGGCTTAGTGGGGGATGCCCTTTTCTCTTCCCTGCAACCTCTCTCCCACAGAAGAGACGTTGCAAGCCTATCTTTATTTTATCATTATTTCCATGGCAAGTGCTCGTCTGAACTCCATTCTCTGGTCCCCCCTCACCAATCTTTCAGGAAAAACACCCGACTAGCTGAAACCACTGTCAATAATTTCCCCCACTCTTTATCCGCGCCTAAATCAAAACGTAGATTCTATGAACAACGCTTCTTTCTTAGAACTGCACGCCTGTGGAACTCTCTGCCGTTTGCTTGTTTCTCTCCCGACTTCAACTTGGATTTCTTCAAGTCCAACACAAACAAATCCCTGATAAACCGTCCCCTTAAGTAAGACACTATATCAAATCTCCAATACTAACTATTACTACGATACTATCCCATTGATTACTGTACACATAATAACCCTTATTCCCGAGTGGCTTCTGGGCCTTGATAAGTGGCGACCTCCATGTAAAACAAATATTAGATTGTCCATTCGAACAACAATGTTTACAGTCTGAAATTGTATACAAAGCCGCTATCGCACAATAGAAAACCTTAATGATAAAAAATATTACATCGAACTTGCTGAAACCTCCTTTAAAGACCGTTTTAGAGTCCAAAAATGCTCTTTCAATAACCCAAACCACACCAAAAAAACCCTCTGAAACTACGCACTATTTAAACCTGATTCAAAATAATCTCACACACATCATCCAATAGGTGAGTCTAAAAAATCCAGTACCTTTAAATCCTTATATACCCCCTGCTGCCTTTGTCTACATGAAAAATTCTTTATTACTAGTTTAAAAGATAGAGATGAATTATTAAACATCAGAAATGAAATGTCAATTGTTTGTAGTCATTACAAATCCCACCTTCTTAGCAACTTCACATCCTACTGAAGTTCATATGATACTACCCCCAACCTAATAACTACACACTCTTAACACTACTACACTACCCATTTACTTTATTATTCTTCAAGCAGATTACCTTAATTCCAATTTTATAATTTTTTACTTTACTTCTCCTTATACCTTTATTATCACACTTTTTATTAACTAAAAAATGCTTAGATATGAAATTACGGTCAACCTTCAAATTCTAAATCTTCTATATCCATGCGTAATTATTCTCCATTAATAATTGCAAAGATAGTTATGTTAATATTCTCCATTAATATACAAAATTTATTTTAACAATGAGCTTACTAAACCTATGTATTAAAAACTCTAAATGTCTCGAAACTACTACAAAATTCCATTTTCCCCTTCTCCTCTAAACCCGACTCCAATTCTAAAATATATCCAATATAATCTATAATTGATTTCTTACTCAAAGGATTTACTGTAAGCTATATTGGATGCATCTGTTTACCCAGTGAACTGGACGCATATTGGCTCTCTCTGCCCACGCCACAACCGCCGTCGTCGCGGAAGATTGCTGACTTTGTAACCCATTTCTGACCTTGAGACATATGTAAATCATCGCTCAAAGCACAGAAAACCTTTTTTGATATGCTCAATTTTAATTTCTTTTTTCTTTTCTTCTTTTTCCCCCTTCCCATCTCTTGCGCTGTCTTATATTTATAAATTTATAAAATTTTAACTTAATCTGTATATATTTTTCTTTTTTACCTTTTTTTTTCTCTAATTTTTCCCCCTCTTCCTTCTCCTCTTTTTCATCCCTCCCCTCTCTATCCCTTTCTTCTACTTTCCTTGCTTTTAATATCCATATGTAAAACAATATATTTTCATTTTTATTTTAACTTTAATCGTCTGATGATATAGGCGAAAAATGTTTATCCCGTCTATTGAAACAACTTGTAATGAATTAAGTTAATACACTCGACGATGAAATAATATAAAACATAGTAAGATTTCTTGTTCCTTAGAAGCGCCGATTGAGTTTGAATAAAATAAATACATATTATATACGTTTGAAACCAAAAACAGCGCTTTATTACAAAATAAACAGACATTTATTTTGTTTGAAAATTATGTTGAAATTCATAAATATATTTCGAGACAAAGCCTCATCATCAGTATGTCTTTTTTTATTTATTTATTTTTTGTTGCCATGTTGTCAGAAAGAATAAGTCCGTTTGATGTTTTTACGGTAGTTTTTTTAAATCTCGGAACGGTGCGTTAGGTGACGCGGGATTCACGTTAAGATTTCTTGTTCCTTAGAAGCGCCGGTTGAGTTTGAAAAAAATAAATGCGTATTATATGCGTTAAATAAATATAAAAATTGTTTAGCTCTACTAACCTATTGAGCACTTCTTATCCTTGTTTTTTACCAAATATGCCGCTTTATATATATATATATATATATATATATATATATATAGAGAGAGAGAGAGAGAGAGAGAGAGAGAGAAAGAGAGAGAGAAAGAGAAGAAAGAGACATAAACATAGATAGTATTTTTTATAAAAACGTGGTGTTAGTTTAATCAGTCACTTTCGTTACTTACATTATGTCAGAACGCCGACGTATGCTGTGCAAATGAACAGTTTAAATTTTAAAAAAATAGTTATCCATGCTTAGATATTTTTCTCTTCTTTTAACGGTATAGTTAAATTTCAAGCTCCAAATATTTGTTTTTCATGCAGAACAGCTCATTCAGCATGTTAAAATTTCGGTACGTTTTTTACAGATCTGTTTCGTTATGCATAAACAAACGGTTATTATTACCGTCTCTTTTCGTACATATAATCTTCAGAAAAATTAGATATTCTTTACTTAGAAAAAAACATATTGTCATGCATAGAAAAATAAATATTTAGATCTTGGAATGTAACTATACTGTTGTTCTTTTATATAGGCTCTGTTGTAATATTAACATATATTGAGCTTTCTGGATTTTGGAGATGAGGATTTGTTATTTGTATTATTATTCTTCGGACTACTGTTCTCATCTTCAGTGTGATTTTCACAGCGTTTCTGTCGATGTAACCTCTGACCTTCTTCAGGTGTATCTTTTCGAACTCGGGAATGTTTCTGTCGAACTCGGGAATTTAGACGGGATTTCGAACGGAACCCTTTATTTACTTCAAAGGAGTAGCGTGCTCTTGTTCCGTCAGCCATGACTGGGTAGAGGTTCTAACTAATTCGCAAATGTATTTTTTTCAGTCGCCAACACTGAGGGTTGAACATTAAACCTTCAGGAGAATATACAGATTCAGATTCAATTACTAAATCTATATAAAATTCAAGATTCTGATGAATTTACTGATTCCATATTAAAGTCTAGTTTATGATTTAATTACCAATTCCATATTAAATTCCTGATTCTTATACAGTTACCAATTCCATTTTTAATTCTTGATTTCCATACAATTACCGATTCCAAACAAAATTCCTGAATTCAGTAATTTTCCGATTCAATTGTAATTTGCTGATTCTGATACAATTATTATTTCCATACTAAATTCCCGATTCTGATTCAATTACCGATTTCATACTTAATTCTCTATACTGATTCAATTACCGATTCATTGCTAAATTTCCGATTCCGAATCAAATATCAATTCAATACAAAATTCCCGATTCTGATCTGATTACTGATTTCATACTACATTCTGTACTCCAATACAATTACCGATTTATACTAAAATCCCTTTTCCGATACAATTAACAATTCCATACTAAAGGCCCACTTTCGACTCAACAATTCCAGACTTAATTCTCTATTCCGATACAATTACAAATTTCATAAAAAAAATCCCTGATTCTGATTAAATTACTAATTCTATAGTAAATTACCGATTTCGTTACAATTATCGATTCCATATTAAATTTCTGATTCTGATTCAATTGCTAATTCTATTCTTTATTCCTGATTCCGATACAATTACCGATTCTGTAGTAAATTTCAGACTCTGATTCAATGACCGATTCTATATAAAATTCCAGATTCTGATTCAATTACCGATTTCATATTAATTTCGTATTTAGATTCAATTACCAATTCCTGCGGAAATTCCTGATTTAATTACTGATTCTATCTTAAATTCCAGATTTTGAATCAATTACTGATTCCGTATTGGATTCATGATTCCCATTAAATTACAGATTCCATATAAAATTTAAGATTCTGATTTTAATAAATGAATTCAATATAAAATAACTTATTCTAATCTAAATACCGATTCCACACTAAATTCCCGAATTGGACTAAAATACCGATTCCATATAAAATTCCTGATTTCAATTACCGATTTAAACTTATACTTTCGACTTAATTATCGATTCCATATTAAATTACTTATTCCGATTCAATTATCGTATCCATAATGAATTCTGATTCTAATTCGATTACTGATTCCATATAAAATTCTCGATTCTGATTTTATTACAGATTCAACATTAAATATCTGATTCTGATTGAATTACCGATTCCATATTAAATTCTTGATTCTAATTTAATTACCAATTCAATATTCAATTCTTTATTACGATTCAATGACCGATTCCATACTAATTCCCGAATTCGATTCAATTACCGATTTATACTAAATTCCTGATTCCGATTCAATTATTGATTCCATCCTAAATTCATTATTCCTATTCAGTTACTGAGTCCATATTAAATTGCTGATTCTTATTTGATATTTAATTCCATATTAACTTCCCGATTCTGATCTAATTACCGTTTCTACATTAAATTCCTGATTCTGATTGAATCACTGATTCTATATTAAAGTTTTGCTTCCGATTTAATTACCGATTCTATACAAAATCCCAGATCCTGATTTAATTACAGATACAATATAAAATTCCTGATTCTGATTCAATTACCGATTACATACTAAATTCCTGATTCTGATTAAATTACGGATTCCAAATTTAACCCCCGATTCCGATTAAATGACCGATTTCATATTAAATTTGCTGTTCTGATTCAAATACAAATTTTAAACTTTCGTCTCAATTACTTATTTATACTCAATATCACAAACTCGATTTAATTTTCGATGCTATACGAAATTCTTAATTCAGATAAAATTACAGATTTCATACTCGATTTCTACTACCTATACAATTGCCAATTCGATACTAAATTTCTGATTTCGATAAAATTACCGTTTCCTTATAAAAATCACTATTTCGATCCAATCAACAATTCCATACTAAATTCCCGATTCCATGCTACATTTCTGATACAATTAACGATTTTACTAAATTTCCGATTTCGATTCAATTACTAAGTTCATACAAAATTTCCAATTCCAGTACAACTACCGATTCAATATTTAATTCCTGATTCCGATTAAATCATCGTTTTCATTAAAAACCCTGATTTCATATAAAATTTCCGTTCTGATTCAATTACGATTTAATGCTAAATTCCCGACTCCGATTCAATTATTGATTTGGTGTTAAATTCATAATTCGTATTGAATTACTAATTCAATATGAAATTCCCGATTCCGATTCAATTACCGATTCCGTACTAAATTTATGATTCCGATACAATTTACAATACCATACTAAACTTCCGATTCCGATTCAGTTACTGATTATGTGTCCTATACTACATTTCCGATTAAATTACCGATTCAATATAAAATTCCCGACTCTGATTAAATTACCGATTCTATACTGAACCTCAGATTCCGATTTAATTACCGATTTTATGAATTCGATACAATTACTGATTTATAATAAATTCACAAACTCGATTAAATTATCGATACTATTAAAAATTTCCGATTCAATTAACAATTTAATACTAAATGCGTGATCTTGATACAATTTACCGATTCATAATGAAATTTCAAATTCTTCATCAATTATAAATTTTAGATTCTGATTCAATGGCCGATTCCATATTCAATTCCTAATCCTGATTAAATTACCAATTCCATATTAAAATCCTCGATACTAATACAATTACATTTGCCATATAAAATTTATTATTCTGACTTAGCTAAATAATCCATATTAAATTACAAATTCTAATTTAATTTCAGATTAAATTCCTGGTTTTAATTCAGTTGCTAATTCCATATTTAATTCCTGATTTCGATTAAATAGCCGATTCCACATTTAATTCCTGTTTCTAATTCAATTACCGATTCCATATTAATTTTCTGATTCTGATTGAATTGCCAGCCACGCCGGAAGTTAGGAAGTACATTAGCTGACTATAACCCAAATCTAATCGTAGCAATCATAAAAGGAATGATTATATTTTTATTATTCATGATTACCTAATGAAAGCTGTATCGAGGGATTTATTAAGGAAAAAGGGAACTATGTATACTTAAAATAGCGCTATATGCAAAGGAGGATCATTTTACAGATTTATGATGTTTCAATCTAATAGACACACCCTCTGTTTCAAAATAGAGGGTGGTTTTAAACGAACGTAGTCTTGCATAACTAGAAATCACCCCTACAGAATTTAAGTAAATGAGCTTTGCCGTATTTCCCAAAATAAGTAAAATAGTGTAGAAAATGAGACAAAGCTCTAACAGCCACGGAAGAGAAATCGTCGATTGGTGAAGAGGTAAAATAGGACCTCTGTTGTTACGGCATAAGGGTGACTGGATTAAACAGCTGATATTGATCATAGGAGGTTGTACCCTACACCCAAAAGGAAATATACCAGGATATTCTGGTCTAAATATAATTAGGGAGTCAGTTGGAAAAGGGCTGACCAAAAATGTTGTTTTTATGTATGGTGTCTGATCTTTCTTAGTTAAGTGGGCTGTAAGGACTTTAAGGAGTTGTTCGGGTAAAGAATAGAAAAAAATGTGAAGGGAAGGGATGTTGTATATTGAAGGGGATAGCTCCCGGTACTTAGAGAAATAAAGTAATTAGAATCGGAAATAATATTTATTAAAAGAGAATGCTGGAATCGAACGCAGTGATCAAAAGTTAAAAAGAACACATATTGCTATTTAGATGCGATTCCAGAAGTGTAGTGAATTGTCCATTATAGTACTAATAACTATATAACAAAGTTAGGTCAGAGCAGGTAGAATGGGACAATGAAAATTAAGGAATTCTTTGTGTGCCAGAACACGTGTTGGAAGCATATACAATATCCACGTGCAAAGAAGGCACTAGTTGTTCACGTTCTGACGTCACAAAGAAATATAATTTCAATATATTCAGTTAAGTTAGGGTTCGAAATCAGTTGCAGTTACAGTTGGAGTTAGAGTCGAGAGAGTTCGAGTTGAGTTAGCCTAAGCCGCTTTGGAAAGCAAGGCAAAGAAGGGAAGACAAAATGTAGAAATATAACACGGTATTGAATTCCCATTATTATCGTCACCAGCTGGAAATACATGTCTTCTAATTGTGTTTTACAAATGAATCACCACTTATCAAGGTCCAGAGGACACTTGAGGGTTAGGGTTAAAGATTGTACAGTAGTCAAAAGGACAATATCATAGTAATCGTTAGAAGTGTAAATTTGTTAAATTGGATTACTTAAGGGGAACGGCTCATCAAGAACTTGTTTACATTGGACTTGAAGACGACCATATATACTGTAGTCAGGAGAGTGTCCACAGATGTACAGTTCTAAGAAAGAATCGCTGTTGTAAGTCTTTGTCTTCATCGTCATTTCAAGAAGGTAAAGTATTGTCTTCTGTTATTATATGCCATCACGCTGTCCATCATCTTGAATATTGAACTTCATATGAAACCCATTCCAAAGTGTTAACTGTATCCTCCCCGTCATCAATAATATATCCGCCCCTTATCAATAATGTATCCCCCCGTCATCAATAATGTATCCGCCTCATCAATAATGTATCCTCTCCCTCATCAATAATGTATCTTCCTAATCAATAATGTATCCCCCCTCATCAATAATGTGTTTAAAAGATCTCTTCCCTTCACATCTCCGTTAACTATCCATTCATACACGGCTAGACATCTAGCCCTCCGTACATGGCTAGACAGAACTATCCTTCCATTCTCAAAAATCAGACTTGGAATCGCAATTTACTGTTCTCCATAACTTGAAACCAACTCTAAAACAATCCAACTCTTGGCTTGGTCGCATCAACTTTACTTTTCTTCATGTCTTGCTGAAATTATCTTATAATCTAATAAAATATAATTAGAAAAAAAAGGACGCCTTCAATTCAGTTTGTTCTAGTCGTTGCTAACGACTCGATCCCCTGCCCTCTCGATTTCGATGATTTTATGACGCTGTTCTTTTACATATGCAAATGAATGCATTTATAACCACAGATAATTATTATAAAAACAAATGTTTGTTGTCGATATAATCTGAAATATTATAACATATTAATATTTATATATTCATGATAACAAACATTAACGTATTATAAACTGTTTATATAATAGTTATGCCAATTAGACACACGTATAGCTGTGTTTATGCCTGTTTTTACTGTATATATATATATATATATATATATATTTGTTTACTGTTTTTAGGAATTTTTATAACTTACTATATATATATATATATATATATATATATATATATATATAGTAAGTTATAAAAATATATCTTTATAACTTACTACCTAGCTCTACCTATGTATTGAGCACTGTTGACGTAAATTTACTCATAAAAGTATATTAATTTATGTGATTAAATGAAGTAGTCATATATATATATATGTATATATATATATATATATATATATATATATATATATATATATATATATATATATATATATCATTTAGACCAACCTAACCCACGTATCACTATCAATATTCTATTCGCAGCGTGTAGGTGTTTGCTAACTCCAAGATCTTAAATTAATATTGCCAGTGAACCCTAACCCCAATCCTAAACCCTTTACAACCACAACAACATCATCATCAACAACAGCAACAACAACAACAACAACAACAACAACAACAACAGTTTTTAATCTTTTCATTGTAATAAGTATGGATGGAAAAATGAGTCAATGCTGAAATTCATTGGGCATGTTGTTGTTAGTTTTAAGAAGAATAGTCCGTTATAGAAGACTCGTTGTATTATTTAGAACGTCCATCGGTCAGTATATCACATTCCAAATTTTATTAGATATGTGTTGTTGGACTCTACTGTCTTATCTCAACGTCGTCTCACCTACATAGTCGGCACCATAACCACATTTAACGTGATAAGTCGCATTATTATTAAGGTGATGGAAAGAGGTAAACGCTTTCTCGAAATTTCATAATGAAGACAACGCGTACATTAAAATCAAAATGTAAATTCCCAACTGTTGAATTGGTTCGTTTGGAAAGTTCCTCACTTACTGTCTCTAACCAAGGCGAACGAATGTAAATCGGATTTGATTTATTTCTCAATTCGCTGGCTTTTTTAACTGACTTTCCTATCATTTCTTTTTAATTTGCAGCGTTTTTCAAGCGTTTAACAATTTGCTGCTTATTTTTCTTTCCTTTTTTTAATTTTAAACTTTTACATATAGTATCGTAGCTATAACGACGAGAAAGAATATGGAAACAATACAATTACATATATGAAATTTCAACTTCTTTCAAAGATTTTCTAGATTAAAACTTAAGCCTAACCTTAAAAGTTAGTTTATAACATGCGCACATTAAATCAGTCCAGCCCTAAACTCTAACTCTTATTCTAAACCTAACACTAAAAAATGGTTTATAATGACGCTCAAACCAACAGCTTAACTCTACAAAAATGTCAAGAGTTTGTTTTTTAAATTTTACAACTTTTCTTGAAAAAGAAAATACACACACAAAAAGAAATTTAAATATTTTCCTAACAATAATCATAAAAACCTTACAAAAATTCGAATGTTTTCCTTAAAACTTGAAAAGTAAAAGCAAAAAAAAAAAATCTATTTAAAACAAGAATAAAATTAAAATATAAACTTACTGTAAATTGCGGTTTTATTTTATTTTATTGTTTTTCTATTTTTTTTTTTAATTATAATAATATCCCATAAATATTTCTTTTTTTGTTAAGCACTTAATTCTTGAATCTAAACCCTAATCCTAAACCTTAACCCTAACCCTAACCCCAATCCTAAACCCTTTACATCATCATCATCATCATCATCATCATCATCATCATCATCATCATCATCATCATCATCAACAACAACAACAACAACAACAACAACAACAACAACAGTTTTTAATCTTTTCATTGTAATAAGTATTCCATAAATGTTGTTATTTATTTTTTGTTCGTTTTTGTTTTCTTAGCGTTTTTAATATTTGATCGGCGCTCGGTGTATTCCGGCGGTTTACACTCGAGCCCGAGCCAACATCACGGCATCACGGTAATCCGGTACGCAAAGTGGAAAAGTACTGAAATCTTTATCTATCTATCTACTATCGTGTAAAGGTCACTTGTGTGTGTGTGTGTGTGTGTGTGTGTGTGTGTGTGTGTGTGTGTGTGTGTGTGTGTGTGTGTGTTCCTCATAGGTTCCGAAACGACTGAGCCTACCTTTTGCAAATTTCGCACAGAATTAATTTATATGTTTGATAGTATTCTTAGATAGGTTTTGTACGGACATTTATACGATAAGTATCAAAATCAAAAAAATAGCTTTTCTCTCTTATAGATAAAAAAAAAAGAATAATTTTTACAGGGGAATATTTTACATTACACCGCCAAGGGAGATATTAAAATTTCAGCAAATCGTTTTTTTCTTAAAAAAAAAAAAAAACACTTATTATAATCTGGAGACATAACTTAGTGGTTGAGCATTCGACTAGAGACCAAATAATCCGCTGTTCAAGCGTTAAGTTTAAGGGTTAGGGTTAGGGTTAGGTTTAAAGACGTCTGCTTCGATTTTTATTTGTTTTATTTACGTTTGGTATCGCTATTCGTTAAGTTCATTAAGTTGATCAAACAGATAAACCAAAAAATCGATTTTTAATATAGGGAAAGGGTTATATGTTCTGGAGACCTTGAAGCATAATCGATCCAAATCCATTACATGATTTTTTGTTCTAAGTGTCTAAAGTTTGGTTGTTTTTGTTTTACGGCATATCAACCCTTTTTAGATTATTTAATGCCGAATCCAGTTATTTTGAAGAAATTTTTATTAATAGAATATATACATATAATTATTTTTTTATTATAATAATTAAATACCTACAGACACTAGTGTTTCATCCTTTCGGGAATCTTTAGTGCAGGGTGTCACGATTAATACCAGTCGAACGATTCGAACCCCGTAACACGAGACATCTCTAGCTCGATTAGCGAAGAACTAATCAATTTGGCTACCATTAACCGCGTGAAATAACGTTGAATTTAAACATTTTAATTTTAAATGTTCATTTACGTCAGCCAGAGAGTGATCTAATCGTTATACGATAATCTACGCATAAGAGCTGAATTGACCGACTTTTAATTCAACGATAAGAAACGAATTTCTTAAAGGGGGCTGTCATAATTATTTTTTACTATAATAATTAAATACCTATATATATATATATATATATATATATATATATATATATATATATATATATATATACGAGCAAACAGTTAATAAACATGTTAAAAGACACTTTGAAATGAGTTAAAAATATACTTAATCTGAAAAGGAAACACTAGATAAGTGGATAGTCCTTAATCCGCGGAGTTTCGAAGAAATACTTTCCTTCTCATCAGAGTTAGCAAAATGCGGGATCGGATTTTGCATGCAAAAGTATTTGATGAAACAACGAGTAAGTCGAAGATCTTACTTGAAAACAAGAAAAGTTAAGCAGAGGGAATATGGTGAAGAAAAAGGTGATTACACGTGAATGGATAGTCTGGTGGAAGATAAATAATCCAGTGATGGTAAAATCCAAGTATATAATTTCAAGAAAGTTAATTGAATTTCCATTTGCACAAGTAAAATCCCAAAATCCCGCAATTGGATGAAGATGGTCCATAATCCAAAGGCATGGAAAAATTTTATTTTATATATATATATATATATATATATATATATATATATATATATATATATATATATATATATATATATATATATATATATATTTACAGACATTTCCACCGCTAGGGAAACATGTAACCAAAATGGACTGCGACAATGCTTTTATACATTCTGAACACATTTTAAATATATTTTAAATATTTTACATTTTGAATAATTTATGACGAGGACGCTACACAGAACGTCTGAAACGCGTAAAAAAAACTTTTTCAATGATTTTAAAACATTATTACAATTATTTAAATATTATACTTTTTTATATGGATAATCAAAACACGGAATAATAAAATAATGTTAAAAACTACATAGCAATTGTTGGTGACCTTTCTCATTTATATATATATATATATATATATATATATATATATATATATATATATATATATATATTTGTAGTCATCGGCATACAGTCCTGTTTCGTTGTATCACAACACATCAGTGCCGCTAGACTAGCACCTCCCCCAAGCCAAGGATTAAACCTAGAACCGTCCTGTTGACAGTCACCAGTTCTCCCACTCGACCACGGAAGCGATGCCTGCAAATCACCTGTCCGAATATCTATCTAAACAAACATTCGTCCACCACTTTTACAGTGCTCAAACCGCCTGTTTGTAAGCAAACAAACAGCGAAGAACATATATATATATAATATATAAAAATGTGTATATGTGTGTGTGTTTGTGTGTGTGTGGATATATAAATAAGCAACAAAATCATATATATATATATATGTATATATATATATATATATATATATTCTTCAAGTCGGTTTCTATTTAATTAATGGGTTCTAATCCATTCACGCGGAAAATTAAAAAAAAAACAAAAGGGGGAGAACAAATTGCATTGTTATGATGAGTGAAGTTATGCATTCATGGCATGAAAGATCTCTCTCTCTCTCTCTCTCTCTCTCTCTCTCTCTCTCTCTCTCTCTCTCTCTCTCTCTCTCTCTCTCTCAATGGTATAAGACGACTAAGAAAACGACGTTCGTCGGAAGCAGAGATGCGTTATTGGATTCTTTTCCGAGCCTGTCTCTGCTTTATCGATATTTTTATGGCAAGTGCCCGTCTGAGCTTCAATCAATCCTCGCCAAACTTTCACGAAAAACACTCGTCTAGCCAAAACTGTTATCAATAATTTCCCACACTCTTTATCTGTGCCTGGTCCCAGAAGACTGTGAGCATGACCTTGTCAGCGGAGGGCTGCACCCTTGCCTTCTTTGGAGGTGGTGAGTCCAAGTGCTTCCACTGCATTGACTGGGCTTTGGTCTCTGGATCATAGTGATGGACCCAGATTTCATCCTGTGTAATCAGTCTTTTGAAAAACTTTGACTCATCTTCTTGGTACATCTCCAAATTCATCCTCGAGCACTCGACGCGTTCTCACTTGTGGATTGGTGTGAGCTACCTGGGAATCCATCTGGCAGACCCCCTATGCATATGCAAATGGTCATGAATGATAGTTTCCACAGACCCTGTACTAATATTGACATCTTGGGCTATTTGGCGAATAGTAATGCGCCGATCTTCCCAAATGGCAGCCTCAACTTGACGGACAGATGCCCCATCAATGGCAGAAGAGGGGCAACCAGGTCTGGGAGCTGTTTCCACAGACTTCCGGCCATGTTTGAATTCACGATGCCAGCGTTTTACAAGGTGATATGATGGGGCATTATCGCCATAAGTTTCTTTCATTTCATCAAAAGTCTCCTGTGGTGTCCGTCCTTTCAAATACAAAAACCGGATCACTGCTCGACATTCAACAGGCTCCATTTCACACCTGACTCAGTTCAAACACCTGTAAAACAAAAATCACAATTAGTTCAGAGCTGTAATTTGCTACAACCCCCGTAGAGATATAAATCATTGCACATCAATTTCAGCTAGATCAGATAACTGGAAGTGGGTCAGGGTCATTACTTATTGCACGCCCCTCGTAAACAAGTTCTTGAGGAACCGCCCCCCCCCACTAAGTAATCCAATTTACAAAATTTCCACTACTTATCTTTACTACGCTATAATCACATTGGCTAATATATACCCATTAACCCTTATCCTCGAGTGGCCTCCGGGCCGTGATAAGTGGTGATTCCTGTATAAAAAAAAAGAAAAAGATGGAAGTTACGGAAGAAAAATAACTAAAAAAAGAAATGATTAAAGGAATAATGAAATAAATGAATTGAAATAAAAAAGGGAGAAACAAAAAAATAAAGCTAGAAAGAAAATAAGGAAAACAAGAAAGAAGAAAATTAAAAAAAAAGAAAGAAGAAAGAAAAATAGAAAGGAAGAAATGAATACAGAAAGAAAAAAACACCTGTATCCTCTAATGGCCTACAGGCCTTGATAAACGATGACTCATATTAAAAATTTAAAATTAAAACAAAAGGGATGGAAGAACGAAATCTGAAATGTCCAATTCGTTTGTCTTGTTCGTTTTTTTTTTGGGGGGGGGGTTCTCACGTCATCTTTGCATCTCTTTAACTTCAAGTCGTCATCGCCCTCGAAGTTGCGCCCCTTCCCTTTTGACCTACCCCCCTTCCGCCCTTCTGCACGACTCGGTGGTCGGCTCCTCCCATCACAAACGACGAGGCGCACCAGCCGAACGCCGCAGTGGTTGTTGCGGTAGCGGGTGTGAGAAAGAAAGGAAGAAAAGGCAGCGCTTTGTGCTACGGAACCACCTTTTACGAACGCACCATCGAACATGCATATCACGCACGCACACACACACACACACACACACACACACACACATCCGGGTCGCCATCCGTAATATATTAGGCCTGCACTAGACCCGAAATCTCCATTCCTGCTAACGACTGCCCCAAACAGCGGACTATGGCTATCATCACGTGCCTCATCTACCTCTGCAGTAAGACATGTCTTTTTTTCTTTCCTTTTTTTGTGCGCTTTCTTTGATATTTGCTCAGCAACAAACGCCCTTTAATTTTTTTTTTTTTTTTTCACTTTGCTACGACACAAGCATTTTTGAAAAAGACTATTACTTCACCTTAGATCACCGAATAACTAGAGCCAGCGTTTCTTTCCTTTTTTTTTTTTTTTTTTTTTTTTTTGTACTCTGCATAAAATATTTACTTGCAAAACCGCAGTTTTAATAAGCCGGGAAGCAAGCTACTGACGATATAGACGGGCAATTTTTAGGTTGCTTTTAATTTAATTTAATTTAATTTAATTATTTATTCATTTATTTATTGGAAAGTAAGAAACTTTGCTCATGGAAGTGCCACTTAGTTCTAGGTTAATAGGGGTGATAAAGGAATCTAGTGACAGTGCTTGTGGTTAGACCAGTTTTTCGTTCGAATATTATACAGGGAAGGGGGTATAAAACGAAGCTCAGTCGAGCACCTGCCATGCAAGTTACGAAAGAACAGAGAAAGAGTAGCACTGTTTATCCTGCGATAGAGAAGCTGCATGGCTGAGAAGATGTAGTCGCCCATCAGATTTCGAAGTCGGTTTTACAATCTGCTAAAACAGAAAGGGTGCTCTTCACATCAGAAAAAATGACAAACGCACAAATCGCTTATCCCCTCTCTAAAATTTTAACAATATATTTTTCTGACGCATATCATCAGATTATGAAAATATATTTTGCATTATTGAAATTATACGGACTATTATTCTTATCTCGATTCTTATATTTATTACATTTCGGCCGGTGTAATTTCCGAGCTTCTTCATGTTCATCTTTCCGAAACTCGGAACATTCTAATCCATCTTGGGAACTTGTAAGGAATTCCAACTTGAAACCTTTTATCAAAAAGTTCGTAATGACAAAAGATTTCCAAGTTCGAAATAAAGATTCCCGAGAGTGACAATATATTCCGGAAGGGGCTTGGAGGTTACATCGGCCGAAACGTTGCGAAGTTTAAGATAGCAATACGAATACTTCAAATACTACTGATAATCAATCCTAGTTCCAGTCCCCGCAAAAAAAAACCCTGAAAGCTGAAAAAAAAAAAATGCTGGTTCAATTTTTAGCAGAGAGTTCAGCTTCTTATATTTAAGATAACATGGGATTCTAGAGTTCATATTTTTCAGGTATTTTTTATGTCATTCTGAAAGATTTATATATATATATATATATATATATATATATATATATATATATATATATATATATATATATACATACATATATATATATAGATATAGATATAGATATACCAACAGAGGAGCCTAAATATTATATGTTAATTTACGCAGATTTCATATATAGTATTATAATGTCAATTCATTATCGATTATTATATATTATATTGTACCTAATATATAGCACTGATTCCAAAAGTAAAAAAAGATGTGACGATGATTGCCACCAACAAGGTTATAAACCGAAACCAAAGCTTATGAGGAATTCTTGGTAATCATTCATATATATATATATATATATATATATATATATATATATATATGTGTGGGGGGGGTGATTTAAGCTTAATCTTTTGTGGTTGATTGTGATAAAAAAAATAATAACAAAATTATTGAATTTTAACTACAAGTAAAACTAAAACCTATAGATCTTCCCCTCCCCTTACATGTATACGTTGGCGTCTATGAAAACATCTACACGTGTGTTTTTTACAGTAATCGGGGAAAATAACTACTTAATAGTTTAATATTTAAAGATTTATAAAGAATCGGAATCAGTAATTGTATCGGAAGCAGGCAAAAAATTGGAATCGTCCCATTACTAGTATATATATATATATATATATATATATATATATATATATATATATATATATATATTGAAGCATAACACTTCATAGGACCAAAAAAGAATCGATTTTTTTTTTTTTTTATCTGATGAAGTGTTATCCTTGAATTGGGATTCCACTGAAACATGTACGCACATATGTAACCAATAATGTTTGTATGATAATAATTAAGTTGTAATTACCATAGTGCAAAACACACACACGCACACACACACACTCTCTCTCCCCCCCCCCTCTCTCTCTCTCTCTCTCTCTCTCTCTTTTCTCACTCACTAGAACTAGAATATTTCAATTAAAAGTCAAATATGAAGCGGTAAAATTATAGAAGAATAAAAGGCCAATCAAATGAGGTATAAGTTGTTTAAACAGTTACAGCAAATTTAGCTGTAATTTGCAGTTTTTGAAAAAATTAGAAGTGCGGACTTTCTTTTTGCCGGTACTATATATATATAGATAGATAGATAGATAGATATAGATATAGATAGAGAGAGAGAGAGAGAGAGAGAGAGAGAGAAACGTGAAGACTTCATTACACTGACATGACAGTGTTTCCATCTATAGTTATTAACAATTAAGACTTCGTCGGGCGAAAAGCGTGTTTTTTCATTAAAAAGTTTTCAATCGTTTTTTTTTTTCGCCTTTTCTATGTGAACATCTAAAGAAAAGGTCAGACTTTTCGCCTGATGAGATCTTAATCATTAATAACTGTATATCAAAATATTCTCATGACAAATCTGTTTATTTTGTATAAATAAATATTAATATAAACAGGTGTATCGATTATTGAGCACTATTATATAAAACTGGTGGATATTCTTTGGATTGCACGTTTAACCTGGACTAATATATATATATATATATATATATATATATATATATATATATATATATATATATATATATATAGCATAATTACGCTTGGCACACCGGTCCCCGTCAGATACCCGAAGTTAAGCAACGATAAGCCTGGCAAGTACCAGGTGAATGACCATTTGGGATTTCCAGGTGCTGTATGCGCTCTCCGCTTATCTCGGCATTGTTTCGAGTCATCCTGGACTTCTACTTACCACTTGATTCAAGCAGTTCCGATTAAGGCGAGGTGTGGTTGGAGATTGCGCAACACTTGCCACACAATTACCCGCGCAGTTGCCCCTACAGCAGGGGGTATCCTTTTTTTTTTAGACTGAACGGAGGAAGCGAATATATATATATATATATATATATATATATATATATATATATATATATATATATATATATATATATATATATATGCTTCAAGTATTTTTAATCTATTAATATTATTTTTACTTTGGAAGACCTTAGTATTCGCTATCATGATTCTTCGGAATTCACAATGATGGCAGCCATGTTTTCCCAAATGCGGCGATTTGAACTAGAGTTAGTCTTCGCGATAACGTGTTTGTAGTATAGTCTATGTAGTTAGTTATATTAGAGATGCACTTTCCTAATGGGAAGTTAAATTGACTACATTGTTTTTTTCTAATAAGTTATTTGTCTGCGAAATGTTGTTTTTGTATATAAGGCTAGTCGTCTGAAGTTTTTATAATTTATAATGAATTTAATTTTTTTTTTTTTGTAATCATTGGGAACCACGTATCGACAGATTATCTTTGGAAGAGTATTCTAAAAATATAATCCGTCGATACACAAAAAAAATGATAACAAAAAAAAATTCATTATATGAAAAAAACTGCAGACGACTAGCCTTATAATCAAAAACTATATATATATATATATATATATATATATATATATATATATATACTTTCGTATATTAATTTATGTGATTAAACGAAGTACACACACACACACATGTGTGTGTGTATGTATACTTCGTTTAATCAAATAAATTAATATACGAAAGTATATATGTGTGTGTGTGTGTATTCTTCGTTTAATCACATAAATTAATATACGAAAGCATAATTTTATGCTTAAACTTTAAATATTTACTTCAACAGTGCTCAATACAAAGGTAGAGCTAGGTAGGAATTTCATTGACATGTATATTTTTATAAATTACTATATATATATATATATATATATATATATATATATATATATATATATATATATATATATATATGATTTATTTGCCAAAAGGCGTTTGTAAAGCTTGTTCAAAATGGCGGTTGATAACTGAGATATTTGGAAACACAAATTAATCTTCCATACATTAATTAATGTATCAACATAGTACAAAGTCATATTAGAACAGATACTACAGTCTATTCCTAGCTAAAACGTAAAATATCTCCAGATGCCACCCGATCAGAGTTACTTTTCTTTCACTCATTGAGCGTCCGTCGCCATTTTTTGTGTGGAGCTATTCCCGACTCTAAATTGACCTCATGTCTAACTTTGCCTGAAATGTAAAAACAAACTTGCAAACATTTGCGAACGATTCTTCCCGCGACATTTATTTTATTGCCAACGCCCGCCATTTGCTGTTCCCGTTTGCATCCAATTCGCATTTTCCCACTGTTGATAGTTTTGAGACAGCCATTTTTTTTTTCACACGATTGAGAAAGAAGCTGACATTGTCGAAATAAAACATTTCACTTGACCGTGTACCTTACATGCGAAATTGCAATAGAGAGAACTGGGATGCCTAATAGACATGATCATCCATGTCTAAGATTTAATTGTGCAGGGGTTGTTTGTGCGTATGTGTGCGTATGTGTTTGCGTGTATGTGTTTGTGTGTATGTGTTTGTATGTGTTTGCGTGTATGTGTTTGTGTGTATGTGTGTGTATGTGTTTGTGTGTATGTGTGTGTATGTGTGTATGTGTTTGTGCGTTTGTGTGTATGCGTTTGTGTGTATGTGTTTGCGTGTATGTGTTTGTGTGTATGTGTGTGTATGTGTTCACTCTTTTGTTTTTATTTTCTTGCCACTTTGTTTACCTGAGGATGGAGCATTCTACCGGACGCCAAACATTCTCCCATTAGTTTCGTTACTCAAACCGAGAGATCTTTTTAAGATACTAACCACGCTTTTTAGTGCTATTGTTTGTGTTTCTCTTGTACTTGGTTCACCGGGTATATTCGCCAGATAGTTTTTTAAATTCTTTTTCATTAGCCCGGTCGCTCCTATAATGACTGGTATGATTGACCCCTTCTTAAGATTCCAGTTTCTTTTCATGTCGTACATAAGTTCTTGGTATTTTGTTATTCTCTCCCTCTCTCTCTTTCTCTCTCTCTCTCTCTCTCTCTCTCTCTGCTCTGTTAAGGCCAACATCATCAGGGACGCTTACTTCAACTAGGGTTGCCACTTTCTTCCTTTTGTCTCATATCACTATATCAGGCTTAACAGCCCCGTCTTCTAGGCATATAGTTGTAGGAATTTTGTAGTCATAGTGGATGACTTATTTCCAACTGTTCTTGCTGGTAAACATGTTCCTAGCATTTGCTATTACATTAGATATTCAGGTTTTTTACAGATTTTCCAGTGGAGATATTTACACAATCCATTGGGTCGCATTGTATAATAGCCGTCCCCCAACAGGACTTTACAACTGGATGTCACGTGGCTCACGGTCTCTACTTTTGTACATACTTACACACACACATATATATGCACACACACGCACATACATGCTTACTAGGCACTGTTGTCGAGTGTCTAAGGTCTTTTTGTGCAGAAGTTCGTCAGAACAATCTGACATAAGAATACTTTCCCTACAAGTAAACCTTCAGTAAATATTCAAACTCACATAGTACTCGGGGCTCAAACAGGATCATTTTCATAGCAAGGGCTCGTCTAAGCTCCAATCTCTGGTCGCCCCTCGTCGAACTTTCACAAAAAATACTCGTTTAGCAAAAACCACTATCAATAATTTCCCACACTCTTTATCTGTGCCTAAACCTAAACGCAGATTCCATGAACAAGGCTTCTTTCTTAGAACTGCACGCATGTGAAACTCTTTTTCGATTGCCTGCTTTCCAGCTGACTACAATTTGATTGTCTTCAAGTCCAACATAAACAAGTTCTTGATGAACCATTACCACTGATTATGTTTACTACGCTATAATCACATTGACTAATGTATACCCATTAACCCTTATTCTCGAGTGGCCTCCGGGCCTTGATAAGTGGTGATCCCTGTGTAAAAAAAAAGAAAAAAATATCTCATCGGTATGGCTGACAAACACTAGCTTTTACGAAGAATGTAACACCTTCTTTAAGTGCCTTAAGTAATAACACAAACGTGGATACTCCACCAGACTAGATTAATTCTTGTCCTGGAATCTATTAAGACCAAGAGATCACAAGAAAGACATATAGTAACATATTTAAATATTTAATTGAGGAGAGAGAAATGATGTTCTTAATTTCTTTACTAACTCGGTGTTTGAGAGGTAAAGTTGTTGTTTTTGTTTTACGGCATATCAACCCTTTTCATGTTATTTAGTGCCGAATCCAGTGATTTTGAACAAAAGATTTTTAATAGAATATTTTTTTTCCCCGTCGGTTTTTATTTAACCCATAGTTGGGGCCCTACAGGTATTATCACTCCGGGTCCGAGTGGACCTGGGAGCAATTGCAATTAAGGGGTGGCTCCACACTCCCCAAAGCCCGCAAGCTGCGGCCTCAACACCGGATGTAGAGATCAAGATTTAGAGATAACTTGAATGCCTACTAGAAACTTCGAGTGCATAATGTCTCTCAGTACAAAGTTTTGTCAGGACAAACTAGCATGATAACACTTTCCCCCTACAAGTAAACCTTGACTAAATATAAAAAAAATGACATAACCCAAACCTTAATATCGTTTAAAAAATCAACAACAAAAACTACGTAAACAGATAAACGATAAAAACTAAACAGTAAATTGTCTATGGCATCATAGCGTAATGAGTTAGGGCGCTGGACTGAAATGCATAAAGTCCGAGTTTTTTTTTTGTTTTTTTTTACATGGAGTTCACCATTTATCAAGGCCCAATGGCCACTCAGGGATAAGGGTTATTGTGTGTACAGTAATCAAAGGGATAGTGTAGCAATAGTATTGGAGAATTGGTAAGGTGTCATTACTTAGGGGGGGGGGCGGTTCATCAGGAATTTGTTTGTGTTGGACTTGAAGACATCCAGATTGAAGTCGGGAGGGAAACAGGCAAGCGGAACAGAGTTCCACAGGCGTGCAGTTCTAAGAAAGAAGCTTTGTTCATGATATCTACGTTTTGATTTAGGCACAGATAGGGAGTGGGGAAAATTATTGACGGTGGTTTCAGCTAGTTGGGTGTTTTTTGAGAAAGATTGGCGAGGAGGGGACCAGAGAATGGAGCTCAGATGAGCACCTGCCATGGAAATAACGATAGAACAATGACAGGCTACGTCTCTTCTGTGGGAAAGAGGTTGCAGGGTAGAGAAAAGGGCATCCCCCACCAAGCAACGGAGTCTATTTTGTACTCTGTCAAGGCAGGATAGGCTGTTTTTAGCAGCCCCCGCCCAGATGTGGCAGCAGTACTCCATCTTCGAATTCTAACAACAGTCAAGCTATGCTGAAGAGGAGTAGGACTCCGAAACACACGTGTCCGTAGATTACTGTTTTTCAAAATAATAAATAAATAAATAAAAAATATGCCCAAATAAAAAATGGGCGACTTTCTAAGAAAAACACCAGATCTCAGAGGCGGAAACGTTAGCCTTAATGTCATTTAAAAAATCAACAACAAAAACTACGTAAACAGATAAACGATAAAAACTAAACAGCAAATTGTCTATGGCATCATAGCGTAATGGGTTAGGGCACTGGACTGAAATGCATAAGGTCTGGGATTCTAATCCTAATAACAATCAAGCTATGCTGAAGAGGAGTATGACTCCGAAACACGCATGTCCGTAAATTACTGTTTTTAAAAATAATAAATAAATAAAAAAAATAACATAATATTCGCAACTAAATAAGATATCCTCGGTATTGTTATCCTACACTGGCTTATACAAGGAATAGTGCACCTTCTCTAAGTGATGTTACTATGCTGGATACTCCACCAGACTAGATAAACTTTTGTCCTGAAATCCTGTAAGACCAAGAGACCACTAAGAAGATACGCTATAATACAGTCAGTGAGAAGACAATTCATGTTTTTAACTCGTTACTAACTCAAAGTTTGAGAGATACCAGAGAGCTTTACCAGAATATTCGAAAAGCCATGTGTTTCATAAAGAAATCAAGTATTAGCCCCCAGAAAGCTACTCTTAGAAAGAAACAGGGGTTGGTTTTACGTTCTAAGAAGTATACACGCATGAACACACATACACACACGCGCGAGCGCACACATACACACACACACACACACACACACACACACACATAGCTAACCAACACTACCTTTTACAAGGAATGGTGGCCCTTCTCCAAATGATGTTGCTTCAAGTTACAGCATGAAGCTGGATTCTTCGCCAGAACAGATGAATTCTTATTGTGGACTCAAGTAAGACCAAAAGACTACAAGAAACATGTACTATAACCAATTTAGGGGTCAAGTGTGAGCCCCACTGATTTCTATGAATTTTGATTGAAAGAAAACGAAACAAAGATAACTTGAATTTTTTTTTTTTTTTTACACAGTGATCACCACTTATCAAGGCCCGGAAGCCACTCAGGGATAAGGGTTATTGCAAGTACATTACGTTAGTGTGGAGATTTGATGAAGTGTTTACTTAAGGGGGCGGTTCATTAGGAATTTGTTAACGTTGGACTTGAAGACATCCAAGTTGTAGTCCGGTGGGAAGCAGGCAGACGGAACAGTTCCACAGGCATGCAGTTCTAAGAAAGAAGCTTTGTTCATGGAATCTGCGTTTTGATTTAGGCACAGATATAGAGTGGGGGAAATTTTTCACAGTGGATTCAGCTAGACGGGTGTTTTTCGTGAAAGATTGGCGAGGGGGGGACCAGAGATTGGAGTTCAGACGAGCACCTACTACTAGGCATTATATTCTAGTGCATAATGTCTCTAAATACAGAGGTTTGTCAGGACGAATTGGCATGGTGACATTCTCCCCTACAAGTAAACCTTGGCTAAATATCCAAAATAACATAATTTTCGCAACTAAAGAAGATATCCTTTGTATCGTTAACTTACACTGGCTTATATGAGAAATGGTGCATCTTCTCTAAGTGTGTTGCCTATAGTAACAGCACTAAGCTGGATACTCAACCAGACTAGATTATTTTTTGTTCTGGAATCATGTAAGACAAAGTGACCATTAAGAAGATATACCATACTACAGTAAATGAGAGGACAATACTAAGCTCGTTTCCTTTAATAATTACAAGAAACCTTCCCAACCACCAAAAAGATATGGCTAAAGACACATTACCTGAAAGTACTTCGTTCAAACTCCTCGGCTTAACGTTCACGGGGAACATGAGCTGGAACAGATACATCGAGGATATTGCTGCGGTTTCTGCGAGAAAGGTGGGCTCTCTCTACCGTGCTAGAAAGTTACTTACGCCTGAAAGTATCCTGTACCTCTATAAGGCCACCATTCGCCCATGTATGGAGTATTGTTGTCACATTTGGGCTGGTGCATCTACTACTAATCTCTCACTCCTTGACAGGGTTCAAAAGAGACTCGCCAACCTGATAGGTCCTGAACTGTCATCTAAACTTCAACCTCTCTCCCATCGACGAAATGCTGCATCCCTTGGCCTGTTTTACAAGTATTTTAATGGTGAATGCTCCGACGAACTACAAGTCCTTGTACCCCCTCGACATAAATACCCCCGACAAACCCAACAAGCAGCAAAGTCCCATAGAGATCCGTAGATATAAAAAAAGCTGTCTACTCCAATAGTTTCTTCCCCAGAACTGTTAGATATTGGAATTCCCTTCTGGGATCCTGCTTCCCCAACCGCACTGACATGCAGAAGTTCAAGTGCAATGTGAACAGACATCTTGCTGCTCAACTCCCTACATAGTATCACTGCAACTTATGTCCGTGATAGTAGCCCCTTACTTCAAAGTAGCACTGTGCCTTGTTTAGGGTGAAAATGTAATAATAATAATAATAATAATAATAATTACAAGTTCTACACCCCCCCCCATCATGCATCCCCCCCATTTTTTCATCACCGATCCCCCCCCAAAAAAAAAATGATACCAAAGGGCCGATAAGGGTCAATAAGGACTGAAACACCAAGGAGCGAGCCCCAACCAAACCTCGGCTGGACAAGCGCACAGAGAACTGGGACCAGTATAAACCAATGGCCACTACCAGCGAGAAATCAATGGTAAGCGGCTGTTGCGATGATGCAAATTCATTTGCAAATGCTATCGAAGGAGGCGGAGAGAGCTGGATGTCTGGGGAGACTTGTTATCACTCAGCTTCCAGAGAATACCACAGGTTTCCAATCAGATCGTTTGTTGACTTGTGTGAAAGCTCCATGTGAGCCAATAATAATAAACTCAATGTTTGAGAGGTACAAGAGAGCTTTGCCAGAATATTCGAAAAACTGTGTCTCATATAGAAACTAAGTATTAGCCGCCAGAAAAGGGCTCTTAGAAAGAAACAGGGGTTGTTTTTACGTTCTAAAAAGTATACGTGAGTGCACATACACACTCACAAACACATACACGCTGGAGTGTGTGAATCTGCATATTTAGATAGTGTTAACCATATCTATCTATATATCTATAAAAGTGAAATTGTGTGTGTGTGGGTACATTTCCCTACCAAACTACTCTGTCAATTTTCAGTCTACAGACTCGAGATTTGACATAAGGGGTATTGAGATTTGGAAAAATCTTTTTAATCGGTTTTTGACCAGAAATTTGGCTGTCAAGAGGTCAAAGTTCAACGATTTGACCTTTGAAAACTCTACCAAACTCCTTCGCCAATTTTGGGTTTAAACACTTGAAATTTTAGATGTAGGTTACTTAGACATAGATCAAACTTTTAAAATTGCACCCAAAACAATAAATGCTAAGGGGTCAAAATCGGGGTCAATGTTTTTTAAAAATTTACCTCTACGGTCTCTACCAAATTACTCATCCAATTTTGGGTCTTAACATTTGAAATTTTACATAAAGGGTATTCAGACATGCAGCAAGCTTTTTAATCGGTTTTGGGGCAAAAATTTGGCTGTTAACAGGTCAAAGTTGAAACAGTTGACCTTTGCAGAATCTACGAAACTCCTCTGCCAATTTTGGGTAAAAACACTTGAAATTTTAGATGTACATGAGTCAAACTTTTTAATATATATATATATATATATATATATATATATATATATATATATATATATATATATAAATGAAAAAATGATTAATAAAACATGTTAAAAGACATCTTGAAAAAGAGTTAAAAACATATTTAATTTTAAAAAGGAAGCACAGGATAAGTGGATAGTCCTTAATCCGCGGAGTTTCGAAGAAATACTTTCCTCCTCATCAGCAAAATGGTTGAGATTACTTTACTTGTAAATATTACTTCTTTAATATTTATAATATATTTTAAGTTTACCATGTTGATTACCTTGGTAAACTGATTGTAATTTTTATTTATTTTTTTATTTTTTATATATATATATATATATATATATATATATATATATATATATGCACGCAAAGTTATGAACATTACATGGAGCCCGAACAACGCCGGACTGAACTGCTAGCTTTGAAATGGAAATCATGTATCATACTTCATGGGGGATGGGGGGGCTCATGATTTTTGAAAACTTCGATTGAAGTAAAATGAAACCAAGGAGGAAACATTTATGTTTCCAAAAGGTATACCCGGGCGCACACACACATATGCACGCGGGTGTATGTGAATTTGTATGTTTAGATACTGTTAGGGATATTTTGGTATGTAAATAAGTAATGGGTCTAAAGTGATACATACCTTGCCTCCTCTACTCTCTCCCCTCCCCTTTAACCATAATGATAAGAAAGATTATGATATTCGCTAAAAGTAGCAGTTCAGTTTTAAATGAGTTCAACGAAGATAAATTTTGAAAAAAAATCACAAAATCATGTATGCACATATGTAGCCAGTATTTTTGTATAAATAGAAAAAATATGATATAATAAAGCTCTATCTGTTATTGAGCACTATTTATAAGCACTGGAATTTCATTGGATTAACATCTAGGAACCACCAAATCTAAGTACTATATATATATATATATATATATATATATATATATATATATATATATATATTAAGTAATGTGATTGATAATTTAAAATTTAAAAATCAAATTATAATCAAATTAAAAATCCGTTTCATAAGAAGGAACAACAACAAAATCAATTATCTGTACGATCGTTTCGGATAATCGTACAGATAATTGATTTTGTTGTTGTTCCTTCTTATGAAACGGAGTTTTAATTTGATTATAATTTGATTTTTAAATTTTAAATTATCAATCACATTACTTAATATTGAATTAGCTCTAGGACATTTAACTATCGAGCTTATTATATATCTAAATTACAACGAGCACTTTTTCTTTCCTGTATTTTAATTAAACTAGTAATTTCACTGTTACATTAAAATACACTCAGCTCTTTAGACTATTGTTCTAATCTCCTTTTAAATTTATATATATATATATATATATATATATATATATATATATATATATATATATATATATGTATATATAATTATTTCCTATTATAATTATTAAATACCTACAGACACTAGTGTTTCATCCTTTCGGGAATCTTCAGTGCACGGTGTCACACCAGTCGATAGCTACCGTTGACGGCGAGAAGTGCCGTTGAATTTTAAACATTTAATTTATCAAATGTTTTTAACGTCAGTCAAAGTGATCTAATCATTATATGACAGTCTACGCATAAGAGCTACATTCGCCGACTTTTTAATTCAACTGAAAGTGCTCAACGATAAGAAACGAGTTTCTTAAAGGAACTGACATAATTATTTACTATATATATATATATATATATATATATATATATATATATATATATATGTCTGTGTGTGTGTGTGTGTGTTTATCTGTGTGTTTGTGTGTGACAAAAGTTTATATTCCAAATTTCCTGATGTATTCCATCTTACCGTTTATTTTTTAAGCATGTTAAAATGTCCAAGGCCTGTCAGTACCTGTTTCCTAGCGCAGAATCGAAGCAGGTACTGTCAATAATTGAACATTTCAACGTGCTTAAAAAATAAACTGTAAGATTGTCAAAATCTTGTAAATTTGGAATATAGACTTTTTGTCATTTATTTGTATATGCTCTGTAGTTACATCGAGCTTCATAAATTAAAGGATTGATATAAATAAAATGTAAAATATAATTAAATAAGCATATTTTTCTATAAACATACGTGTGTGTGCGTGCGTGTGTGTGTGTATGTGTGTGTGTGTGTGTGTGTGCGCGCGCGTGCGTGTGCGTGTGCGTGTGCGTGTGCGTGTGTGTGTGTGTGCGTCTGTGTGTGTGTTTATATATAGATGTATTTCGTGAAAGTCAGGCTAGGGGAGAACCATAGATTGGAGCTCAGACAAGCACTTGTCATGAAAATAACGATAAAGCATAGACAGGCTCGCAACGCCTCTTCTGTGGGAAAGAGGTTGCAGGGAAGAGAAAAGGGCATCACCAATTAGGTAACGAAGTCTGTTTGGAACTCTGTTAAGGCAGGATAAGATGCTTCTAGCATATATATATATATATATATATATATATATATATATATATATATATATATATACACACACACACGTGTGTGTGTCCTTGCTTGGATAAGACTTTTTATTTGACTTTGTATTTTGCATGAGTTAGTGTTTTTTTTTTACGTTTCAATAAGTTTACGCGCATTATAACGCGCACACACACATACTATGGTGGTGATGGTGGTTAACGATACTTACTGACAACTAGATCTGCCAAGTTCGAATCCAACTCGTTCCACAGAAACATTTTCATTTATGGATGCTGGCAACCTTCACGTCCTTGTCATAAGTACCCGATGTCACTCTACAGAGAAATATAACTATGGAAATATCGGAGAAACGAATGCCAACAATACTCGTCCGATGCATGCGAAATGATGCGAAACAACAACCACAATCATCATCATCATCATCATCATCATCATCATCATCATCATCATCATCAGGGAGGTGACGGTGGCTAAATCCAAGTCCAGCTCGGCTACACAGAAACACTTTCACTTAGGGATGTGAGGCGCCTTCACGTAAATATCCTTCTGTAAGTACCCGATGTTTTTCTCGAAAGAATTCTAACCAGAAAGATATCGGGAGAAACGAATGCCAAAAATAATCATCCGATTCCTACGAAATGAATGCATAATGCTCCACAGCAATAACACACACACACACACACACACACACACACACACACACACACACGCGCACACACAATATCGACGCTCTGTCCCTCAGAACGCCCTTAACCGATATGGAGAGAATAGCGGGAAAGTCTATATCGTCCAGCTTAGTTTCAATTCTCTCTCCTTATTAAAAAAATTTCGAAGGGGTTAGTTTATTACTATTCGCCTGAGGCGACCCTACCGGGGAATGTTGATAATATTTTTTGTAGGCCAATGTTCTCTATCTCTAGGGCGTTGGTTGTTCAAATCTGAGCTCGTGTCACATATCTCCTCCGTGGTGAGGAGATAATTACCAGTTTATTACTGAGCGACTAAGGTGCCCCTAATGAGGATGCAGACGGGGTTTCTGGAGCTTCTTTTTAAAACCAGAACGCTCTTCTTCCAGAAGACTGGCTTTTCAAATCTCCCTTTCCGAGCCTTGTGTCACATCATAATGGCCTTTTTATAACGGTAACAGCATGCGTATTAAATTTTTATAAATCTTGCGATCAAATTGTGTTAATTCCATCAAGCATCTTCAATCCTCCCATAATATTTTTCGTGTTTCAACCTTCAGTTAAACATACGCAGTTTTGAGAATCGATTTCTT
>NC_136505.1:98473567-98498567 GCF_053919585.1 Euprymna scolopes
TAGCTGCATAATCTACAGGGTACCCACAAAGTCTGGCTACATAATCTACAGGGTACCCACAATGTCTGGCTACATAATCTACAGGGTACCCACAAAGTCTGGCAACATAATCTACAGGTGTCCACAAAATCTGGATGTATAATCTACAGGGTGTCCACAAAGTCTGGCTACATAATCTACAGGGTACCCACAAAGTCTGGCTACATAATCTACAGGTGTCCACAAAATCTGGCTACATAATCTACAGGGTACCCACAAAGTCTGGCTACATAATCTACAGGGTACCCACAAAGTCTGGCTACATAATCTACAGGGTACCCACAAAGTCTGGCAACATAATCTACAGGGTACCCACAAAGTCTGGCTACATAATCTACAGGGTACCCACAAAGTCTGGCTACATAATCTACAGGGTACCCACAAAGTCTGGCTACATAATCTACAGGGTACCCACAAAATCTGGCTGTATAATCTACAGGGTGCTCACAAAGTCTGGCTACATAATCTACAGGGTACCCACAAAGTCTGGCTACATAATCTACAGGGTACCCACAAAGTCTGGCTACATAATCTACAGGTGTCCACAAAATCTGGCTACATAATCTACAGGGTACCCACAAAGTCTGGCTACATAATCTACAGGGTACCCACAAAGTCTGGCTACATAATCTACAGCGTACCCACAAAGTCTGGCTACATAATCTACAGGTGTCCACAAAATCTGGCTACATAATCTACAGGGTACCCACAAAGTCTGGCTACATAATCTACAAGGTACCCACAAAGTCTGGCTACATAATCTACAGGTGTCCACAAAATCTGGCTACATAATCTACAGGGTACCCACAAAGTCTGGCTACATAATCTACAGGGTACCCACAAAGTCTGGCTACATAATCTACAGGTGTCCACAAAGTCTGGCTACATAATCTACAGGGTACCCACAAAGTCTGGCTACATAATCTACAGGGTACCCACAAAGTCTGGCAACATAATCTACAGGGTACCCACAAAGTCTGCCTACATAATCTACAGGGTACCCACAAAGTCTGCCTACATAATCTACAGGGTACCCACAAAGTCTGCCTACATAATCTACAGGGTACCCACAAAATCTGGCTGTATAATCTACAGGGTGCTCACAAAGTCTGGCTACATAATCTACAGGGTACCCACAAAGTCTGGCTACATAATCTACAAGGTACCCACAAAGTCTGGCTACATAATCTACAGGGTACCCACAAAGTTTGGCTACATAATCTACAGGGTACCCACAAAGTCTGGCTACATAATCTACAGGTGTCCAAAAAATCTGGCTACATAATCTACAGGGTACCCACAAAGTCTGGCTACATAATCTACAGGGTACCCACAAAGTCTGGCTACATAATCTACAGGTGTCCACAAAGTCTGGCTACATAATCTACAGGGTACCCACAAAGTCTGCCTACATAATCTACAGGGTACCCACAAAGTCTGGCAACATAATCTACAGGGTACCTACAAAGTCTGGCTACATAATCTACAGGGTACCCACAAAGTCTGCCTACATAATCTACAGGGTACCCACAAAGTCTGCCTACATAATCTACAGGGTACCCACAAAATCTGGCTGTATAATCTACAGGTTGCTCACAAAGTCTGGCTACATAATCTACAGGGTACCCACAAAGTCTGGCAAAATAATCTACAGGGTACCCACAAAGTCTGGCTACATAATCTACAGGGTACCCACAAAGTCTGGCTACATAATCTACAGGGTACCCACAAAGTCTGGCTACATAATCTACAGGTGTCCACAAAATCTGGCTACATAATCTACAGGGTACCCACAAAGTCTGGCTACATAATCTACAGGGTACCCACAAAGTCTGGCTACATAATCTACAGGGTACCCACAAAGTCCGGCTACATAATCTACAGGGTACCCACAAAATCTGGCTACATAATCTACAGGGTACCCACAAAGTCTGGCTACATAATCTACAGGTGTCCACAAAATCTGGCTACATAATCTACAGGGTACCCACAAAGTCTGGCTACATAATCTACAGGGTACCCACAAAGTCTGGCTACATAATCTACAGGTGTCCACAAAATCTGGCTGTATAATCTACAGGGTACCCACAAAGTCTGGCTACATAATCTACAGCGTACCCACAAAGTCTGGCTACATAATCTACAGGGTACCTACAAAGTCTGGCTACATAATCTACAGGGTGTCCACAAAGTGTTGTTACATAAACTACCGGGTTCCCATAAAGTTTGGCTGCATTATGTAGTCAGACTTTGTGGACACCCTGTATATTGCAGATTTTAAATATTTTCATTTCGTCGGCTTAATATTTGATATCATTCAGAATATTATTTATAGCAGGCATGTCAAACTCAAAGTTTCCTTAGTGTCATAGGAGTCGATTTGTATTGTCATGAGAGCCGTAAAAGTTTAACACGACCAGCTCAGACCGAAAGAGAAATTAATATTTTTGGACCAGCGATTTTAAAGCGTATTACTATCTGTAAAATATATTTTGAGCCATTATTTTTATTTGTTTTATTTTTTTACTAAAACCAGTAAAAATGAAAGTTTTAATAAAAAAAAGTTTAAAAGAAAATATACTATAATTTTTTGAACGATGGCGGTTTTAAGAAATGAAAGAAATTAACGAATTTTATCACTAAATTCCAAAGTCAAGTTCAGACTTTAAAAATATAAATACTTTCTAAAAATAATTAAGTGAGAAAAAGTAATCACCAATAAATGGCTTCATGCTTAATTTACAAAATAAAATTGTAATTAAATTCATCTTTTATAAATTTTTAAAAATAAAATCATTTTATTTTATAGATAGATTCAAAAATAGTTTTACAACATTTTTAAATGGAGATAATCCTCAAAATGCAATATAACTGTTTAAGTTTAATTTTGAATAAAGGATGGTAGCGCAAATACGATAAAAATATAATTTTAAAAACGTAAAAAGTACACATTAGAATAAGGAAAGTTCAGTTAATTCTAGTAGTTAGGTGCATCCTTACAAAAAAAAACAACATTGATTTAGCTTAGATGTTTCATTGTTTTTTGTTTTTTCTTTCTTTTTTTTTTTTTATAAGACTTGAACTATCTCTTTCCACTTCCACTATGCCAAAACGTACCAAACCCCTGCCAATGACTTGTGGGAGAAACGAAGATCATTTGTGCGGGCCGCAAACATGTCTGCGACGGACCGTATACAGCCCGCGGTCCTCGTATTTGACATGCCTGATTTATAAAATATATAAAGGATGGAACGATAAGATTATCGCCCTAGAAAAGACGGCATGATTCCATCTCTGTTTGGTGAAATGTTTTTTTTTTTTTTTTTTTTTGCAGACCATCTACTAGTACAAATCCCAATAGCGATAGGAGCTTCCTATCATGCCTAAATGTGACACAATATTCAACGAGTGAGATCGGAGATGCGCCACTGTGCAACTCATGCTCTCTACTGATCCAATTTATGACAACAGGACACTTGCCTGCATTCTAAAAATGCATCACTGGACTGCCACAAATAACAGGAAAGTGCCCTATGTGATGAAAACAAAGGTTCCGGTCACGGTTATGGACTTTGGTATGATTTCAATTGAGGGCCACATCGTGCCACCTGACATCTTCGAAGTCGGTTTGAAAGTCAATACCAAAGTGTACCTGGGTGTGCTGAAGATTGTGGTGATCGCCTGGTGCAATCAGGTGGCGCCTGATAGATCCTGGGTGTTGCAGCAGGACTCGGTACCGGCTCACAAATCGAAAGAGACCCAGGCTTGACTTCAGAAGGAGTGCTACGAGTTTGTACCCTCCTCTCACTAGTGCCCCTCCTCCCTCGACCTGAACTCGCTAGACAACTTGGTTTGGTCATACGTAAAGAATATCACCAACGTGACCTCCCAAAACACCAACAGCAGCCTGATCGCCGCCATCCGCCGAATATTCGCTGAGCTCTTGCCGGCGCTCGTGGAAAAGACATACTCCCAGTTTCGGACCCGTATCGAGACGGTCATTGAGGCTGAAGGCGGCTACATTGAATAGATGTCAGCTTTACTGCAAAATCAAATTACCTTAAATTGATTTTTAGAATAACGGTTTTAAAATAAGTTGTTGTGTTGTTTTCTTAAGGGCGACAACCTTTATCGTTCTACCTTGTACCTCAAGAGTATTTATTTTGTTATTATCGTATCAATACATTTTAGACTCAGGAGAGCTTATAATAAGAACAATCCAGTTATCACTAACAATATATATATATATATATATATATATATATATATATATATATATATATATATATATATATATATATATAGTAATTTATAAAATATATATGGCGACTAAGCTACACTGAATATTCTGCGTTTCATCCACTTTAGGATTCGTCAGGTTTATGCGCATAAGCCTGACGAATCCTACAGTGGATGAAACGCAGAATATTCAGTGTAGCTTAGTCGCCATATATATTTTATAAATTACTAACTAGCTCTTCCTACGTATTGAGCACTTTTGAAGTAAATACTTAAAGTTTACGCATAAATCTATACTTTCGTATATTAAATTTATGTGAGTAAATGAAGTAGTTATATATATATATATATATATATATATATATATATCAAATAATTAAAAATAAGAAAAAATTATAATAAACTAGTATTATATAAAAGTCACTTTGTGCACTTTGTGTGTGTGTGTGTGTGAGAGAGAGAGAGAAGGAGGGAGAGAGAGAAGGAGGGAGAAAGAGAAGGAGGGAGAGAGAGAAGGAGGGAGAAAGAGAGGGAGGGAGAGAGAGATTCTTTTCTCACATGTTAATAAACGGCTGAGCCTATCTTTTGTAAATTTCATACAAAACTAATTTATATGTCTGGCAGTGTTCTTAGATTTGTTTTGTACAGAAATTCATCCGATAAGTATCGAAAATCGAAAAAGGTCCGATCTTTAAAATAGCTTTTCTCTCTTATAGAGGAAAAAGAATATTTTTTACAGGGGGATATTTTACGTTACGCCGGTCAAGGGAGATAATAAAATTCCAGCAAATCATTTCTACTTAAAAACACATTTATTATAATTTGGAGATATAGCTTAGTAGTAGAGGATTTTAAGACAAATCGAATGATTCCCTGTTCAAGCCTGGGTGTATGTCACCATTTTATTTATTTCTATTTTTTTCTTATTAATGAGTTTAATTTACGATAAAAGAAGGGATTTCATTTAAAATCGCCGCAAATCATTTCTTCCTTTGCATATTTTAAAACTAAACATTAATCAGAAAGGACTTTTCCAGTGCATTCATCATCAAGTCTAAATATCAGCTGGTATGATATTGTAAACTCAGACGGACTTTGATGAACGACTTTATTTTTATTATTTTTTAGTTTTTTAATTTCTTTTGGCGAATTAGTCCACCGGGCAAATTATTTCTTCGTAATATATAATAGTAGCAGATTGATTCTATAATAATACATACGCAATTTGCATAAATTAAAATACCATGGTTAAGCGTATTGTATGTCCATGGTTAAGCGTATTGTATGTATGTATATATATATATATATATATATATATATATATATATATATATATATATATATATATATATAATATTTATTACGACACTATATATACATATTTGAAGGTCGTACCATTGGTTTCATTGCGCTGAATCAACCAGAAGAGGTTGGAAAGAATCAGCGCAAATTCATCAACGACATTGAAAATCTGCCCAAGAGTTTTTCAATGTCGCTGATGAATTTGCGCTGACTCTTTCCAACCTCTTATGATTGATCCAGCGCAATGAAAGCAACAGTACGACCTTTAAATATGTATATATAGTGTTGTAATAAATATTGTATCTTCAGCTCTCATATCCACGATCGAGCACTTTATTGGATTTTCTCATCGCCTCCTGACACGCTATATATATATATATATATATATATATATATATATATATATATATATATATATATGTATGTATATAAGAGCAAACAGTTAATAAAACATGTTAAAAGACACTTTGAAAAAGAGTTAAAAACATAGTTAATCTGAAAAGAAAACACTTGATAAGTGGATAGTCTTAATCCGCGGAGTTTCGAAGAAATACTTTCCTTCTCATCAGAGGGTAGGAATTAGCAAAATGCGGGATCGGATTTTGCATACAAAAGTATTTGATGAAACTGCAAGTAAGTCAAAGATCTTACTTGATAACAAAAAGTGAAGCAGAGGGAATATGGTGAAGAAAAAGGTGATTTCACGTGAATGTATAGTCTGGTGAAAGGTAAATAATACAATGACGTTAAAATTCAAAAATATAACTCCAAGAAAGTACCCGGGTATACGCTGGCTCTAGGATACGGTTTTTTTTAAGGCTACGATATGGAATACGATGTTTTTTTCGACACCTGGTTACGGTATTTTCCCTGCCTAACGGTGTTATTTATAATGTTATTGGATTATATACATGTGTATTATATACTGTACTAATTTTTAATGCTGTATCTTGGGGTTCTGCTGTATGTGAGTGTGTATGTTTATGGAGAAATATGTTTATTCAGTTATATTTCGCATTTTATTTATGCCACTCCTTTAATTTATGACACTCAATGTAACTATATGCCAATTTTTAAAATGTTCGGTTATTTCTTTAAGTTATCATTTCGTTATTTTCATGGAAAGTGTTCGACTGAGCTTCAATCTATGGTCTCCCCTCGCAAAACTTTCACAAGAAACACTCGTCTAGCTGTAAACACTATCAATAATTCCCCCCACTCTTTATCTGTGCCTAAACCTAAACGTAGATTCCATGAACAAAGCTTTTTTATTAGAACTGCACGCCTGTGGAATTGTCTTCTGTTTTCCTGCTTTCCGGCTGACTACAATATGGTTGTCTTCAAGTCTAACGTAAATAAGTTCTTGATGAGCCGTTCCATATAAGTTCCAAATTTAACAAATTTTCATTACTAATGATTATTATATTGTCCAATTTCTACTGTACACTCTTTAACCCTTATCCTTGAGTGGCCTCTTGGCCTTGATAATGAGTTGATACCTATGAAAAAAAAAAAGAAAAAGTCCAATGTGAACAAGTTCTAATTGAATCGTCCCCCTAAGTAATCCAAGTTTCAAAATTCCCATTGCTTACTATGCTAAAATCACAATGACTAATGTATACCTATTAACCCTTATCCTCGAGTGGCCTCTGGGCCTTGATAAGTGGTGACACCCTTGTAAAAAAAAAAAAAAAAGTACGTCGAAATGTCGAAAGCTCGATTCTTGACAGCACCTGTTTATTGGTGTAGAATCATTTATTTAATTATCATGTCAATTTTTTTAATTGATACCGCCCCTGACTCATAAACAGAATATATATATATATATATATATATATATATATATATATATATATATATATATATATATATATATATATATATATATATATATGAAGAGAGAGAGAGAGAGAGAGAGAGAGAGAGAGGGGCAAAAGCAAAATTATTTCTCCATTTATCAATGTTTCGTGTTTATTTCCAAGATTTTCTCAAAATTATTCATTCAATATCATACATTATTTAATATCATAAATTATTGATTTAATATCATACAGTATTTGAAATATGTAGTGCGGTTCTGACATGAAAAGAGTCTTTGGTTTTGTTTTGTTTTGTTTTTCAAACAAAATGTAGTCGTTAAAATGCACCGTTTGTATTTTATTTTATTTTTTTTTACTTGGGAGTTTCCATTTATCAAGGCCCAAAAGCCATTCGAGGTTAAGCGCTAATATATGTACGGTGGTAGTATAGTAATCTCTAATAGTGTAAATGGGGTCGAATTTTATTATTCATGGGGACGGCTCAACAAGAATTTGTTTAAATTGGATTTGAAGGCTACCATGTTGTATTCAACTGGGAAGCAGGCCAACAGAACAGTGTTTCACGTGTGGGCAGTTCTGGAAAGAAGATTTGTTTATAGAATCTGCGTTAGATTTAGGCACAGATAAAGAGTGGGTAAAATCGTATATAGTGGTTGTAGCTAGTCGAGTGTTTGGTTCGATTTAATGTATAATGAATACTTTTTTATTCAACTCATCATCTTTTTTCAATTTTCATCACGTTTAAATATTATTTCCATAATTTTCATCATATACATACACACACACACACACACACACACACACACACAGATATATATATATGTGTGTGTGTGTGTGTGTGTGTGTGTGTGTGTGTGTGTGTGTGTGCTGAATCATAGAAATTTCCAGGTTGGTATCTGAAGGCGCATTAATTTAATGGGAGAGAGCACCCTCAGTCTTTGTTAAAACATGCACCTTGGAGAAGGAACCTCTGATTTACAAATATGTAGTATACTGTATACTCTGTCCTGTAGCAGTCATCTGCACCGACGAAGGTTAGCAGTAATAAAAGAAAGTGTGGTTGGTTCTACACAAAGCCTTCACCACTATAAACAAATCATCTGTGTGGATTTCCGATCAACAAATACTCGTCTATCTATAACAACTACCAATCATTTCCCTCACTCCCTGTCAGTACTTAAACTAAACGAAAATTCTATAAGCAAAGTTTTTTTTCCTTAGAACTGTCCGTCTCTGGAACACAATAATGTGGGACTTCTTCCCAGTTTACTATAACATGGTCGTTTTCAAATCTAATGTAAACAAATTCTTGTTGAGCCGTCCCCTTGAATACTAAAAGCTTATTTAATTGCCACTATTACCGATATTGTCTTACAGTCTGACATTCATTAAAGCTTATCCTCGAGTGGGTTATGGGCTTTGATAACCGGTAACTCTCTAGTAAAGCAAATATGTACACGTATAACTTTTTGTTGTTGTTGCCTTACATGCCGCCTATCAACTATTAGCGCAATTAAATGTCACAACGAAATGCTACAATAAGCCGATGTTAGCAAAATTCTAACCTCTAACACTAAAATCTGTACACAATGAGATAATATACATCGAAGCACAACCTTCTATAGAAATAAACAAGCAGATGTGTGTGTGTGTGTGTGTGTGTGTGTGTGTCTGTGTGTCTGTGTGTGTGTCTGTGTCTGTGCGTGTGTCTGTGTGTGTGTGTGTCTGTGTGTGTGTGTCTGTGTCTGTGCGTGTGTCTGTGTGTGTGTGTCTGTGTGTGTGTGTCTGTGTCTGTGCGTGTGTCTGTGTGTGTGTCTGTGTGTGTGTCTGTGTGTGTGCGTGTGTGTGTGTATGTGTGTCTGTGTGTGTGTGTAAATATTTAACAGCTAAACTACTAAACTACTGGTCACATAACACTGAAATTAACAGGAAATAATAACCATACACCAACGATCCTTTATAAATCATATTCGGTGTATGATTACTTGGGCTAGGACAACAGCAAATTCTTTTCATTGTCTGGACTCTCGAGTGTGTATCCGTTGATATCTTATATGGAGTGTGTATTACTACTGTACACATAGATTCGAAAAAAAAAACATATAACAAATAAATGTTATCAAAGGCAAGATAAGTTAGTTTTCTACCTAACTGGAAATGATCAATACCAGTGATTTATTATTATTATTATTATTATTATTATTATTATTATTATTATATATATATATATATATATATATATATATATATATATATATATATATATATATATATATATATATATATACAAGAGGCGTTCCTGGTTCTGGATATGACCTTAAACTATATCCGATGGTGAGGCCCCAGCTTGTGGGCTTTGGGGAGTGTGGAGTCACCCCTTAATTGCCGTTGCTCCCAGGTCCATTCTGTTAAAAACTTTTTCTTCAAAATCACTTGATTCGGCATTAAATAACCTGAAAAGGGTTGACATGCCGTAAAACAAAAACAAACTTAACCAACCAAACCAAGAGGCGTTCCAAAAGTAAGGCCTCCTATATTTTATTCTCCCCGAATATATCACTGTGGATTGCTAATTGTCATGATGACTGAACTTATGCATAGATGACCTTAAAGTTTCATCTCTCTGTTGCAGATATTGACGGCGTGAGACTCTGAGAAAGCAACCCCTGTCATGAACATGCGTCAGAAGCAGAGATGCTTCATTGAATCTCTGGCAAAATTGCATTTACAGTGGTTGTGACTATGTAAAAAAAAATAACTTGTGAGACAAATACGGTCACTCGTTTTAATGGTGCTATTCCTGTCTAGGTAGCTTTTCAACTTTTAGAGTTTAAAAACATAGGAGGCTTTGGCTTTGGAACGACCATCTTGTCTGATGGAGAAATATCAATTTTTTTTTCAAGAACATAAAAGACTTCGAGATTGCAATTAAATCTTAGCATTCGACTTTGATACGAAATACAATAGTTTTTCGGCCAATTTCTGGCACATCATTTTTTGTAGCTGTTTATAACTTTTCAACTTGCACCGGTTTGTCTAGTCAAAATGCTCCGCAAATAAGGCCGTTAAATCAATGAACAAAACTTCTTTTTTTTTTTTTCAAATTAACAGACCAAATGACAATATCCGGACGCTGATCAGTTAACACTATTTTATTTGGAAATACATTTTAATTTTACGTTTCTGTATTTTTTAGATGATGACTGGTTATTCGTATTATTTGGATTCTTCGGACTACTGTTCTCATCTTGAGTATCATGTTTCACAAAATTTCGGTCGATGTAACCTCCAACCTTCTTCAGGTGTATCTATCCGAACTTCGGAATATTTCTGTCAAGCTCGGGAATTTGGACGAAATTTCGAACTGAACTCTTTATTTACTTTACTAGGACAGCCTGCTGTTGTTCCGTCAGCTATGAATTACTTAGGACTTCTATTCAGTCATGGATGACGGAACGAGAGCATGCTACCCCATAAAGTAAATAAATGGTTCAGTTCCAAATTTCATCCAAATTCCAAAGTTCGACAGAAACATTCCCGATTTCGACAAGATACACCTGAAGAAGGTCAGAAGTTACATCGGCCGAAACGTTATGGAAATGACATATAGGATGAGAACAGTAGTTCGATTAAACCAAATGATACGGCCATTTTTATGCTTTTTTCAAACTTCAGTGTGACAGACCATAGAGAATTATATTCAAAACTGGAGTGCTGTTTAAAACTTTTGCTTGACAGACTAAAGAAAAAGTTATTCTAAACTTAAGCGTGACCAACCCAAGAAAATGATATTTAAACTGAAACGTGACAGACCAAACTAAACGATAATAAAAACTAATTAATGCTGAAGTAGTTTTCTGTGGTTTGTAATGCTTAAGTTTTAAAAAATCATTTACTTTGGTTTGTCACGCTTAAGTTTGAAATAGCATTTTTTGATTGATGCTTAAATTTGAAATAACAAATTCTTTGGTCAGGCATGATTTAGTTTGAAATAACATTTTCATTTCCTTGTCGCGTTTAAGTTTCAAATATCATTTTTTTTTTGTTACTCTTTAAGTTTGAAATAGTATTATCTTTCATTTGTAACGCTTAAGTTTGAAATAGCATTTTCTTTAGTTTGTAACGCTTAAGTTTGAAATAGCATTATCTTTAGTTTGTAACGCTTAAGTTTGAAATAGAATTATTTTTCATTTATGACGCTTAAGTTTGAAATAGCATTTTCTTTAATTTGTAACGCTTAAGTTTGAAATAGCATTTTCTTTAGTTTGCAACGCTTAAGTTTGAAATAGCATAGTTTGGTCTGGCATGCTCAAGTTTGAAATAGCATTATCTTTGGTTTGTAACGCTTAAGTTTGAAATAGCATTTTCTTTGGTTTGTAACGCTTAAGTTTGAAATAGAATTTTCTTTGGTTTGTAACGCTTAAGTTTGAAATAGCATTTTTTTTTTATTCAGTCATGCTTGTTTGAAATGATATTTTCTTTTTCATGCTTAAGTTTGAAATATTATTTTCTTTAGTTTGCTACGCTTAAGTTTGAAATACCATTTTTTTAGTCAGTGATGCTAAAATTTTTAATAGCATCGGTTAAGTTTGAAATATAATTTCCTCTGGTTTATCTTGTTTTAGGTTTAAATATTATTTTCTTTGGTTTGTCACGCTTAAGATTAAAATATAATTTCCTTTAGTTTATCTTGCTTTAGGTTGAAATATCATTTTCTTTAATCTGTCACGCTTAAGTATGAAATATAATTTCCTTTGGTCTACCTTGCTTTAGGTTTAAATATTATTTTATTGGTCTGTCACGCTTAAGTTTGAAATATAATTTCCTTTGGTTTATCATGATTTAGGTTTAAATATAATTTTCTTTGGTCTGCCACGCTCAAGTTTGAAAGATAAGCATTGCCGTCATCGTTGGATGCACTGATTGAATCGTCGTTTCTCACTGATACCTCTTCTCGCTTCTGCCTTTGTTGTGGTTTCTTTGCGTTGTGTCTTGTTTGCAATAAACGAAACAGCAAACCTTCATATCAGAGTTGATCTTAGAAACGTCTATTTTTGGCAGCGAAGCAGATGCACAAATGCCAACATCTAAACGTTCACCAATTTTCGTTTTTATTTATTTATTTATTTATTTATTTTATTTTTATTTATTTATTTATTTTTTTTTTTTTCACAGTATCTTTCCACATCGGGGGCGACAAAATTCGTACGAAAATCGAGATTACGAAAGTTGATAGATATAACTCGTAATTTTATAGACTGGTAATCAAGAATGCTAAGATATTACAATTCGGCGATGCAGAAGAACAGGCGATTCGAAGTCGGCAGCAAACAGTGCCAGATAAAAAAAAACATTCGCATTGTGGTAAATTTTTACTTAGTTTCCACCTTAACAATCGCCTTTAAAATGATGACTTTTAACGGTATGCTGAAAACGAATATCGCATTTAAATTTCCCGCAAACGAAATCTTCCTGGTATTAAGCAATCTTATTCTTTATGCTACAAGTAATGGCTATTGTTGTACGCGTAAGCCAAAAATATGCCCTCGCGCGTACAATAATGGCCACTACTTTTACCAGAAGGACTTGCATTGCTTAATATCCGGAAAAGTACTTGTTTGCAGAAAATTTTTAATGTGGTATTCGTTTTCAGCATACCCGAAAGCCTAAAAAAGTCGTCATTTTAGTAAGTAAAAAAATTACCCGCATTATATTTATTTTTGCATAAAATAATTCATAAAATGTTACTTATTTATTTATTGCGGACTGTTATCCTCATCTTTGTTAGTTGCTGTTTCACGACGTTTCGGCCAAATATTCCTCTGGCCTTCGTCAGGTGAGAACCGCGAAAGGATAGGACTCCGAATCCTCAGCAATTACTGCCTTCCATAGTTGTTGTCGCTTCTTGACCAAAACGTGGTGCGACGACAACAACTATGGAAGGTAGTAATTACTGAGGATGCAGTTATTCAGAGTTCCTATCCCGTCGCGGTTACCACCTGACGAAGGCCAGAGGAATAGTTGGCCGAAACGTCATGAAACAACAACTAATAAAGATGAAGATAATAGTCCGTAATAAATAAATTAATAAATAATATTCATCTCAATAATGAATTCCAATTAAAATAATATATAAAATGTTACAGTTTTATTGTTTTGCATTTGTTTTTATAATTATAAAAAAAAAATATATATATACGATTTTATAAAATTTTTATTGATTTCTTTATTTTTATTTTTTTTTTTAAGAAAAATAAGGTAATTTTTATCTGACATTGTTTGGACGAACTTCGAGTCGCCTATTCTGTATGCCCTATAATTCTGATATATGAATGGCTTAGCAACAAAAACATACAAATTATAACGCCATGACTGAAACTACTGTTGCTAATACTAACAATACTACTACAACTAATGGTATTAGTTGTACTGCTATTACTAGAATAAATGTCAACGTCCTCAGTACTAATTTCTGTTATAAATGTATTCTAGTACAAATTTATTATTCGTGTTTTTGTTTGTTTGTTTTTTTACATCGAGGTGACCACTTATCAAGGCCCGAAGGCCACTCAGGGATAAGGGTTATTGCGTGTACAGTAATCAATGAGATAGTATTGTAGTAAACATTAGTATTGGAGATTTGATAGAGTGTCTTACTTAAGGGGGCGGTTTGTCAGGAGTTTGTTTATGTTGGACTTGAAGACATCCAAGTTGTAATCAGGTGGGAAACAGGCAAGCGGCAGAGAGTTCCACTCGCGTGCGGTTCTAAGAAAGAAGCTTTGCTCATGGAATCTACGTTTGGATTTAGGCACAGATAAAGAGTGGTGAAAATTATTGACAGTAGTTTCAGCCAGACGGGTGTTTCTCGTGAAAGATTGGCGAGGGGGGGACGAGAGATTGGAGCTCAGACGAGCACCTGTCATGAAAATAATGATAAAACAAAGACAGGCTCGCAACGTCTCTTCTGTGGGAGAGAGGTTGCGGGGAAGAGAAAAAGGCATCCCCCACTAAGCCACGAAGTCTATTTTGTACTCTGTCAAGGCAGGATAGGCTGTTTTTAGCAGCTCCTGCTCAGATGTGGCTCAGTACTCCATCCTTGGACGTATTTGGTTTTTATACAGATAGAGGATTGCATTCTGTATATATAAAGTTTGGTTTGGTTTAGTCTGGTTGTTTTGTTTTACGGTATATCAACATTTTTCGGGTTATTTTAATGGCAAGTCCAGTAATTTTGAAAAAAGGGGTACGTTTTATACTTCAAGTTGTTTATATTTATAAATATTTATTCATGGGGTTTGGTTTGTTTGGTTTTTTTTTTACGGCATATCAACCATTTCCGCTTATTTATTGCTAAATCCAGTAATCTTGAAAAAACAAATTTAAAGTTCTTTATATTTTCAAATATTTTTAATGATATTTGGTTCGTTTGTCTTGTTTTCTTTTTTTTCTATTTTTTACGGCATATCGACCTTTTTGGCTTATTTGATGCCAATTCAATAATTCTGACAGAAAAAAATATATTTCAAGTTCTTTATATCTTTAAATATTTATTAATTATATTTGGTTTGATTGTTTTGTTTTACGGCATATTAAACACTAAGGCTTATTTAATGCCAAATCCAGTAATTTAAAAAAGAAAATTATATTTCAAGTTCTTTATATTTTCAAATATTTATTCATTGTATTTTGTTTGGTTGTTTTATTTTAGGGCATATTAACCATTTCGGCTTATTTAATGCTAAATCCAGTAATTTTGATAGGAAAAAAATATATATATATATATTTCAAGTTCGTTATATTTTCAGATATTTATTTCACGTATTTGGTTTGGTTGTTTTGTTTTACGGCATATCAACCGTTTCGGCTTATTTAATGCCAAATTCAGTAATTTTAAAAGAAAAAAAAATTGTTTAACTTCTTTATATTTTCAATTATTTTTTCATGGTATTTGGTTTAATGGTTTGTTTTACGTCATATCAACCTTATCGGCTTATTTATTGCCAAATCCAGTAATTTTAAAAGAAAATTATATATCAAGTATTTTTGTATATTTTTAAATATTTATTCTATGGTATTTGATTCGGTTGCTTGGTTATTTTGCCTTTTTTTTGTTTTTGTTTTTGTAGATAAAAAAATGTTGATTTTCTTTTTATTTTGCATGATATGGTCGAGCTGTTAAAAAGAAAAAAAAACAATAAGATCAATATATTTAGTGTTAGGAACTCAATATCTTCAGACAACCTGATCGTGTGGCACGAAATATAAATTTAGGTATATGTTTCTGTTTATGCATTTTTTAAAAGGTTTCTGGCCAGACAAAGGCACAAAATGGACATCTAAATATCAAGCAAACCTTAAGTTTTTTTTTTTTTAAGTAAATCATAGGACTAGCAATCACTTGTTTAAAATACTGCAGCTCCAAATAAGGCTACTATCTAGGACATTATTCGCAGGAGTATTAGGAGTTTAGCAGCAAGATATCTGTTTGCATTACACTTGAACTTCTGCATATAAGTACAATCATGGAAGCAGGCACCCGGGAGGGAATTCCAAAGTCTAGCAATCCGAGGGAAGAAACTATTACAGTAGAAGGTTTTCTGGCATCTGGAGATCCTTACTGTGTAGAGGTGGGATTTTGCTGCTTATCGAGTTTGTCGAGGGTATTTACTTCGAGGGGGCACAAGGGCTTGTAGTTCGTCGAAGCACCTACCATTAAAATACTTGTAAAACAGGCAGAGGTATACAACATTTCGTCGAGTGGACAGAGGGTGAAGCCTAGCTGACAGTGCGAGACCAATTAGATATGTGACTTTTTGATCCCTGTCTAAGAGAGAAAAACTAGTAGCAGATGCACTAGCCCAAATGTGACAACAATACTCCATACTTGGGCGAATGGTGGCCTTGTGGAGGTATAGGATACTCTCAAGCGTAAATTTTCATGGAAGGTGTTCAACTGAGCTTCAATCTGTGGTCCCCCCTCGCCAAACTTTCACAAGAAACACTCGTCTAGCTATACACACTATCAATAATTCCCCCCACTCTTTATCTGTGCCTAAACCTAAACGTAGATTCCATGAACAAAGCTTCTTTCTTAGAACTGCACGCCTGTGAAATTGTCTTCCGTTTTCCTGCTTTCCGGCTGACTACAATATGGTTGTGTTCAAGTCTAACGTAAGTAAGTTCTTGATGAGCCGTTCTATATAAGTTATCAAACTTACCAAATTTTCATTACTAATGATTACTATGTTGTCCAATGTCTACTGTACATTCTTTAACCCTTATCCTTGAGTGGCCTCTTGGCCTTGATAAGTGGTGATGCCTATGTAAAAAAAAGTAACTTTCTAGCACGATAGAGAGAGATCACCTTCTTTGCAGCAGCCTTGGCAATGCTCTCAATGTATGTTCCAATTCATGTTCCCTGTGAACGTTAAGCCGAAGAGTTTGAACGAAGTAGTTTCGGCTAATGTAGCATTAGTCACGGCTATTAGTTATTGAGGTTTCTTGTAATTATTTAAGGAAAGAAGTTTAGTCTTAGAAGCATTTAGCATAGGTGGTATAAAAAAATATGATGCGATAATCATTTACATACGCCACAACAATTAAACGTAAACACCAATTTAATGTACGATCGTTTCCGAGACGATTATTTTTATTTACATCAGAATCTCATGATCAGCGCACGCAATAAACATAAAATAAACGAACATCTTCACCCCAAAATAGTAAGACTTTGAAGACGCCGCTCAGCCATGTTAATGCGTGTTCTGCAGCCGATAAAGCGTTTGATGTTTTACAGCTAAAGCAAATAGGAGTGCAGGTCTTTTCATTTTGGGGTTAACATTTTCCGCTGTGTATATATATTATAAATGGTTTGAGTGTCTGGTGAACTTTTAAAGCAACATATCCTCAATTATTTTTTTTTTTTTGCACTTTGTATATAAATAGAAGTACATGTAACCATAAAAAATATATTAGTATATAAATACAGTCAAATCCATGTAAGCCCTAAAATAGAAACGAATCGGTTATTTTAAAAACAGATAGAACTATTTCTATTTACGTCAACCGGCACACACATATATATGTACACTCATACATGTATGTCTGTATACAGTATATATATATATATATATATATATATATATATATATATAAATCATGTTATCACCGAAAGCTATTTCTATTTTCATTATATGTTTAGTAATTATGACGTCTCGAAAATCCCAAAATAAAACCGTCTGACGCAAATATTAATTAACTCACTATTTTAGGACTGACACGCAAACATGCACACACGTGTATGTGTTTATGTCTAGAGATATACGCACGCACACACACACACACACACACACACACATATATATATATATATATATATATATATATATAAGTTTTAAAATATGTTTATCCGCTGACACGTGTTTCGTCGTCCACGACTCATCAGAGTAGCTAAATCTAGCGAGATTCGAAATCGAGACCCCATGGACAGAAGCGTAAACCTCTACCATTTGGCTATCTCGCACGACTGCTAGGTTGTGCTGCGTTTTTTGTAGATGTTATTTGCATGTGTTTTTGCGATACTTGTTTTTGATATTAATATCTACGAAAGCACATGTTTACCTAAATGCGAGTTGGGAATAATTCTCCTTTTGACCAATTTTGTACCCCCAAATGGGGAGCGGCATATCTATTATTTTTAAAATATAATTATCCACTGACACGTGTTTCGTCGTCTACGACTGATCAGAGTGGCCATGCAGAAGTTCAGGTGTAATGCGAACAGACATCTTGCTGCTCAACTCCCTACATAGTATAGCTTCAACTTATGTCCGTGAAAGTAGCCCCCTACATCAAAATGGCACTATGCCTTGTTTGGAGTGAATATATATATATATATATATATATATATATATATATATATATATATTTTTATAAAGTAATAGGGTTCGTGTGTTTCTGTCTGTGTGTACAGCTCTCCATCATCAACGAAATATAAAGGAGGTAAGAGGGTAGATCTCTCCTGGTAGAGAAACATTAGAACCCATTTTAGGATGTTTCTGTTATAGGAGACATAAGAATCTTTGCCTAATTTCTTTATATACTATTCTACAAACCACCCCCATATCGAATGACTTATGCTCATTTGCATATCACATTATATTAAATCTCTTTAACTAATTACCTCGACCTTATTACATATTGGAAATATTCTAATCATTTCAACTGTACTATTTACAAAATCTATTTAACATTTAATCTATCTATCTATATATCACATTATATTAAATCTCTTTAACTAATTACCTCGACCTATATATATATATATATATATATATATATATATATATATATATATATATATATATATATAAACAGAGATGTGTGTGCCACAGACGATTTCTGATTGGTTAATCCAATAATCACATCTCCTAAAAAACAATCGTTTCTACGCTCTTACCTTTACCATAAAATATTATGGCTTTATTTATTGTCCATCTTGGAAGGGTTTAATTTTTTAATAACTTGTTATTTACAAATTAAAAAAATACGAAACTATTATACGAAACTAAACTACACGAAACGCGCACACACGCACACACACACACGTTCACTACCGTCACGTTGTTATGGCAACCAAACCCGCTGACTTATTTTTGTACCTTTTCTCCACGTTAAAAAACGATCCTGGTGTTTAACTCTGTCCCGTGGGGAGGCATAGTAAATAGGTACATAAACAGTAAACACACACAGTAAATGTGATTTTCTTCATTTTCTCATTTCACTCGTGGTCTTAAATTCATTTCGGGTTTGTATTACTGTACACATAGATTCGAATAAGTTGCCAAAAACAAATATATAACAAATAAATGTTATCAAAGGCAAGATAAATTACTTTTCTACCAAACTGGATATATTTTTCGTGTTTTTATTCAATTTAACATGTTTATTCAGCTCGAAAAGCATACAGTGTTTACCGATGTATTGAAAAATTCAAGATGGCGGCCGATTCTCGCTTTAACACGGTAAGTTTGGAAAAAGGTGTAATAAATAAAAAGCCGGTTAAAATACTGTTAAAAACTCGCTCAATATATGTTACCGTGACATAGGTTGACATATATTCGGCGGGTTTTTAATAGTATTTTGTATAGTTTTTTTATTTATAACACCTTTTCCCAAACTTACGGTGTTAAAGAATGTGTGAGACGCCATCTTGAATTTTCCAACACATCGGTAAACACTATATTCTTTTCGAGCTGAATAAACATGTTAAATTGAATAAAAACACGAAAAATATATCCAGTTTTTATCGGTTTTTTACCTTCTCTGCAGAAGTACAAAAAAAAAACGGAAGGTACTTTTACAGAATGTTAAACTATTCTTTCGAAGAAATTTAGCAAGAATACCTGTAAACCAGGAAATCGGTAAAATGTCATCATGGATGAATACTTGTCTATTATAATTTCTACCCTTGACAAAAACTTAGCCATAACAAAAGAGATTTATTGTTCAGATTGTTTTTGAGATTAATTTCTAAAAAGATATTTTATAAATAAAATCGACTTTAAAATTAAAGACTTAAATTACAATAATTGAATTTAAACATTCTTATTTCAATATTTGACACATAACACCTGCAAAAATGATCACAATGTCAGGATTTCATTTTATTTCAGAATCGATGGCAAATTGTGTAGATTGATATCTCATTATATTAAATACTAATATTTAACATTAGTTTATCATTTAAGCCGATAAAAAGCCCTTTTTTTTCGAGTCATAAAAGGATTTGGAGTTTCCTAATCAACCTTTCGGGTGCAGTTGCACGCTCTCAAAATAACTAAAGTGTTGGATTTAAAAAAATTGGTTCATTAAAACTAAACAGGTTTAGTTTTAATAAAAAAAATTTTTTTTTTAAATCGCTTTGGTAATTAGATATGTCGTATGGTTATCCCTAATCGCTGAATAAAACCGCTAACGAGTTGAATGATTACGACATAAAATTAAACTCGGGTTCCTGAAACGGAAACTTCGTTTGTTTTTGTTTTTTTCTTATCAATATATTTACATTGTTATTTTGTTTTCATTTTCAATCATTCGAACAGTTTTCTTTTTCAAGTAATCCAAGTTACAAAATTCCCACTGTTTACTATGCTAAAATCACAATGACTAATGTATACCTATTAACCCTTATCCTTGAGTGGCCTCTGGGCCTTGATAAGTGGTGACACCCATGTAAAAAAAAAAAATCACTCGAACAGTTTTCTTTTTATAATGTACAGTTTTAAAAGTTTAAAAACTATATAGTTTTTACTTCAGGAAAATTAATGGGTCAGTTTTTACGATGTGCCCTGTTAAAATACTGTTAAAAACTCGCTCAATATATGTTACCGTGACATAGGTTGACATATATTCGGCGGGTTTTTAATAGTATTTTGTATAGTTTTTTATTTATAACACCTTTTCCCAAACTTACGGTGTTAAAGAGGGTGTGAGACGCCATCTTGAATTTTCCAACACATCGGTAAACACTGTATGTTTTTCGAGCTGAATAAATATATTACATTGAATAAAAACACAAAAAATATATCCAGTTAGGTAGAAAAGTAACTTATCTTGCCTTTGATAACATTTATTTATATATTTGTTTTTGACTATTTTTTCGAATCTATGTGTACAGTAATACAAACCCACGATATGAATACTCACGTTGTTATATATATATATATATATATATATATATATATATATATATATATATATATAAATGAGATTATAGCAGTTAAAAACATTTTTAAAACACACACACACCTTTTTCAAAGTGATCAGAAATCGTATAAAAGTAAAAAGGGTAAATTTTTACTTACTTTCCAACTTAATCACCTTTAACGTGACTTTTACAGTTTTTTTTAAATGGAATTCATTTACCGATACAAAAGAAATGATAAGTAAATAAATCCATAAATAAATATTATAAATGGTTTATTTTAATACTTGCCAGGATGCGGAGGAAAATGAATGAAGGGGGAGGGGAATAAAATAAAAACATTTTGGAAACAGAGTAAGTTTGAAAGAATTGCTTTGCACAGAAAGAAATTAATGAAAAAATAAAATTAAATTTCTTTTCTTTCTTGATTTTTTTTTTAGTTTTTTATGAAAAAGGAAGTCAAAATTAAGACTATAAAAAACAATTTTTATTAAGAGCGAACCTCAGTCGTCAGGTCTGTAAAAAAAGACGTGGAATAATAAATGTTTTCTAATACAAATTGTTTTTACTTATGTGTTCATTTGTCTCTTTGAAGTTCGTTTGTTTAATATATCGGTTTGCAATATAATTTTGTCATTCTGTCACTCAAATTTTAAATCTATATATCTATAAAAGTGAAAGTGTGTGTGTGTGTGTCTGTGTACATTTCCCTACGAAATAACTCTGTCAATTTTTAGTCTACAGACTCGAAATTTGATATACAGTGTACTGAGATTTGGAAAAATCTATGTGATCGGTTTTTAGCCAGAAATTTGGCGATTAAGGGGTCAAAGTTAAACGATTTGAGCTTTGAGAACTCTACCAAACTTCTCCGACAATTTTGGGTCTACACACTTGAAATTTTAGATATAGCTTCCGTGGACATGGATCTAACTTAATAATATGATTTGAGCCCAAAACAATAAATTTTCAGGGGTCATAATAGGGGTCAAAGTTTAAAAAATTACCCCCTTTTTTTTGCTCAGCATACACCTCCAAACACCCGGGCAACGCCGGGCACCCATGCTAGTATATATATATATATATATATATATATATATATATATATATATATATATATATATATATATAAAGCTGAATGTGTGTGTGTTTGTGTGTGGTCACGAATAGGCTCCTATATGGTTAACTAATTTAAAAAACTGATTGCATATAATGATAGAATATGTATCGAGACACAGGAATGGGTATGTTTGATTCTGCAGAACGGTGGTTCATTAAAATTGTGGGGTCTGCGTTCGCGCCTCGTCCACAAAGTATGGAAATAAAAAATTTAAAAATTAAAAAAAAACGTTTACAAGTGTTTTTGATATAGATGTACATAAGAATACTTTGATAAGTATGTTTAAACTTAAATAGGGATGGTGTAATAAAATGGTGGGGTCTGCGTTCGCGCTTAAACTCCATAGAATGGAAATAGGCACAAACTTTAATAAAGACTTTTCATATCTATCTGCGTAAGTATACTTTGATAATTATGTTTCAGTTTGAAGAAATATGGTATAATAAAATTATGGGGTGTTCGTTCGCGCCTGACCTCCATAGAATGGAAATATGTCACAAAGTTTAACAAGGTTTTTGAATATAGATCCACAGAATATTGTGATAAGTGTTTCAGTGTGAACAGGTATGGTATAATAAATTATGGGGTTTATCTATTTTATTTTTACTTTCATTCTATTTTGCTTTGGTTTTGATACCCCCAAATTCGAAGCTATCTCTTTACAACTCTTCCTTTTTATAACCTATCATACTTTCATAAATCAGAGTCCATTTTCTGTAGGCTGTTTTTGAACCCAGTTAACAACGGGTACTTTTGCTAGTGTATATATATATATATATATATATATATATATATATATATATATATATATATATATATAGTTAGTTAGTTAGTTAGTTAGTTAGTTTTAAATGTTTTCCCACCTTTAAAAAAAAATTAAGTCCTTCGTTGGAAAAATATTTTGCCAGTAAGTAAATCAAACTGCTGCAATCGTTGTATTAATTTACTTCCATGAATTCGCAATAGGCCTAGTAATAATAATATTCCATTTATGATCAGTTGTTTTCCGTAACACACTGATTGTGGAATTTAAAAACAAAACAGTATCTTAAATAATGGTTCTCCAACAGTGTTGACCAAACAACCCCTCTAAAAAAAAAACAAGAACAAAAACATTCCGGATAATTGATCTAGTTTCTTGCACCACATTCATCAGGCTAGTCGATGCATGTTATAAAAAATATTCATTACGTGTGTCATCTGTCTTTGTCTCCAAACATAAAGCGTTTGTTATTTATAAGATTACCGTATTTCAAAGAGTTCAGATTTTATTTTTTTTACAAAGGAGTCACCACTTATCAAGACCAGAAGGTCACTCGAGGATGAATTACTCTATGTACAGTAGTCTATGAGACAATATCATAATAATCGTTAGTGGAAATTTGGTAATTACTTAAGGGGACGGCTCATCTGGAATTTGTTTACGTTGGACTTGAAGACGATCATATTGCAGTCAGCTGGAAAGCAGGGAAACAGAAGAGAGTTCCACGGGTGTGCAGTTCTAAGAAACAAGCTTTGTTCATGGAATCTTCGTTTAGGTTTAGGTACAGATAAAGAGTGGGGGAAATTATTGATAGTAGTTTCAGCTTGATGAGTGTTTTTCGTGAAGGTTTGATGATGAGGTAATATGGATTGGAGCTCAGACGAGCACTTGCCATGAAAATAACAATAAAGCAGAGACAGGCTCCAACCTCTCTTCTGTGAGAAAGAGGTTGCAGGGAAGAGAAAAAACATCTTCCACTAGGCTACGAAGTTTATTTTGGCTATGGTTAGGCTTATGGTTATGGCTATGGTTGGTTAGGGTTATGGTTAGGTTTATGGTAATGGCTATGGTTGTTTAGGGTTATGGTTATGGTTATGGCTATCGTTATGGTCACGGGATAGCGGCTAACAAAAACAATTTTTTTCAATAGAAGTCTTGTACGATTTTTAAAAAAAATTATATAAGTAAGTATCGATTGTAGTGAATATTGAATCTTCAATTACAAGAGGACTGTAACTTCGAACTGAGTGTAATTTTACACCTTTTTCTGTTCCGATTGTGTCCATGGCTGACGGAATAAGAACATTCTACACATGGAGATTAACTTATTTCACAAAATATACACACACAAATAATTAATTTGCAAAAATAGAAGATAGAATCTTTTAAATATATCTACTAAACAAGCGGGGTCGGCATAATCTAAACAAAAAAGGGTTGATATGCCGTAAAACAAAACCAACGTACCTGTTATTGACAGATATTACTGGAGCACATGCACTGCTCCATCATGGAGGTCTTATATCGGAAAGTGCGTAAATGAGCTATTAGGTGTACTAAGTTCAGTTCGAAGTGGCACGAGATGTGAAAGACCCTCTCCTTTTTTTACCAGGAAAATAAGGAGAGAGTTCAGGTAAGGTTAAAGTAGGCAAAAACACAGATATATTAACCGCCATGACATGTGACGTCATGGGATAGCGGCTAACAAAAACAATTTTTTTTTTTCAACAGAGTTCTGGGTGTAGGTCAGCTAAAACGTGTAAGACAATAGGTTGACGTAATACGTTTAAAAGATGAAAGTCTACCCTGGTGATGTCTCCCCATTGTGTTAAGAATTCAGTTAACGAATTCATAGAAGTTAAGTTTCTCCTTTTTATGTGTAATCGTGTTCCCTCCAGAATAAACACCATACTAAACTCACAACGAACGGCTTTAGTCTGCCTATCTGTGCAAAGAAAAGTTTATTTTAGCTAGCTACACTGAAGAGACACTCCACAGATCACTACTATGCT